>NC_143139.1:3700000-4000000 GCF_059928025.1 Delphinapterus leucas | reverse complement strand
GGAGGCCGGGGGAGGAGGCCCGTGGCTTTTTCTGTGCTCCTCAGGACAGCGGGAGGGGGGGCAGGCCTGCGGCCCCTTCCCCACAGGGGTGACAGCACTCCCCTCGTTTCAGCGGAACTCTCTCTTCCCTGCCCTCCTCCTCCCCACCCCCTCTTGACTGACACCAATGCTGGCTCTGACATGATTTAAAAATAGATATCAAGACAAGGAAGTTTAATTTTTAATGCTTTGGAAAGGAAGCGAACACAGAGCCGGCATTCCCTCACGGCCACATTCCCGGGTCTCGGGGCATCAGCCCCCCTCCCCGAGCAGAGCCAGGCCTGACCCACCCCAAGGATCAGGCCCCACGTGTAGCCGCCCTCTGGGAGACGGCCGGAGCCTTTGGGAAGCCTCTACATACGCGGCTCTTGCTGCCCAGCTTGGCCTGTATCTCCTGTTGGGACTCTGTTCTGACCCCTCAGCCCACTCACGACTTCCGTTCCCAGACAGAAGGCAGCCCACAGACTCAGGACACCCCAGGCCGCCCAGCCCGGATTGTACCAGACCCTATCCTGGGCTTCACGGACACAGGGCAGCTACAGCATCCACTGGCGGCCAAGCCAGTACCAAACGCGTGCCTCCAAGGTGGCTGGAGAGCCGTGACCAAGCTGCCCGCACCCAGAGGCAGAGTGAGTGGCCCGAGAGGGGCCAGGCCGCGAATGCCTGGCCCCACGTAGGGGAAGTTAATCAGGGTGCCCGCCTGACACCCGGTGCACGCAGCCCTGCGCCAGCCCTTCTCCTGCCCCAGCAGGCACCCTGAACGCTGCCTCCTTGGCTAATTGGCCTTTCTTAAGAGACCGATCCACAAGGAATAGACTTCCAGGTGAGGCCAGAATGTCACTGCTCTGCCAGCCATGATTTAAAGTGATGGGACAGCTCTCCTGGTGAACATGCAGAGTGACCGTTATTCTGAGTGGTAATTACACTAGCCACGCCAGCCCTGCTCCCAACCACTGCCCCCATCAGATAGGAGCCCAACTTGGGTTGGGAGGAGGTGGGATGGGATCACGATTTGCCGTCCCGAGATAGGGACAAAGGCCCCCAGCACTCAGAGCTTGCCCCGATACTCAGAGTTGAAAGCTCTGAGCCTTTTGTGCCCTCCTGGAGGGGCTTAGCTTCGCTTAATCTCTGCCTGGAGTATTCCACCAGATGGTCCCGGGAGGACTGAGAGATGGGGCTGAGACGAGGAGAGATAGCTGGGGCGGCTGGATTGTTGGTGGACAGGCCCCTCAGCATGGGGAAACTTCTGTGCCAGCTCATTTCGCACCCACCTGGAAAGCCAGCATTCTCTTTGAGGATCCGGGTGGGGCGTGCACGGGCACAGAGGAGGTGGGCCTCATTCAGACAGGCTGACCTCTACCCCACCGTCTATGTCAGGCCCTCAGAAATGCTGCCCTGGGCGCCAACCTGGCTAGTACCAGCTGGCTCTAGGCAGCAGTGCCAGGGGCAGACCTGGATGCCGTCCCCTCCCCCCCACAGGCGCCCAGCAGCCTGCAAGGCACCTGCCCTTTCCTTCCTCGGAAGGAGGAGGGGTGGGGGAGGCCAGCGCACAGCTCCGCCTCCATCCTGCCCCCGGTGATGTCACCCGGGCCCCCGCCAACACCAATACCCTAGAAGCTCCACCCAGTGGCAAGGAGCCAGGCCCGCTCAGGCCTGCGAGGGGCTGCAGTGTGAGACAGCTGCACCTCTCCTGGCAGCGGGACTCCTCCCAGCGGGCTCCCGGGAGGCAGGCGGTGTGGCCACAGCGGTGGGTTTGGAGAACGACCAGGTAGGCTTCAGGATCTATGGGGAGATCTCAATCTATTGATTACAGGCCTCAGGTTCAACTCTAATGCCTCAGAAAAGCCTCCTTTTGGGCTCTGAGCCATGACACTAGAAAGTCATGGCTACATAATTCCTAACAATTGCTCTGGGTCCCAGAGGGCTTGGCGCTGACCCTCCTCGCACCCACCCTCTCACTCACGTCTGTCCTTGCCTCCCTGGTGCCCTGGGAAGCAGCAGGGGTCTCCAGAGGTCCTGCCTCACCAACACCACCACCCGCCTTCGCTCCTTCTCTTCCGAGTTGGCTCTTCCCTCCACTGCTCCTTCTATTTCAGGCCCAAGCACCTCCCGCAGGAAGCCTTTGCTGGACTGGGGTACAGGGACGCGCAAGCCCAAGTCCTGGCTACACCTGCTCGTCTACCTGCCAAGAAACGCAGTGGCCAACACTCACACACACAAGCATCCGTTTCTCTTCTGCTGCATTTTCCATCTCTCCTAAGGTCTAGGCCTTATTTCATCATCCCATACGCTACAAGCATGAAAGAACTGGGTCTTTGAGACTCAAAATTTTTCCCAGCTCATAGCATGTTGTGGGAATTCTGAAAATATTACGTAGCCAGCAAAGTCAGAGGCTAGAAGAAATCGAGTCCTTGCCGGGTAAGAGAGAGGGGGGTAGGCACTTTCTTATTAGGAAGAGTAAGTTCTCTCACTATAACCAAAAAGGAAGGCCATTCCACTGACCGGTTCATTATCCACCGGAAGAGAGAAAGTCGCTCGTCACCCCACAGCTAAGGCGCCAGGACAGCCTTCATCACTGGCAAGTTTGAGAACTAACTTCTCTTTCCTGTCAGGTGGGATTGGGAATCCCTACCACATGTGTGGGTTTACTGCGCTGACCCTCCCTTCATTCACTCACAAACACACAACCAGTGCCTTCCATGTGCAGGGCGCAGACCACAGCACTAGCTAGCGCGTGGGGAGGTCCCCAAACGCCCGGAGAAAAAAAAAGGCGGCACACGCAGTTATACCTACTCTGGCCAGCAGGGGGCGGGGTGGGGGCGGGGAGGAGCGCGTCTGAGTGGGAGGTACTGGCCAGGGCACCGAGCATCCCAGGAGGGTCTTTCTAGTAAGAGTGGGGCGAGGCAGAAAGGCAGAAAGGTAGGCGGAGACTGTGAACAAGGACAGAGGGGGAAGCCGTGCACAATGAATGGGCAGCATTCATGGAAATCCGCAGGCCCCAGACAAACACACACCAGTGCTTGGCTGACACGGACGCTGGCAAACGAGCCAGAGGGCCAGGAGGACTTGTCCAGAGGCAGCCACAAGATCATTCTTGACATTCCAGTGGATCTGCCCCAATTTCCACAAAACCCTCACCACAGGACAGGTAACATCTTACCAGCAGTGGCCCAGACCCAGACCTGGGGAAATCCTACTCAAAAGATCTCAGACCAGGCTCCTCGGAAGAAAAGGGAAGGGGGCTCCCTCCCCAGAGAGAAGGTAAGGAGGCAGGACGTCCCATAACTAAGGAGGCGAGGCTGTGAGGGGGACCATCATGACCACCCCCCACATTGGACTGGAAAGGAAACCCAGTCCTTAGGGATAAAGTGATTTGCCCAAGGTCACACAAAGAGCTAATGCGGAGCCAAGGCCAGAGCCCCGTCTTCCTCCAGCCCAGACCTGAGCTCTCCCCTTCCCAGGGAAAAGTCACCCACCCATACACACCCATGAACGTTTTTCAGTTAAAGTGGGTCAGTTCACACAAGCACTGAACGCCCAAGCACGCCGCACGCAGCCCCCCCGCACTGGGTGACTCTCCTGCCCCCATGCTCCTCCTGGACCATGGGCAGTGGACAGCCTCCACAGGGGAGGAGGACAGCCCTAGGGCAGGGCCAAACATCTGTGCTGACTGCGTCTGGGCTCCAGAGAAGAAAGGCAGAGGCAGAAGTTGGGATGACGGAAGAGTTAGATACGCATTTAAGAAGTTTTCCAATTCGCCTAGTATTTCTCGTGCACAGGGGCACACAGGGGCAGAATAACAGGGGACTGAGCACAGTTCCGAGCTGCCCCACCCACCGGCACCTTCTCTGGAACCTCCTCTCTCACCAGGGATGGGGCACTCCCTTTGTCCCATGGCGGGAGCACATGGCCAGCCCGCTCCCTGCCCAGAGTCCACTGCAATCCCTCAAGAGCAGCTGCCGCCACCCGACGGCAGCATCCCTCCCACACCCTCCCTCTCCACACAAGCCCTACCTCGGGGGCAGAGCTGCAGGCCAGCGAGCGGGGCCCCTCGGCCTGGGATAGGGGCTCCTTCTCCTTTTCCTGGGATTCACTGAAAGGATCAGGAGGGCGTGACCTCTGCCACTCCCCCCATCTCACGCCCATAAAGTGCCGCAGGCTGTGTTCGTGCATGTTCAGGAGGAATACAAGAAGAAACTCGGAAAACCGTCCGCACTTCTGCTTGAATTCAACTCAAGGTCACAGCTGCTAAAAATTCCGACACCACACCTATTTCTACACATTACCCAGTTGGGGGCACGGGTTTCTTACAGGGGGAGAAGGTGGCGGCAAACTTCAGCAGCCTCCCAGGAGTAGAACAAGTCTCTCCTGGAAGACAGGCAAGTTGCAGCCTCCATTCAGCCACCAAGGAGAGAGAAGGGAAGAGAAAGATGAATGAAAGTGGGGGCGGGGGGGGCGGGGGCCGGGGGAACGGTTTTTTAAAACCCACTTACCGCTGTGCAGAGAGCAGAGCAATGCAGCTCTGAAGGGGAAGAGGGTATCGTGCTTAAGCAAAGAAGAGAGGAGACCAAGGAGAGATACTGGGAAGGACTTACCCAGAATATCAGATTGAAGAGGAACATCGTGTACTTCAAGCAGCAGAGGCAGCCTCTGGCCATGTTGCACTTCTTAAATTCTAGGAGGAGAACAAAGGACAGGTCCAGGTAAAACACCACGTACTTGCTGCCTTTGGGCGCATTGTACTTGTCGGTCTTCACGCCAGCCTCGGCGCGGCTCTGGCCGCGGGAGCCCGCGGTGCCGTAGAAGGCGCCGGCCGTGAAGCCGCGGCCGAACGGGCGGCCCGAGGTGGACGGCTTGGCAAAGTCCGAGTCCTTGCTGTCCAAAGATGGACTCCGGTGGATCGAAGAATCCTCGCTACTCGACTTCTCCATGCTCGCGTCGCTCCCGGGGGGCGCGGGGGGCGGGGGGCATCGCTCCCGAAGTGGCACGGAGGGGGCGCCCGAGTCGGGCGCGGGCTGCGGGCGGGTCGGAGGAGCCTCGCACGCCGTCGCTCAGTCCCGGGGCGCACTGCCGGCCGGACCCCGCGCTGGGGGTGCCGGCGCCCCGCTTCTCGCCGGCCGGCCCGGGAGGGCTCTGCGGCGCGGCGCGGCGCGGCTCCACGCGCGCTCCCCGGGTACCGGCTGGCCTGCGTAACTTAGAGTCTTTGGGGAGGCAGCGATTTGCTTGCTCGTTCCCGAGCGTCGGCTCGCCTCCCGGGCGCACCGCAGCTCCACGCGAGGCACCCGGGCGCCCGGCTCCGGGCTCCCCGGCACCCCTCTCCCCGTCCCAGCCAGGCCCGGCCCGGTCACTTTGCGGGCGCCCGCCTCCTCTCGCCCCGCGACTTCGCGGAGCTGCCCCCGGCCTTGGGCTGCCCGACCGCGCGGCGGGCAGTGCCGAGGGATCCGCCGCAGCTTCAACCGCTGGGCTACCCCTGCGAAATCCCGGCCCGACTCCCGACTCCGAAATCTCCGGAGCCCCCTCCCCGGCCCTCGGCCCCGCCCCCTGGTTTGCATTCGGCCAATGAACGCGAGGACTGCGGGGGGCAGCCTCCCTCCCGGATGACACCACAGCTTTAATGGGATTAGCGTTCTGCCTGGTGCCTACACCAGTGCGCCGCGAGCCTCGCTAAATGTCAAGGGCTCCGGAGCCCGGGTGAACCAGAACCTTCATCGCAAGGTGCTGCCTCTTTCCGGGGAGAGAAGGGGGCGGGAGGGGAGGGGAATGTCTGGGGGTACCACGACCCAAGGAAACCTCCCCAGAGGAAAGTGCTGGGGAAGACTGGAGGGGAAAGAAGCGCGGCCGCTGTCCAGCTGGCCGCCGCCCCCTGTGCCCACGGGGCCTGTCCGACCCGGGCACAAGGTCTGCCGGCTACACACACACAGGCGCGCGTGTCTGCACACGTGGGTCAGGCTAGGGCGCACGGGGAGCTGAGACCGCAGGGGAGGCGCGAGGTGTGGGAAAGGCCCTCGCGACCCGCGCCGCCCGCCCCGCCCCCTCCGCGCACGCGCGCACGCGGCTCCGGAGGCTCCTGCAGCTGCGCAAGCCCCCCCCAACTCCTGACCTGCGTTCCGGTGGGAACCCCCCACCCGGCTGAGAAGAGTAGGTGGCCCAGGTAAGGTCCTGCCTTGCCCCGCGAATCCTGCCTTGCCAAGGGTGGTGTCGGAGTGCGCTGGGATACCGGCGCTCCGGCAGGGCTGGTCAGGGCACAGCACCAAGAATGCTCTCGCTAGGAGCTTGGGGGCATCCAGAAGGAGCCCTTCATCCTACCATGAAACACCACCTGCGCAGAGGTCTGCGCTGCCCAGTTGGCAAATAAAGAAGACCAGAAGACAGGTGGGGGGCGGCACCTCTGCCACCAGCAAGAGGGTGCTGAGAGCCCCAGAGCAGGGCCACGTCTCCCCTGGCCCTGCATCCCACACCTAACAGCGCGCTCGGCCGCCGGGAGGCGCTGGGCAGAGCGGCTGGATGGTGTGAGTGTGAAAATGTCCTCCCGGGATCCCATCAGACGTTTACTCCACACCTGCTCTGTGCTGAGCGCACCAGGCCCTGGGGAAACAGGTATGAGGTGTGCTGCTCCCTGGCCTTCAGATTCAGATACACAAGATCTAGCCAGGAAGACAGAAGGACATTAATCACCAAGGCCATGGGCAGGAACAGAGCTACCACATCCGCTCTGGCCGAGGGGGACACTCATTCCGACCAGACCCTTGTCACAGACCTTCTGCGGGGACCAGACCCTTGTCGCAGATCTTCTGCGGGGACCAGACCCTTGTCGCAGACCTTCTGCGGGGCCCTAAGCTGCTGAGCCTGCACCTCAGGGCCGGAGGCAGGCCTGCATGCCAGGGGTGCGGGCGCTCTTTCTGAGGGCAGCTCAGCTTCTTTAAAAGGACCAACAGCGGCGCTACTAGTCTGAGCCGCTTCCCCACTCAGATGGCAGCCCAGCAACGAAAGCCAGTGTGTGTCACAGACACGGCACCTTGCTGTCTCCTGGCTGGGCACAGCGGTCCCGTGGGTGCTGTGCACACGTGAGGGGCAGATGTCCGGCTGGCTCCTGGCAGACCCCATGGCCACCCGGCTGGAATGCCTCTTGTCCTCCTCGGCCTGGACCGGCTCCTGAGGGCTCGCGGCTGCCGCATCACCCCTCTGATGCGGGAGAGACCACACCAGCCGGACTGAGAGTCAGGGTACCTGTTCTTCACCCTGAGCTCGGTCTGAGGTCTGTGATCAGGGCTACGTGGTCCGCCTTTGTGAGGTGCTATCTCCTCCTCTTTAAAATGGGGTTCACAGAGCCCAGCCCCAGAGGAGTCGGCCTGTGTGAGAGCCGTCTGAGGCCCCTAAGAGCTGAGCCAGTACCAGGGGCTGTCACTACTAGTCTCCGACGTGGACTTGGAGTCAGCCCGCACCTCCCAGGCTGGCCCCCACTCCCCACCCCGCCCTCTCCTTTCTTTTCATCTCTCTCTTCTCGCCAGCTCACACCTTGTTCCGTGAGAACAGCCTCCCCACTGTCCTCGATCGTTCCACCCTCATTTCTGACTATACGTGGATTTGTGCCAATAGCTATTTCCTCAGCAGCTGAAGCCCTGGGGGGCCGGGGGTGCAGGACAACAGGCAGGTAGGAGAGGAAGAGGGGCCGCCCAGTGTAAGCGCTCTGCTCTGCTCCCTCCTGGCCACGCTCATCAAAAGGGCACTGAGGTCCCACTCCCATGAGGGCTCGCTCCCAGCTTAGTCAATGATCAGAAGCATAAGAGCAACTCCTATTTGCAAGTCCCCAGTGTATCCCAGGCACCAAGCATCACCCGCAGTAACTCACAGAATCCTCAGGGCAGCCCCACAAGATAGGTATGGTTATTATTCCCATTTTACAGATAAGGAAACTGTGATTTCAAAGCCCATGTTCTTTACTCTCTTGGGCTCTAAACCTAGTTCCTGCCCTTGGAAATCTGCCAGTCTAACAGACAGAATCTAAAAGCACAACAGGGAGCCTGATGAGGTCATTAGCAGAAGGAGCTGAGTAAGGGGCAAAGGGGAGAGGGGTGGTCAGGGCAGTGCCGCTGGACTGGTGGTCAGCAAAGGGGAGTCCCCCAGGAGATGGCCCTACATTATCGTATAGCGGGCTGGAAGAAGGAAGGGTGAGGGGAGAAGGTAGTTTGCAAGACAGGAACTGAATCCCCAATAGGAGGCAGCTCAGGCAAAGCCAGGAGACCAGCCACGGGCAAGCAGTTTCAGCCAGAACGTCGTCCTCCGCTGCCACCATGAAGAGACCACTCATGCGTCACAGACAGCTCATCGTGGCGGGACAATGAGCGGGGGCACCGGGAGAGACAGAGGTGAGTGAGACATGGCCGTGGCCCCAAGGGGCTCGAGATGCAGTGAACAGACCATCCCTGGAGAAGCCCACAGCAGAATGACAGAGCGCACACGTGCCACGACAGGACAGCACGGAGCTGGAGTTTGGCCTCCCCTTGGAGAAGGGCTGGCTGGAGCGGGCGTGGCAGGGACAGAGGAGGGGGGAGAGCACGGCTAGGGGAACTTCGGAGGCAGTGAGGAGACGGGGCCTGGGGGGCCACAGTGAGCTACCTGTGAGGCCTCGAGTGACACTAGGAGTCTGAGCTTCATCCCGGGGCTTCCCAAGCAGTGGGACACGTGACAGAATCAGGGCCCTAGGAAGCCAGGCCTGGCAGCAGGGTGGAGAGGCAAGGTCAGCTGCTGTGCTGCCTCAATTTCTTAGACTTTGGGCGCAGAAGGAACCATCAGAGAGAGAAGGTGATGTGAGACACCATCTCTCCCCCGTGATGGTCCTCATCTACTCGCCGGGCTCAGGGGAGCCGGAAGGTACAGACTGCCCTTGAGGATCTCAGAGCATGTGAACAAGGCAGAGCTGCCTTTTTCTTTCCTTTTTTTTCTTTAGACAACAAAAAAGTAAGCAGGTACAGAATTCCCAGAGGGGAGGAGGAGACACGAATATGTGAAATCAACATGCAGCATCTCTGCCTGGCAGCTGGGGAGATGCTGCATGTTGCAGCTTCAGAGTAATGCCAAGCTCTTGGCCTCTCCCTGCGTCTCTCAGGCCTTTGGGCTCTCGCTAACCTGCACACAGGTGACGGGCCACACAGATCCCCTTCCGGTCCCACACTGAGTATCTCTGTATCTGACAACATGTGTAGCTCGTGAGGCATCCTGGACCTCCGAGGCTCAGGCAGGGCGGGCCCACCAGAATTCAGGTGAGACAGAGGGGCACTCGCCATCCAGAGGGGCCACCATTGCAGAAGGAAGCCTTATTCACCTCAGCTTAATTCTTAAACTCCCAAATTGGGATCCTCTTCAGCAATATAGAAAATGCTTTGATTGCTAAGCAAACCATTTACCGATGGTGCCAAAAGGGAACAAGGATGGACGATGGACGAATATAGATAAAGAAGACGTGGTGTATATATGATGGAACACGACTCAGCCACGAAATAGACAAAACCCTGCCATTAGTGACAACATGGATGGACCTCACGGGTTAAGTGAAATAAGTCAGACAGAGAAAGACAAATACCGTATGATTTCACTCATATGTCAGATATTAAATACATAAACAAGCCAAACCAAACCAAACCAAATACGTGGATACAGAGAACAGAGCAGTGGTTATCAGAGGGGGAGGGAGGCAGCTGTAGGGTGATGGCTGGAAACCACACCCTTGGTGGTGAGCATGCTGTAGAGTATACAAAAGTCAAGATACGATGTTGTACACGTGAAACCTATATGATGTTATAGACCAATGTCACCTCAATAAATTTTAAAAAGAAAGAGGGCAGGGGGAGAAGGATGGAGCGGTGCCTAACGGGCCACACCCCAGGATGTTGGCATGAAGGTTCACTCTGCAGGGGGAGATAAGGAGGGTCTGGGGCAGGGGGCAGGGGTGGGCCTCCAATTTGCCCGTGGAAATTAAACAGCTCCAGGGCCACGAGTCACCAGACTTGGCCAGGATTCACGAAGAACGGTGATGATAGTAAAAGGGCTGGGGTAGAAAGGAACTAAAGGTCATTGGGTTTGTTATTTGTTTAGTTTCTGAGACCAGTAAGGAAAACAAACAAAGAACTGGGTTTGGCTGCAGTGGAAGGGGTGCCCTTAGAAGGAGGGATGTATTGCTCAGGACCTTCTACCAAGGGCGGCACCTCCTTCCCTGCGAAGAGGTTTGCCCCTCCTCCTTCAGGCCCCCAGATCTTCGTCCAGACATATTAGTTTGTCCACCTGCCCCTGCTCTAGTCACTGGGCTTCTCAAAGGAGGCAGGGGCTGTGTCTTAACCATTTCCTCAGCCCTGGTGCCTGCCCCTGTGACCACCTCAGTCAGGGCAGGTGGAGGGCCAGGAAGCCCACCAGGCCTAGGCCCTGAGTTCTCCCCACGGATCACCCGGGGGCCCAGGTTCACTAACCAGAGGGAGGGACCCAAACCAGAGGTGTATGGGGCCACTCCTGGGAAGCAGGCTATCGAGGGCATCGGGACCTGGTGTGAGGACCATGTGGTCAGCTGCCGCTCACAGCCACGTCCCCAGCATGTGGTCCAGCCTGAGACGGATGGACAAACGGACAGACAGGTAAACACACAAACTTACTGAGCAGAGAGGAAGAGTCGGAAAAGGTAGGAGGTGGGAAAAGGAGAGGACAGAACCCCTCCAGGCCCTCCCCGCCCTGGGCAGCCAACCTGGTGGAGTCACCCACGTCCAGCCCCGAGTCCCCGGTGGGCCCATGCAGACTCCCTCATTCCATCACATCTCCAGGCCCAAGAGGTGGTGGCCACTCCTGCCTCCGGAGGGAGCACGCCCGTGAAGAGACCTCAGCTTTGTGTCCACACCCCTGAGGGACGGGTGGGCACGCACGTCAGAGCACAAGCTGCTGATACTGCGGACGCTTAGCTGAGCTCCAAGGAATCGCAGTCACAGCTCCAGACCAGCCGTACCACTCCTGACCCGCTCTCAGGGAGGCTTCCGGATCGAGGAACCAGGTGAGGTGAGGAGGGTCCATCCCAAAGCCAACCCACTCGGCACACTCCGCCTGCCCCTAACTGTGGGCCAGAGGGGCCCAGGTCTGGGAGAAGGGACAGCATATGCTCAGACGCCTGCAGTGACTGCCGTCCGTACCCACGACCCGCCCCGACCACAGAGAACAATGTCCTGCAAACTCCGGGCTTTGGGACTGGACGGATCTGTGTCCAGATCCCACCTGCAGTGAGCTACCCACGTGCCGGGTGACCTGGAATGACCCCCTGCCTGCTCTGTATCCCAGTTTCCCCAACCGTGAGATGGAGATGATAATACACACCTCCCGAGCAGTGTGCAGAAAGACAGAGACTGGAGGTTAGGGATGTGATGCACAAAGTACAGTGTTGGACACAGAGTGTTCAGTGAATTGAGGCACGGTCATCACCACCAACAAGCGTTATTATAGTAAATACGGCCCCAGTGCCCATCTCATCTCAGGGTGATGGAACAGAGCAAGACACAAGACAACACGCAACTGATGCCAAGTGTCCTGTGGCTCAAATTCTGAGGGCAAGTGCTGGCAGGTCCTCCTTCGGGAGCCCTCCTCCCCTCTGCCAACACTCCTGCATTCGCCACCCCATCTGTTCCAGGGCCATCCACATGCTGACGACACCTAAAGGTTTACCTGCGCCTGACCTGTCTTCTGAGCCCCAAGCACGCACACCCAAACCCTGCTTGGCATCCCCACGCGGCTGTCTCGCAGCAGCTCCCGTTTCCCGTGCCCCAGAGGGACTGACCTTGCCCGTGCCCTGCTCCCCTGGCAGCAACCCCCTCCTCAATAAACGGCCTAAACACCCACCCCATTGCTCATGCCAGAGACCCAAGATTCATCCTGACTCCCCGTGGTCACGGGCCCCCACCTCCTCTCAAACACAAATCCCACCCAATGAGCTTCCTTCTCCTCACCGGCTCACGGCCACGGCCCTGGTCCAGCTCCTGCAGCATCTCGGCCAGGGCTCTCCTTCCCGCCCCCGCCTGAGGCCCATCTTCTCACTCACACTTCTCTCTTACCGCCCTCAGTGGCTTCCATTCTGCTGAGATTATGGTCATGTGTATGTGTGTGTCTGTGTGCGTGCGTGCGTGCATGCATGTGTGTGTGTGTGTGTGTGTGTGTGTGTGTGGTATTGGCTGTTCTACTTTTCTATTACAATCCAAATTCCTTAAGCCACCCTGGAGGTCTGGAAGGACTGGCCCCTGCCCACCTCTCCAGCCCACTGTGCTCCAACCAGTGAACCTGCGGAGCTTGCCCTCCTCGGAGCCTTTGCCCATGCTGTTCCCTCTGCCTGGAATGCTCTTCCTCGACCCACCACCTGACGTACTTCTTCTCACCCCTGAGTTCTTGTGAGTGCTTCACAACAGCCTCTTCTGGTTTTGTGGCTCCCCTCCCACCCCGTCTAAATTAAAGCCTAAATTCTCAGAGCTCCATTTCTCTTGCAGCACTTGTCCGTTTGGAAGCACATGCTTACTTGAATGACAGTTTGCTGTCTGGCTCTCCTACCGGACCATAAACCCCAGGGCAGCAGGGGCTGAACCCAGGACAATGTGTGACCAGCAGCGGGACCAGAGAATGCTGGGTGAACAAGAGAGGAGGAGCTCAAAGGAGGGGGAGCACGAGGGCTGGGATGGCAGCACCGCCAAAGAAGGGCTTCCTGGGTCGCCTGAGGGACAAAGCCTCAGGACGCCAATTACCTCCACCTCCTCGACTACAGAACAGGAAGTTTCTACTGGTTGCTTCTCTAAGGCCCCTTCCAGCCCTGAAATTCCCACCCAGTGAAATGGGACCTACCTTGTTTCTTGGGAGATGGGCAGGGCCGATCAGGGCAGCAGAAGGAAGAGCATCCTGATGGGAAAAGGCTGGGCGAAGCCAGAGGGAGACGAGTGCCCAGGACGTCTGGGGAGGACACGTCCACACACCCAGCTAAAGTGAGGTTTCGCGGCAAGTGGACCGGGAAGGGAGGCGGGGGTGAAGCACAAATGACCCTGGATGCCAGGTGCTCTCCCACCCCCGCCCTTACCTGGCTAACCTCCCACCAGAACAGACCTCCCACGTCCGCCTCGCCCCCAGCCGTGGCACTCGCTGCTTCCTCTGCCTGGACCTCCCTCCCCGCACCCTGACTGCCAGCGTCCACAGCCCGGCTCGGGCCTCTGCTTGGAGCACCAAGGCACCTGAGTCCGTCCCACCATGGAGCTACCTGCTCGCCAACATCCTGGCCCCAGACTGTGAGCCCCTTCAGGGCAAGGGCTGCGTCCATCATCTTTGTATCCCAGCCCTTGGCTCAGGGCCAGTGCCCAGCGCACAGGAGCTGTGAGATCACCACCGAACACACGCGTGCAGACAGCGGGCCTCGTGGGAGCCTCGAGCAAGGTGACAGCCACTCTTCAGGAGAATGGGCCTTGCCTTTGGGAGGGGAGTGAGGGCTGCCACGCCTCCTATTTGAGCAGGTTTACAGGATGCAGGGTGCAGGCTGGGGGCCCACCCAGGGAGCAGCACCCCCTGGGCTCACAGGCCCTTTTTTCCAGGGAAGACCCAAATGAGCCCCACCTTTCACCCCAAACCCAATCAGCCTCCCTGTCAGATGCCCCAGAAGGGCCTGCTGTGTGCGGTGGGCACACACCGCGCCATCCACGCCATCAGCTCCCGGATGCCCAGGAGCAATGAAGCACCATGATTAGCGCTTATCAAGGAGGGCAGGCAGCTTGCGGAGAATGAGATAAGGCCCGGCAGTGGGCCCAGGGAAGTGTAATGAAGCCCGAAGGTAACTGTCATGCACCAGTGGAATTTCCTGACCCAGCAAATCTAGTATTCCTCAGCCAGTCCATAGAGGGCACTGACCGCCGGCTGGGACAGCGCTCTCTGACACAGTGGCCAGCCTGTGCGAGCAGCCCATGCGGCTGGGGCCCTCCCACCGATTCAGGAGCTGCTGCCTCTTCCTGCCTCTTCACTGAGGCTGGAACCACTGCAGGGAGAACAGCAGGCACATAGCATTTGTAGATGCTCCAAAGAAGACGGACAAGAACAGTGGCCGGGACCCCGTCTGCTCTGAAGCCATGGGGGAGGGGAGGTTGCACACGGCCCCCCCGCCCCCCAGCAGAAGGGAACGAGAGGCGTGGGGATGAGTGGTGGGCGCATCTCTGTTGGGTAGAACTGGGCTGTCTGAGGACTCGGCGGTCTCAGTGCACGAAGCCTTGGGGTCTCGGAAGCACTGGCCACTCTGTAAAGTGAGGCTCCCTCCCCTGTGCCCACTCAGGCTGCCCCGCGTCCAGGAGGCTGCCATTCAGGCTGCCGCCTACTGAGGGGCCTCAGAGGAGCGTCTGGGCCACCCCAGACCTGAAGGTAGTCTGCTGTTGGTACCGAAACTCTTAGGAAAGTTCTTTCCACAGTGTCTCTCCGGTTGCTCTAGCAGAGGGTCGTTGCTGGTGGAACCCGCTCACACACGATGGGGACCCAGCCTTGCTCAAAACCTCCCAGGATGCAGGCGGCACACACAACCCTGAAAGCAGAGGCTCCTGCTGGCCCAGTTCTCCCTCCCAGGGTCCCTGCTTCCAGTCCCCTCCACAATTAACCTTGCCACCGGCTGCCACATAACTATTCTGAGACAGAGCCCTGGGGGTGCCACGCTGCCCCTCTCGCCAGCTGAAAACCTTCCCTGGCTCCCCAGGGATTTGACACAAGTACTCAAGTGTGGGGTCGTGACCTCCGGCGCTGTGCTCTGTCAGTCCTGACCTGTGCCCTAGCTCCCACCACGTGGAGCTCCCCACTTCTCTGCCTCCGTCTGGGGCTCTGTGCCGCCCTCCACCGCTGCCACCCAGCCACCTCTGCCTTCAGTGGATGCTTTGAGGCGTGTCTCAGATGCCACGTCCTCCACGAAGGACCCCCCAAACTGAGAGGCCTTCTTCTTGTCCCTAACCCACCTCTCTTCGGGGCGCTGATTTCACTCTGCCCTGTATCAAGGTTGTTTGCATGTCTTCCTACGGGAAGCCCCTGAGGGGATGAACCCACCGAGTTTCCTCTCGCAGGATCCGTGGTGGACACATAAAAAATCTGAACGGCCATTAACTGAACCCTCACGCAGTGCACACGGCCCCCAAGCCTCCCTGCCTCCCCTGTGTGTACACACCTCACGCAGTGCACACGGCCCCCAAGCCTCCCTGCCTCCCCTGTGTGTACACACCTCACGCAGTGCACACGGCCCCCAAGCCTCCCTGCCTCCCCTGTGTGTACGCGCCTCACGCAGTGCACACGGCCCCCAAGCCTCCCTGCCTCCCCTGTGTGTACTCGCCTCACGCAGTGCACACGGCCCCCAAGCCTCCCTGCCTCCCCTGTGTGTACTCGCCTCACGCAGTGCACACGGCCCCCAAGCCTCCCTGCCTCCCCTGTGTGTACGCACCTCACGCAGTGCACACGGCCCCCAAGCCTCCCTGCCTCCCCTGTGTGTACGCACCTCACACAGTGCACACGGCCCCCAAGCCTCCCTGCCTCCCCTGTGTGTACTCACCTCGGCTCATGCACTGGACGCCCCCCAACACCGCCCTCAGCCTTGCCGATGGGCGCGCATCTTGCCAGATCCCCACGATTTGTCCTCGCCCTGGAGGCCCCCTCTAGGGTCACCGGCCAGTCTCGGTCCCCTCCTGAACCCTGGGGGGCTCAGATGTCCAGCCTGGAGCTCAGAGAATGTGGCTGGGCTCCGCGAGGCCTGACGCATCTGGGTGACTGCGTGTCACTCATCCCCCAAGCTCCGGCCCCAGGGGGTGCTTCCATATCCCATTCGGGCTGGGCGCCAGGGCACACCTGCTCTCCCCCTCCCCCACACCGTGGCCGGAGGAAATGCCAGCCTCGGCCGGGCGGGACGACACAGCGGGATCAGGCCCTGACCACCGACGCCGCCCCTCCTCGCCTCACCCGGCATCCCTCCATGGGTGCCCGCTCGTCCTAACAGCAGCACAGGGCGCACGCTCAGACTGCAGGGAATCAGGCCCAGGCCCAGCTCTGACACTTGCCACCTGTGTGACCCGGACCAGAGACGCACAGCTCTTGGAGCAGCGTGCACGTTTTTTGAATGAATGAACAAAGGAGTGAGCTATTTCCATTTCCTCGTCTGCAGAGTGGGGTTAGGGAGGACTCTGGGGAGCAGAGAGGCACTGCTGGGAAAGGGCTTTACCAGGTGGGCCGTCTATACCTCAGAACCTTCCATCTACACACACACAACAAGCCAGCACATTCAAGGGTTCCATACAAAGACCAAGGACACAGACAATCATTACCAGTCAATAAGACTCCCCAAGTACCCATTGTGGGCCGCCCTGGGCTCGCCGCTGTGGCTGTGACCGAGCAGCTCGCGTCCACGCAGGGGAAGAGCCGAAAACTGAAAAGGCAGCTCGAGCACGAGCCAGAGTGGGTGGTGTGAACCGAGGGCAGGGAGGCCTGGCCTATCCGGGAAGGCTTCTTGGAGGAAGTGGGAGCGTGTTGGGCTGTCACCCCCACTGGAGGCAGGTGGAGGAGGGGCCCCAGGTGCTGCACGTCGAGTGCAAAGGCGTGATCACGGGGACTCAGCTGGTTCTCACCACACGCGTGTGTGATACACAAGCAGGGCAGTCATCCCAGTCATACACGAGGAGACTAGGCCCGAAGAGCAGAGGGCTCTTCTAAGCTAGTTAGTGGCGGAGCTGGGGCTCGTCACTCCGAACAGAGCCCTCTCCTTACGCCTAGGTTCTGCCCGGGCCTGGTGCTGGACCCTGCTCTTATGCACAGAGGCACAAAGCCGTCCCACACACACAGAGGGAGCAAAGGGAAGGAAAGAAGTGGGGTGCGAGGGCCCTCAGGACCACGCGTCCAGGAACAAAAGAGAAGCACCCCGTCACCGGCCCATGGGCGTGCTTCGGAAATCCGAGGGAACACGCCAGCATCACCCCACGTCACCCCCCAGCCAACACGTCCGCTGCACTCCGACCTCGTAGAGCCTGAACGCTGGTGTGGGTGCCAATGAAAGCAGGCAGAGGCCCCGCCCCCCAAAACCCCAGCCCAGGGAGAGTGGGGATGACAACCAGGGGTGGGCTGTCCACGTTTATCAGCCAGCTCTCCGGGGAAGAGCCGTGACTCGTCGTGCTCGCCACTTTCCACAGTGCAAATACTCCCACCGTGGCCAGTTTCTAGCTCCTGATGGCAAATTTCCCGATTCTTTACTAACAGGCTCTTGACCGCCAGCACGAGCAGCCTCCGGCCAACCACTGCATCGGCCCAGCTCCCTCGGTCCAGGAGAAACTCCAAGGCAAGGAGAAGAACCCAGCACCCTGCTCGTCCTCCCAGGAGAAGTCGCACGTTGGGGGTGGGGACAGGAATGGAGGCTGGACACGTCATGGGGAGGGTCTCCCGGGGTCCCCCACAGGTGGCCTAATAACCAGAGAAAGACCGCTGACATTAGCTCCCGTACAATGTAAGTCAGGCCAGGTCCCTGCTCTTCTCAAAACCCTCGAGCGGGGGACTTCCTGGCGGTCCCGTGGTTAGGATCCCACGCTTCCATTGCAGGGGGCACGGGTTTGATCCCTGGTCAGGGAACTAAGATCCCGCATGCTGTGCGGCCAAAAAATAAAAAAACAAAACCCTATAATGGCCCTCAAAGCTCTCGCAGCATTTTCACCGTTGACACACACACGTCCACCCCACTCATCCCTCCACTCCGGCCACTCGGTCCTTCCTGCCGTTTCTCACGTGGGAGCATTTACGCCGGCTTCTCCCTCCTCTGGGTCACCCCTGCCCCAGGTGTCTGCTCTGCCAGCTCTCACTCCTTCACAGCTCCACCCAAAGCCACCTCCTCAAGGGCTGCCCCACTGAACTCTGTACCTCCCCCAGTGCACCCAGTGTCAGCCAGCTCCGCTCTTTCCACAGCACTTAACCCCAGTGTACGGTGTAATTTGCTTTTTTATTCATTGATTGTTTAGGATCTCTCTTCTTCACCAGAACTAAGCTTCATGAGGGCAGCGTTTTGGCTGTGTTTCCGTAGCCAAGAACAGCTCTACACGTGGTCATTAGTCAGGAAATACTTGTTGAGTGAAGGAAAGCCCAGAGGAGGCTTCTGCCCAACCCAACAGGAGGCAGCTGGGGAGCGAGGGGCCCAGTGGTCAGTGCCCGCCCGGCTGGGACTCCAGGTGCCCGTGACCTGGCACCCCACCTCTGCGTCTCATTTTCTCTTCTCATTTAGGCTGTATGGGACCCTACATGGCTAAAGGATGCCGGGTCTGAAGCCCTCTGACTCTACAGCAGGAGGCCCCAAGGTCAGGTTCGAGGCCTTCCCTTAAAAGGTCTTGGGAAAGACAAGCTCTTCGCGTCCCCTCTGCACCAGCCACACCTGAGCCCCCAGCCACACCGCCCCCTGTCCCCCAGCCCTGAGATCGGGAGAAACTCCCAAAGAGCACTGTCCACCCCTGGGTCAGGGCCACTGGTGCCCCAACTCCAGGCAGCTGCCCATCACGCCCCGCGGGCGCCCCACATGCAAAGCGGCCAGCTCACCCAGCTATTTTAAGCCCTGCGGGCCCAGCTGCAGCTCGTCACCACAGCGGGCTGGTGGCCCAGGGTGCAGGCAGGAGCAGCCAGCTCACAGAGGAGCACTGACCTGGGGAGCTCCGAAGGGGGCCGGTCATCCTTTGTGACCGCAGCACTCCTAGGAGGGACCAGAAACTCCCGTCCACGCCCTCAGATCCACCAGCCATGGGAAAGTGAGTCAAGGGCTGCCCTGGCACGCCCAGATTCCACTGCCGAATGTGACCCCTGAGTTTCCACATCAGAATGAGTCCTGGTCCCGCCCTGCCTACCCCCAGACATTCCAACCACGCTGGAGCTCCCACTGCACCCACCCTCCGGGGCCTGACAACTCGAGACAGACCACGATGTGGACAGAAGACCTGGGAACGGCTCACTCACTGGGCTCCCAGCCTTTTCCCCTCTCGGTCTCCCCAGCGACTGTGCACAGTGCTGGCTCACAGCTACGCTCAACAAACCCTTGTTGACCAAATGGTTGTTTCTAAATGTGTTCTGAACCACATGTGACGGAAGCGGTAGAGGGACAACTCAGTCTCAAGGGCTGTTATCAGTATCAACACTACTACGGACATTTCTGCTGACCCCACTGGGCACCAGACCTGAGGATAGAGACCACAGAACCAAGGAGTCAAGAGAGTTCAGTGACAGAACAGGAGCGCCCCAAGCTGCAGCCCTTTCCGGGAGGGCTGCCACCCCCAACTCCGGGGGGACGGTTACACTGTGTTCTCCAGGAAGACGGTTCCCTGAAGTCGTGCGACGCGGACGCCCTCCTCCAACCCACCCTCCTCCGTAGGACCTCCACCAACCAGGAGCTGCCTGGAGAAGCAACGCACAGAACAGAAACCCTGGGTGTGAGCTATTCCCACCGCCAGCCTCCTGCCATTCCCACCGCCAGCCTCCTGCCGCAGGACATCAGCAAGCCCAGGGCAGACAGGTCACACGTGCCTGAGGCTCCCAGTCACATCCTATGGCTCTAATTGCTCCGTTTAAGCACCATCAGCACCCCGGGGAAGAGGGAAGGAGATCCAGAAGGTGCTGTAATTAGGGAGCTCTGCGGACCTATCCCCTCGCTCCCCGTCTACCTCGAGAGGGAACCTGCCACCCACACCTTAAAGAAACAGACCCACCACCTGCATTAGGGGGAGGAAGCGGGGAAATTCCTTGAACTTCCCTGTTGGAGGAAGATCCCAGAAGTTGAGAGTCTTCAGAGACCATTCAGTCCACTCTCCTCCCTTCCCCTCCCCTGGCTTCCATCATTCCAGACTCTGCTGAACATTTCTATTATAACTGTAAAAGCAATGACAGCAGCCTGCGTTTATAGAAAAAAAAAAAAAAAAAAAGGTACATTGTTGAAAGGGATTTCACACAAGTGACTCTCCCCAAAGTAGGTGCAGAGAGCATCATATGGAAAATGAGATGACCTGCACCAAGGCCTTCACACCGCCATCCAGTCCCATGCTCCCGCAGCGAGCCGCCCAGGCCCCCACTTCGGAGTCCTCAGGCGTCGGGTACCAAAGTCAGAATTTCTGAAGCCAGGGCTACGATGACCTCCTCTGTTACTGACCCCCCTCCCCGCCTTGAGAAAGTGGTTCACTGGATCCACTACCCAAGCAGCAACTCAAGTCCCACCACCTCTAGGAAATCTTCCAAAACCAGAGGATCTGGGGGGTATGAGACCCCCCCGCCCCGCCCTGTTTGGTGCGTCTCCTGAAGAGACATCTGCACACGATCACCAAAGTGGCGCTGAGACATTTCAGTCCGTAATCTGAAGTCACACCAGCTGGGGAGGCACCCTGGCCAAAATCTCCCCCTCCAGCAGGGACAGATCTGCCAAAACCACTCAGTCAGCCGGAGCCCATCCTCACAGACATGCCTAATGCAGGGGGATGGGGGGGACAGAACAATAGGATGAAGTCACTGCAGGGCTGCCCCTCCCCTTCGTGCTGTAGAGTCAATGCTACGGGTTCTGCCTTTGTTCACCCTCAGACAGGCCCTCACCCCGACACAGCTGCACAGCACAGACACCCAGGGCTCCCTGCACCCCCCTAGAGATGGCTTTCGATCCGCCCTCCACCCACCCTGACCCTGAACCCACCACCCTGTCCCAGCCTCGGGGAGGCCTGCGGGCCTGGCTCAGCTCTCTCCAGCTGCCCCAGTTCCAGGCTTCCATTAGCCTCCCCCCTCCAGCCTGGGGGCTCCTCGGGCCTATGGCCCAGTTACAATCCCCCTTCTCAAGGCCCCCCCGCCCCGCCGCCCCCATCACGTGGTCTCGCTGACTCAGCCCGAGCAGCCGCGTGGTCTGATCACATCTTGGCCAGCGGACTTTTGGCCTCGGGAGAGCAGAGCACAGTCGGATTCTCGCCATGTCCCCTCAGAGCTTCCACCATGTCCCAGTCCCGAGCCAGGGACCCCATGAGCACCTGTCGAATGAATGAACGATGTCTGGAAATCTGGCCCAGCTGGCTCTCCTGGTGGCATCTCGTGTCAACAGAAAAATGGGGAAGGAGAGGGAAGAAAAGCCCAGGGAGAGAGAGAAAAGGAAAGGAAAGAGGAGAGCTCGCCTACAGGCCAAGACCAAGGCCATCGCTCGGGGTGTGTGGGGGCGGGGGGCGGCCACAGGCCCAGGGAGCTTAGCAGGCACTCAGACACTCCCTAACCCCCCAGGGCCCCGTCAGGAACCAGAACTGGCCAATTAGCAGCTTCCTCCTTCCATCGGCAGGGCATCTCCCAAGCAGAGAGCCTGTCTGATCTGGGTGAATTAACTGAGCAATTAACTTCCCTAATCTGCTGCCTCGGGGCCCACCTTTCAGAAAGGACAGCGGCGCAGGGGCCTGCAGGGGGCAGGACAGAGCACCTGCCCTTCAAGATCCCACCGCCTTGTCCACCAGCCCCGCAGTGCCAGGAACTCCAGCCTGCCTACGCCACATCACACACAGCCCCAAGACTTCACCGTCCGCAGGGCCTCCACGACACGCACACGCGTGCACACACACTGGCTGTGGTAACCTCTCCACCAGCCAGGGTGCTGGTTGTGGCCTCCGTCTGGAGCCTGGGAGTCTGTGGGGTCCAGAAAGGAGCAGGGGAGAACAGGCGCAAGGAAGCCCAGAAGGCAGGACTGCGGGGCGGGTTTGGGGGGGCAGAGCGGGTGGCAGGAAGGGCACACAGGGTGGGGGGATCAGATGACCCAGGCTTGAGTCCCGTCTCTCAGGGCCTGTGTGACTCTGGGCGAGCCACTTAACGCCTCGAGGTGCCTGCAGTCTGCCTGTCTGCAAAATGGACACAGAGCCTACCTCCCCCGAGGGCTTCCTGAGGATCCAGGGAGCCCAGAAGAGTTACTCGCTTACCTCCAATCTCCTCCCCTCTGCAGAAACCCCCTGGGGAGACCCCCGCACAGACAGCCTTCACCCGCTGCTTGAACACTGTCACCAGGCAGCTGTTCCCTAATTGAGACCCACCTGCCCACCTCTAACTTCTACCTGGGCGGCTTGGCCATGGAATCAGCCTGGTGACAGGAGCTCTGCCCCTTCACATGTCACTCACTGCTCCATGAATCATGAGTACAGTACGTGCACGGAGCCCATGCGTGACGTACACACCGTGCCTGATTTAGTGCCCAGCATGTGCTGCACTTGATAAAGAGTAGATGGTATTTCTTTTCATTAGCAGCATCGTCATTACCCTGGCTCAAAGATTTAGTTCTTCCCTCTGGAGCGGTAAAGCGGAGGCCGAATTCCTCTCCCAGGTGCCAGCCTGTCACACGTAGGGAGACAGTGTCAAGTCGCTCGAGCCTCTCTCTCCAAGCAACACACCCCCTTCTCAGCAGCCTGCAGGGCTTTGCCACCCGGCCCAACTCGCCTTCCTGCCCTCCCTGAAACGCAGTGCCCTGAACTGCTACGTCTGAGCCCCTGGCACGTAGTAGGGGCACGGAATCGTTTGGTGACCAAGCACTGGATGGATGAGCTGGCCACTCTGCTCCATGGAATCTGAACATTGCAAGTGGCAACAGGCTGGCTGGCTGTGGACGCTCCATCCCCACCAGTGCAGCCTGGCACCACCTCCCTTCACACTGTGACCATCGGAGACAGAGCCCTGAGCGGCACCGGGGCCTGCCCGCTGTCTGACCTCAAGCGCTTCAAACCAAAGCTCCCCGATCAAAATTCCTGCCTCTTCTACATCTAAGTAACCCAAGTAAGGACTTGAGCTACAGGGGCAACTGTAGACATCTGCCCCCTATCCTTCATCTTGTTTGTTTTTCTCCATCCTTACAGACACTAGTGATTTAAAGCCCCAGTTCTAACGTCCAGTATATTGGTAAATTCTCTCAACGTTCAGAAGATCACAGAATTTTTGCCCTGGAATGCACGTAAGAGATGGTCAAATTCAATGCCTTCCATATCCACATGAGGAAACTGAGGCCCAGAAAAGTGATGTAACTTGTCCGAGGACACCTGTAATTTTGTGGCAAAACTGAGATGTGAGCCCTGGATCCTTCCTCTCAGCCCACATCACTAAGAGTGATGCTATAGCACTTTGGAGAGCTTGCCTTGTGCCAGGATGTTATTATCTGTTTTCTCCAATCCTCATTACGACCCTGCAAGATAAACACTGCTTCCCCATTTGACGGATGAGAGAGCTCAGGTCCTGGACCACACAGACCAGGAGCATGTGGCCAAAGAAGGAAGAGAGGCTGCTCCATCCTACCCCAGATGCACCCCCCACCCGCCCCCGCCTCCCAACGTCACTGAGCATTGGAGCATCTCCAGCCAGACGTCCAACAGAAACGCGAACCCACAGATCTAAATCTAAATTCGTTATCTTCTCTCTCCAACACCTACCTGTTCCTCCCTTGGTATTTTCTACTGTTAATAGCATCACCACCAATGTGGTCACTTAAACTAGAAACCGAGAGAGAGATTCCTCAGACTCTATTACTTTACCTCTTCACCCCACAGATGCAAGCCAGCTCCCAGGGCCTCGAACCCATCCATCTTCCTCTCCTTCATCCCCTTGGCAAGGCTCCTCAACCTCATCCTCCTTCCGAAACCTACACGAGACTATCACCAACACCTCTGCCTGGTTTCTCTCTCCCCATCTCCATCTCCTGAGCACTTTTCACGTTTGTCCTCACAATCATCTTTCTAAAATAAGCTGATCTTACGTTGCCCCAACTTAAAAACTTGGCTGGTTCTATTCCAAATTTCTTTGAAGAGCAGACCAGCTCCTTCAGCACAACCTGGCAGACCTTCCACTTGAACTCCTATGCATCCTGCAAGACCCAACTCAAACCCCATCTGCTCCTCGTCTGGCCCCTGCCCTCCCGACCTCCCTAAGTCAGTCGTTATGACTCAGCCTCTGCGAATGCCTCTGCTCTTCACTGTGTTTCCTCAGCAGGTCTCTCCCCTCTCTTTTGGAGGTGAGCTCCTTGAGGGCAGGAAGGTGGCATTTCTGAATCCCCAGCTCCAACTCACGGATATGCTCATTTACTCATTTGCTAATTTACTCCACCTTGAAAACGCTCAATGAAAACGGTTGAGTAAACTAGCAAATTCATAAAGCAGGGCTCTGTTTATAATTTTATTATAAAAAATAATCTTCTGTTCAATAAAAACCTGTGTCTTGAGTTAAGATCAAATTTATTTCAGAAACATGATGTTAAAATACTGACTGACAAGGGTCCTTGTAAAAATGCACGAAATTCAAGCTTCCTGGTTGTCAGGCACTCACTTTGGAGGCATCAGTGACAATAAAGAGTAGAAAAATCCAATTTTGAGAAATAAAGAATCTGAGCTATAACAGGATTAATAGATGTGTGACTATGACCCAAATGAATTAATTTGCTAATTGTTTCCATTTGCTGTCATCTGTAGGAACTCCCAGATTAGCGCTTTTCATACTGTGGGTTGGTCATTTCTCATTCGTGGGTTATAAAATCAGTTTAGTGGGTCAGGAAGAGTATTTTTTAAAAATTAAAACAAAACAGAAAATACCAGAATGTATCTCACACAGCAGTTTTGCGAAACATTTTTTTCAGGGTTAGCATGCACGTATATATACACACACACATGCACACACTGAGTCATAAAGTTTGAGAAACACAGCCCTGGATCTCTCAAGGTGACATGTGTGGCCCACGAGAGTCTCAGAACATGGGCCAGCTGCCCATGAGAATATGTACTTTCTAGGCACGGAATTCAGAGCGAGTTACTTTCTGCAGGGGGCCACCCCAACTGCGGGAAGTACACTTGGATTCACCCTCCAAGATGGAAATGTGCTTAAAAAGGATGCCAACAAGTTACATGTACCGTGAGAAGAGAGTCTTATCCTAGGGAAAACGCGTCCCTGAGTCATGGGATCCAGCAACATCACGTGCTGGACAGAACCCTGGCTGGGAAAGTGGGCGCAGGACGCTGGCCCACAAAACAGGAGATCAGTGCCCACGTCACAGTGAAGCAAAACCTCAAACGGACCATGGATAATATGGACTCTTTATTCGTGTGTTCCTCTCTTGATTGCTGAAACAAATCAAAGTTGGTTTAAAAAATGCATGAAGTTAGCTCAGCACAGAATTATACCTTCCTAACCCATTAAACTAGAGAAAACCAATTCTGAACCGAGCCAATATTTTATCTGCTACAAAATCTACTCAGCTGTCTGCCTCATGTGGCTGAAGGAAACACCACCTCCCGCTGGGTCCCCAAAACAGAGGGAGAACATCGGCCCTCGTGCATCCGAAGGCTCTTTGCTGAGGACAGTGGGCTAGGGTCTTGTTTCACTTAAGGCAGGATGCGAGGAATGGTCTTGAAACACAAGGGGAAGCCTCCAGAAGAGAGCTGTTAAGGACAGGGACAGGTGACCGGAGCAGGTGCTCACCACCACCCTGGGCAGGCTGAACCCCACCCCACCTGGAGCCCGGCTGGGCCACGTCGTGTCGGGCATGTAATGCAATGCACCCGGCATGGGATCAGCCCCGTCCCTTCCTTCCTAGATGACTTTGGGAGGTGCCTTCCTGTCTGCGGCATCCCTGGTTCCAGGATGAGGAGCGATGGTGACCATGGCGTTGCCACCAACAATGGGCCCTCCGCCTGGGCCCCACGGCCTATTTCCAGCCCCCGATGGTTCCCGTCTAATGCCAACATCAACTGAGGAATCCAGGGCATCCCGGGCCCAGCATTGTTCAAATCACACATTCCTCTGCTTAAAAAGCTACTGAATAACTCTCATTCCTCCACCTCCCAGGAGAAACCACATCAGAGGACAAGCAACCAGATCCCTGTGTGTGATGGGAACAAAGGGAGACGGCCACAGGGTGTCCCCTGCCCATCAGCTCCCCGGCAGCAGGTGCAGACCTGCCCAGAAAGCTCACCCTCCCCTTCCAACAGAGCACCTGCCAGAGCCCCTGACCACGGAGCCCCTGCCTCGGAGCCCCAGACCACGGAGCCCCTGTCTCGGAGCCCCTTCCCACAGAGCCCCTGCCATGGAGCCCTTGCCTTGGAGCCCCTGACCACAGAGCCCCTGCCTCAGAGCCCCTTCCCACAGAGACCCTGCCACGGAGCCCCTGGCCACGGAGACCCTGCCTTGGAGCCCCTGTCTCAGAGCCCCAGACCACAGAGCCCCTTACCACAGAGCCCCTGCCACGGAGACCCTTCCCACAGAGCCCATGCCACAGAACCCCTGCCTCAGAGCCCCACACCACAGAGCCCCTTCTCACAGAGCCCCTGCCACATAGCCCCTGACCACGAAGCCCCTGACCTTGGAGCCCCTGACCTCGGAGCCCCTGACCTCGGAGCCCCTGCCACAGAGCCCCTGCCCGCGGGCCTAGCCCACCTCCAGTCACAGCAGCCAAGAGCAGCTGTGAGCAGCCTGGGTCCCACCTGTCTCCTCGGTCCGGACATGCTGCCTCTGAAGTGTCCGTGCCTCTACACCACCTATCTATCTCCCTGGCTCTTTGTGAAAACCGCAGCGGAAGCCTCGGAGAAGGGAAGAAGATCGCCGGCTGTTACCAAAAGCCTCACTCTCAGGCTCTGGGTTCAGCACTCGGGTGAGAAACCTCCCGATCCCTATGGGTCACCAGATGGAGACAGAAATGCAAATGGAGGGAAAAGACCACAAGAAATATTACGCTGAGCACTGCAGGGAGGGAAGAGGAAAGGAGGGGAGGAAGGGAAACGGGCAGAAACAAAGAACGATGGAGTCTGCCGTGGGGAGAGGATGACACTGCCCTGTGACCTGGGGCACGAGGTGAAGACCCCGCTGTCTTAACCCGCTCGCAGAGGTCAAGCACAACGCGAGACTTGCTTGCGGCCCACGAGGAGCCCGCCATCTGACGGGAGGCCAGTCAGCGGGCCGGACCCCTTCCCGGGGCAGAGCTCGCAGAGCCCCACACCCCAGGCAGCACCCGCACCATCCTTCCCACCACCCACGTAACCAAACGGTGAGGTGGGTCCTGTGTGTGAGTAACTTCTGCTATGAGGAATTTCACTACTTTGTTTCTTGGCTGTTAAGAAACACTTGGAACACGAAAAGTCACGGAAATACAAATTGAAACAGCCAAGCTATCGCCGTTCACCCCCCAGGTTAGTAAAATATATGCATCCGGTTAAGCAAGGCCGTCCGGTGTGGGCCAGAGTGGGGTGCACCTCCTCGGTCCCTCCCAGCCTCGCGTGCCCCTCCTCCCCAGGGCCCTCTCCGGGAGGCGGCCGGGCATCCTCCGAACGCTCAGGCCCGCTCATCTCACTCACCTGCTGAAACACTTCAATGGCTACGATTTTAAGGCGTGTTTGAAGAACAGCCCTGGTGGGTACCTTGGGGCAGACTGGACAGGACTCAGTAGGACCTAGAACACACACAATTCATGGCCAAGTAGGGGAGGGTGGGCCGGGGTGTGATGAAAAGATGGGACCCGGGGTACATTTTCCTTGGGATTTTCCCTGACAGTGACCTGACACCCTCTCGCCTGTGACCAGGCCCCAGAAAGGGGTCCAAGTCACTGGATGAAAAGGAAGGAAGCCCTAGTGGTGGTGAAGCTGTTTAGTCAACGGCTTAGTCTCCTTTTAACTAACTTTTCAATTGTGACCAGGCCAAGGGACAAAATACTTTAGTCAAGCAGCAGACACTGACAGAGCATCCTCTGACCCGTGGGGGGCTAGCAAGGAGGAGTGGAGCGTTACCTGGTTGGGGCTGTCCACTGGCCACGCTTACACGCACGCCCTCCCTTGGCCACGCTCGGGTTTCTCCGTGAAGCCCGCCTCCCCGATCCCAGGCAAAACCGGACCTTCTCTTCTACACTCGGAGCCCTGGACTAAAGCTCGCTCTGCCTGCCACTCTGCGAGTCTCAGTGCTCAGACGGGGAGGAGGGGCAGCGGGGAGGGTTCCTGTCCATCCTGGGATCCCAGAACCTAGCACAGCGCCTGGCCCCTAACAGGGGAAAATGAGCGAACGAATGCATGAATGACCCATCGAACAGACGCACGGCCGGCAGAGAACGTCCACAGAGGTGGGGTAGACAGATCCAAAGCCCTGAGAAGGCGGGGCTATAGGCAGCGGGGGTTCCAAGCAGGCAGGGAGCAGGCACGGGGCCAAGCAGAGTGCCGGGCGTCAGCGTGGGTCTGGTTAAGATGCAGTGTGCAGAGTCCCAGAAATCAATGCTCATTTTTAAAACACTGCTGCCTGGAGCCACCCTCCCTGCCTGATTCCAGGCTCGGGTGTTAAGTATCTTTCTATTTATAAAGCGACTCCCCAGAGCGGTGCAATGCAGGTCCCACAGCGGCCACAGGGTGGGGCAACCTGGGCCGAAGGAGAAACTGAGGCCTAAGAACAAGACGCCGGGAATGCCCTGCGGGTTCCAGCCCGAGAAAGGCTCCCCCGACCCCAAGCCCCTCACCAGCTGGAAGGCGCTGCCCTTCCCTGGGGCCTCCACGACCACTGCCAGGTAGGCCGGGCCTTCCAGAGTGAGTTCTCTGAGCGCTGGGGACAGAGCCCAAGGGGACATGAGCACGGGAGCCTGGGTTCCTGAGTCCAGGCTGCTGAACTTGCTGCACCCCATCACACACCTTCCCCGGGGCGGCCATGCTGCAGCTCAAGGGGCGGCTTCTGGTTCCTTGTCTGTCTCTCCAGGCCCGACACCTCCAGGGGCCTGGACACCCGAGGCCTTCATGCTCGAGGCCAAGGAGGAGCGCCCAACGCCTCCCACGCCGCCCTCGGGGCATCTTCAGGCTGAGGACTGTCCTGCTCCCCGGGTCCCAGTGCCTGGCTCCTAAGTCCCTCAGGACCAGCACATCACAGAGGACACACTCCACTCGGCAGGGTGAACCCACAGAGCCCTCGAGAAGTCAGAGGCTGGTCCCACACCGCACATCACACGGGGCACAAAGCTGCGAGCAGGGCCTTGTGAGCACTCCCGGCCGCCTGCTCAGCAAATAAGGAAAGATGAGGGGCCAGGCGGGGGACGCTCGAGACCCGGCAGCGTGTGCACCCCCAAATCAGGAGGCTCCTGAGGTCCCGCTCAGGTTGACAACACGGCCTCACAGCACTGTGCGCTGGGCCTGTCACCAGGCACCTGGGGAAGGCCCTTGTGGAGGCACGCAAGACACATGCTCTGTGTCTCTAACACAAAACTAGGGAGGTTAGAACTGGAAGGCAACCTAGAAATCACTCGGGTGTGTGCCCTCTTTACACCGGAAAAAAATGAGCTTCCAGAGGGAAGAATGAATGAATCCAGAGTCATCCAGCAAGGCAGTAACAGAAGCAACACAAACCCCAGGGCTCTTGATTCCATGGTCAGGCCTCTCCGCCAGGGACACCTGGGCCGACCCAGCGGTGAGTCGCACCTGCCGGCCTAGCAGAGGGGGAGGAAGGGCATCCCCGTCCCAGGGGGAGCTGACGGCACAGGCGAGACCCAGAGGCTGGACAAAGGTGACGGGATCACGGCGGGACAAGAAGAGCAGGAGGGCAGGGCTGCAGCCTGTGGGAGCCTCGAGGGCAGGGCTGCAGCCCCACTCAGAGCCCGCGAGGCCGCGCAGAGCCTGGCTCTGCCCCAAGGATGACCGGCAACCACTGCAGTGAATCCACCCGGGCACGGTGCACATTCCCCCGGCGGCAGGCACAGGCACCGAGGCCCGCAGGCATGGCCGCCCCGGAGCTCGGTGAAGACGGCTTGAGTGGGGCTGGATAGGAAGCTACTCTAGGGTTCAGGCTGGAGCCCCTGAGCATCTTCACTGGGACAGGGGGATGGAGAGACAGAGTGAGGAAGGAGATCACAGAATGTGGATGCAGCGTTCGGGAGAAAAACTGAGAAAGACTCCCAAACGACTAGCAGGGGAGGTGGGGTGGGCAGGGCCGCCCTGCCGGAGACTACCCCTCTCCGCTGATAGATTCCCCTGCCTCTGGTTAGTCTCCTCTGGTGCCTACACGCCTACGGCAGCTCCGTGCTCCCCGTGGCCTCAATCAATACCTGCAGGCAGACGTTGATTACAAGGCAAGCGCGACTCCGACGATGATGAAATCCAGGCTAAGTGACAGTGCTGATGGATCTGGCGCCAGAGAGGGTCACACAAAGCGGCCCATCCCACCACCTAACCCATCACCCATCTCACTCTTCATGTGTCCCGTCGATGGCTCCTGACCAGGAGCGCCCCAGCAGGGGCCCAGGAAGGTGAGAGGAAACACCCAAGACTAGCCCCCTGCAATGCTGACTGTGCGCTAGGGCGGGACTCACGAGCTGCTTTTAAATTCCCAGGTGACGCAGACGCTCGCCCCAGACTAAGAACCACCAACTATTAACCCCCTCGTTTTAGAGATAAGCAGGCCTGCAGAGCTAAGCAGTGGTGCACGGCTTTGAATAGAGAACGGCCACGGTCCCATCTGTGCTGGCTTCCCAGGGCCACCCGCAGAGCTGGGCAGGAAGGCAGAGCTGCGGCACCTGCATCCCTCCTTCCACAGCAGTGTGCTGAGAGCAGGTGGGGATGGGGGAGCTGTGATGGATGGGTCCTGCTTTGCCGGCTGCTGCCAGAGGGCCAGGGAGGAAGAGGAGAAATGAAAAGCAGCCCGGAGATTTTTTCCCTGTGATTTGTGCCGGCCAAGATGTTCTGTAGCAATATTTATCCAGAGGCTCTGTCCCACTTTCATTTATTATCCAGCTTAGCCTGAGTTATCACAACCAGGACAGACCTGTAAACTAGCTACCTGACACCATCGGGACCGTGAAGCGTATTTTAAAATCTCAAGGAGCAGCTTCCACTCTCCATGGAAGTTTAAAGGAATAGATGCACTCCTCACCCTCTGGGGACTGCGGCCATTCTCAAAGCAGACACAGGAGCCCCGTCCCTCAGCCACCTCTCCAAGCGCTGCACCATCCACGCCCCTCCACATCCCAGCAACCAGTGCAGACCACCCTCTGCCACTGCCCCTTGTCCAGCCCGTAAGGCACACCTTCTAAAAGCCCAGATCATCTCCAGGGTCGAATTTTAATCATCCATCAACAGCAATCCATTAAAACATTTGCCAGTAAAGGAATGAAAAACGGGGGCTTCCCTGGCGGCGCAGTGGTTGGGAATCCTCCTGCCAATGCAGGGGACACGGGTTCGAGCCCTGGTCTGGGGAGATCCCACATGCCGCAGAGCAACTAAGCCCGTGCATCACAGCTACTGAGCCTGCGCTCTGGAGCCCACAAGCCACAACTACTGAAGCCCGCGCACCTGGAGTCCGTGCTCCGCGGCAGGAGAGGCCACTGCAATGAGAAGCCCACGCACCCGCTTGCCACAACTAGAGAAAGCCCGCATGCAGCGGCAAAGACCCAATGCAGTCAAAAATAAATAATTTCTTTTTTAAAAAAAGGAATGGAAAATGAATTTATTGAGCATCTTCTGTTACACACCAGGGCTCTGTTGGGCAAAGGGGCTGGGGTATAAGACCAGGTCCTCAATCATCTTACCTACCAGATCTACCCATACAGAACACAGGGCCGGATAACTAACCATTCAGGAAAGACAGGCGTCTGCCAGGGGGAGGGGACAGGACAGCAGGGAGGCCAGAATATCCAGGGCAAGGGACCCTCAGGGATTGGCGCTGGCATCAAGGAAAACATGACAAGAGGGTGGACAGTAATTTCCAAACTGACAGCAGTTTCTAAAGATCACAGATTAGTCATGCAATCTAGTTACTAGGTTTGTGGCATCGCACAAAACCAGAAGGAAAAAAACACCAAGAAATCCCTGCCCTCATATGGCTTTTATTCTTATTTGAGGGCAAGGGGGTGACAAAGAAAGACAATTAAGAAAGAACTAAAAAATACATGTCTGATAAGCTAAGTAGAAAATAAAGAGGGATGGGGCAGACCATGAATGTACGGGGTGCGGGGTGGGCAGCTATTTTAAATAATGATCAGGGAAGGTCTCCGTGGTACCTTTGAGCAAGGGCAGCAGTAGGGAGACACCTTGGGAAGTTTTATCAAAATCCAAGCAAGAGATGATGGATGTTGGCTCAGATCAGGGCCATAGCAGTGGAGGGAGTAAGGAAAGCTGGATCCTGGTGCTGTAAGGAGGAAATAGGGTAGGGAAGCCAAGGGGGCTGTCAACACATTAAGATGTCTATCAGTCACCTAAGCAGAGAGGCGAACCCACAACTTTACGAGCCGGAGAACTTTAGAAACAGGAGACACTTCACAGAGGACAATCTGAGAGTCCTCGCCCAACAGGTAGTGACATGCTGGTGGCCCAGGAAGCCTCCCCTGCAGCCCTCCCAGCAGGGGCCGTGGCCATGCTGGCCCCTCTGCTCCACGCTGGGGTCCATGTCAGCATCCCCAGCATTGCTGCTTGGCTCACCGGAGAGGTCTGGTCTCTGCACCCGCCTCATTCTACAGGTGAGCTACTCTGAGGCTGGTAGAGCCAAGTGATGGGGCCTAGGCCACCCCCGCCAGCAGCAGAGGCCGCCTGGGTGAGCCCTTCTCTATGCCGCCCACGTCCACAAACTAGATTCTGTTTCCAGGTATGTGATTTTGATGACAAGGGGAAGACCTCTGCTTCTAGAAGTTTTCTCATAAAGTTGCTTTTGAATTCTGATTTCTTTCCTACGAACATACATTACATGCAAAATCCACGCTCCCTGATATCTGGAGGCGAACTGGACACAGACAGGCAGGTCTGACACAAGAACATAGGTTATTGGTATGAAATTAGCACAATTGCAATGTCTGTCTCCACAGAAAGGAAGGAGAATACTGGGCCCTGGCCTGGACCGGTGTGCCTGTGTCAAAAGGCTCTGGAATATTCTCAGCAAATGCCACAGACGAGATGGATGGGAGAGAAATTCAGATTTAAGTGACATTTATTGAGCACCTTCTATTTCCAGGCTGTTCTATGGCTTCACTCAATCCTCACAGCGACCCTGTAAGACAGGTATGATGATTCCCAGATGAAGGAAGCGGAACGTAGACAGGTAAGGGACAGGCTCAAGGTCACAGCAGCCAGAAAATGACAGACGGGGGATTCAGGACGCCTCACCCCCCCCCACGACACTCTCCTAAATCAGAGCCCTCCCACTGCTACACAGCTCCCCAAAAGGAGGGCAGAAGGGCCCCCCACGCAGGCCCAAGGGGATGGCTCCATCTGACTCGGGGAGCCGGGGTCTGGGCTCCCTGCATTCTTCACCTCCTCCGCCCCCAGGTGGCATCTTGCAGGACCGTTACTTCTGCCACCGTGATGCCTGACACAGTCTTCTTCCCTCCTCCAAATACTGTTCAAAGCTGCCCCTTTGTCAAGGGCTCCAGGCTCACCGCCGTGCTCCAGCCCCTCCAGTGAGCTCGGGGACTTGGGAGGACCTCACCAACACCCAGCTCTGAACTGCCTGACCTCGGCCCGAGGATCCACAGCCCTTCCAGCTGCAACTGCTCACGACCCCATCAATACCTAGATACCTACGGCCTGAGTGTAACGACAACAGCACTTGTTATCAGCAGTGACGTCACAGGACTTCTGCACTGCACTTCTCCCAGGCTGTCACATGGCTAACACACATGGTCCTTCTCACGACCCTGGGTGGTAGGAGGGCAGGCATGCATATCATCATTTGACGTGTGCGGAAACTAAAACGTAGGGGCCAGGGGACCTTTCCAAGGACACCAAACTAATTAATATCTGAACCAGATCTAGAAATCAGAGCTGCTCATTTCGAGGCCAGAGGTCTTTCGGCCAGACCCTACGCACTCCCTCTCTCTGCCCCGACGCCCTGGAGTTGAGTCCTCCCCGTGCCTCCACCACGTCCTCAGAGAGCCCCAGGGCCAATATGCCTTCCCGACAGACCATCCCAAACCCCCGGAACAGACGGAGCGCCTTCTGCTCCCTATGGGGAGGGCAGAGCGCTTTACAGAGAGAACGCAGCGCGGGTGAAGGGCCTGCGCCCCTGTCCGACGCTCCAACAGGCATGAGACCCATGAGTGGGTGACAGGGCAGCCAGCGTCCGCTGACTAGCCTCCGTGGAGAGTACTGTCACCGGATCTGGGCCGAGGAGGGAATGACGGAAGACGCAGGTACCCACCCCTCGTGTTCCTGGCTCCATTTAATGCCACATGAGATCACCCCCTTGAATTTCTCCTACCTTCCTCCTGAGTCAGGTCCAAACCTGAGCTTATACATCCGCACGCCAGTCCGGTGCCAGCCAGAGAGGGGGCGGGCGGGTGGCCACGCACCACCTCCCATCCAGTCATTTGCTCCTCGGGTGCTTTGCTGATGGCGGGGGCGGTGGGGGGAGGTTGCCTTGGCTTCCCGAGGGACGGGGGGCCTGGGAGGGGAGCTGAGATTCACCCAATCCTCCCCACCCACACCCTGTTCTTCCCCGATCCCTCCAACCTCTCTGGAGACATCTGTCCACAGAGAGACGGGATGCACACGTCATGAGTGAGTAATAATGCTTCCCAGACGGAAAGAGACTGGGAGGCAGGGGGATGGGCGGGGGTGGGGAAGAGGCAGGAAGTGGGTACACGCCTCTGCCGGGACCCCCCCCCTTCTCGTTACTCTCACACCTGGTCCTGCACGCATTACTAGTGTCCACACACCCTGCTCTTCATGCTACACGCTGGGCAACTTCGGGGGGGTCGGGGGTTTGCCCACCCAGTGCCCCCGAGCACTTGGCGCCCCCAGAGCACCTGGCGCGCATGCACTGGGGACGCACGCGTGCTGCCCCCCCCTCTTGGTTTTGAAGTGAAGGAGGCATAAAGAAGAAGGGCCAGAGAGGCAAGTTCACGAAGGCCTTATCAACCAGAAGGTTTGAAGCATGTGGAAGGAGTTGGTGTAGCAGAGAGAGACGAGATTTTTCTGATGATAAAGAAGAGAGGACAGTTTTTGCTGAGGACAGTTGCAGGGCCCCTCGCAGGGAGCTGAGCTAAAAGGTGTGTGGCATCTGAGCTTCTACAGTAAGTTTTGGTGCATTATTTCTGACAGATGGCTGCCCCGGGGCTGCTCTTCCCCTGTAGCCTGGGGGCTGCCCAGGGCCCTACACGGGGAATCACCCCGGCCGCGCCTTCATCAACAAAGACCTGCAGCCGATGCCGACTTTACTCCCTCCCAGGGCATCTGCCCACAGCCTGACCCTGCAGAATCAGGCCTAGAGCTCCCAAAGGAGCCAGAGGATGGGCCCAGCAAGCACACTGCCCCAGACAGGGACTCTGCAGGTCCAGCGTAAGGTATTCCCAGCCCCTGTGCCAGCCAAGGACCCTGGAGGAGACCCACCGCCTTGGCCCCTGCATTCCAGGTGAAGGTCCACATCTGTCGCCCACAGCTCCCAGCTCCTGCCATCCCAAGCTTGCAGAGGGACCACGGGGGGCTGTGCTCACAGCGCTTAGCCAGCAGCTGGCAGAGCAAGAGCCGCATCTGAGAGGCCTGTACACACCTTGAATCCAGCCCAACCTGGTCTCCGTAACCCACACCCCCGCAGCACCCCCCCATCGTGCCTCTCCAGCTGAACCTTGAGTCTATGCCGTCCCCTGTCTTCACCGAGCATTATCCTTACCACCAAAGGGGAGGCAGGTGCCAAAGGACAGAAGCCACAGCCCTGGCCTCAAGGCACTTGCAGCCGTTTCTATTCTAAACTTGGAGCTCTATGTTTACTTATCATCCCTGAAATATGTCTTCTTCTCTCTGGGTCCTCCTTGGCTGGCAGAGGGTAACTTCCTTGATGATGGAAGAGCTAAAAACCCCAGTTTGTGCTCAAAACCCCATTTCTAGGGCTCAGTGTCACCGGTCATCAGAGAAATCAAATAAAAGCCTCAGTGAGATACCACTACACACCCACCAGAAGGCTAAAACAGGAACAACAGAGAACATCACACGCTGGCACAGACACGGGCCCTCCAGAACCCTCACACACCACTGCTGCGAGCAAAGGTCGAAACCACCACTTTGGAAAAGTGGTCACGTCTACAGAATTGGAATTTACCCATATTCCACGTCCCAGCAGTTCCGATCTTTGCTATAAACCAATAGAAACGGGTTTCAATGAAAAGAAGATGCATAGAAGTACGACTTAAAAATAACCAAAATCCAGAGGGAAAATGTTGACGAAAAGGAGTCAGACACAAAGGAGCACATACTGTACGATCCCAGCGACGCCAAGTTCAAAACTATTCTGTGCTATCAGATGTCAGGAGAGCGGTTACACTGACCAGGGTAGTGGCTGGAGGGGCAGAAAGGGGGCTCGGGAGGGCTAGTAATGTTCGGTTTCTTGATCTGGGCTCTGGTCACTTTATAAAGGTCCTCTGAATGCTACCTCTTTGTATATGTAAGTTATACTTCAATAAGAAGTTAGGAATTTTCCCATTTCTCTCCACTTATGCAGCCCTGCAGCCCTTTCATATTGGAAGGACAAAGCTGCTCATGGAAAAGGAATCGCTGATCGTGTGCGAGCACATGTAATAACCTAGTGTTTTTCCATCTCCAAAATGAAGGCTGTGAGATGATCTCTAAGGAACCCTCCAGCTCTAGACAGTATGATGCTTTGATCCTATTCTTAGTAAAAAAAAAACCTCATTAATCAGTAATAAGAAATCATTCTCAAATTAATGAAAAGTAAAAAATATGCAACATTTGTTTAAAGACGACAGGGTGACGGCTTTCAAGAACTAAGCATATTACAAATTAAAATGTCCACTAAATTGAAGTTAATGAAAAAAATGGCAATATACATTAGACTTAACACTACTTGAATATTATTAAAATTATGTGTCTTGCTCACGTGAGATCCTTATTTCAACCATTTTAATCGAGAGGAGGCATGAATGCCAAATGACTGCATCTGCTGTAAGACAAGTGACCAAATCAGAGCGTCCTGAGGGTAACCAGGTGCAGACATCACTGACTCCCAAGCCCGGCCCTTCACTTCCTGGCGTGAGACCCTCCCGCACCTGGGAGAAGCCAAGCCCGGTCTGAGCCCCGAGCTGACCCCCTCCTTGAGGACCGTCCTCTGCATCAGGCTGCCTTCAAACACGGATTACTTGGGAGACTTAAGACGCCCCCGGGAGCTGGACAGCACCAGTGATGGTCACAGAGTCACGCAGGCAGCAGGACGGGGATTCAAGGCATCCTCATAAATAAAACCTCTGCACGATGGCCAATCTCCCGGGCACCTCGCAAGTACACGAACAGATCCACGAAGGTCCGCAGCCTCGAGAGCTTCCGCCCGAGGCTCCTCCCCACCTCCGCCGCCTGCACAACCACAGCACTGCAGGTCCCTCCCCCCAGGGCCTCGGTGTCTCCCTCGGCACGATGGGGGACACCCGCTCTGTGCCCCTCGCCCTGCTTTGCAGACACAGGAACTGATGCGCTTGGAATGTTTCTGGGCTCCCTCAGCACCCAAGGGAGCAGGGGGAACACAGCTCAAAGGAAGTCACTTCCTGGGGCCACGATGAGACTCAGAGGGCAGGTCTGCCCAGGGAATTACACCTGGAGGAAGTCCCCTGAACAGAGGGCGGGTGGGCCTGGACCCCCAGCCAACGCACCATGGTCAGCTCTCCTTCCCCACCAGCCGAGGGTGAACCACGGGATGGGGGCCAAGTACTTAACTCACGGGGTTCAGCTCCTCTGCCAAGATCTAACCACACTGAGGACCCGGCCTGAAGACCTTCAGTCCATCAGAAGGAAGGGCAGCTGGGCTGGGGCTCCCTTCCCCCGGCCCTGGAGCGGCCGGCGAACTCCCCCTCCTCTGGGCTCCACCACCTGTCTCTGGACCAAATTCGGATCACAGAGAGGCATTTCCTGAGCTCTGCAAGCCTGCTGACCCCGGAGGTTAATCCGACCCCTCCACGGCCAGGCCGCGTGGTGACGAGGGCCCCCTCGCCAGGTAAGGGAACCGCGGAATACTAGCGTTTCAGGGACCTGAGGCATCGCTGTGTTCCAAATCCAAGAAACTCTGCTTGTGTGTCAAGTCGACTCTTCATTACCGAGTGCCCACTATTTGTTTATGGGACAAACGTGCATGAAACACCCACTGTGTGCAAGGAACGGTGTGGCTTCCTACCCAACCGACATCCCAGGCATGGGAGCCCGCCTGACCCTGCCACTACCCCTTCTCTCTGCAGACCTGGGCCTGAAGACAGAGCTAAAAACAGCTCCCAGGATTGTTGTGAGACTCAAACCTGGAAATCCACGTGAAAGGACGTCCCTTAGGAAACAGAAAGCCCGTCAGCACCGAGGGTCAGATTGCTCCCTCCCTCCCTTTTCTCTCTTAGGGACAAGGTGCCCATCCAGCCCGGCGTCCCTAAGGCCCTCCTCAGCTCAGCGCCCCAAGGGGCTTCTCCATCCCTGCTGCGGCCTCTTGCCCCACTCACCCCACCTTCCAGGTGAGGACTGTGGGGGGAGGCGGGGTTCCCACAAAGAGGAGAGAACAGAGAGGGCAGCCCCATCGACGGGAGGGAGGAGGCCTGCAGCAGCAGGTAAGTTCCTAACATCCAAGGCAGCAGCTCACTCGGAGGTTTTCTGTATCCTCCAGGGCAGAGCAAGGATTATCACTGATGTGTTATCTGCTCCAATGCTTCCTGCCAGGAGTCAAGTACAATACCTCAGTAATGCGGCCCCCGGATGGTCTCCACACAGAGATATGTAAATTACACACAGTGGACGGCGCGACACACACACGCACGCACGCACGCATGCCGCCGTCTGTCTCCCACAAATCCTTCCTCCTCCAGGATGTGAGGCCCGGGAAAATCCTCGGGGCAGCATGAATCCACAGGCAGGACAGGAGCCTGGGGGGCAAGGCCCAGCCCCGGTAACCCGAGGCCCAGGCACTGTGACTTGAGCGGACTGTTGAGTGGCAAAGTCTGCAAAACCCCGCACTGGGTGTGGCGGAAAGGGAATGAGCGGACACGCGGGAAAATACAGAATGAGAAAGCACGGCCCCCACGCCACGCCCTGTGTTCCACTTCCGGGGTGAAGACGTACACGCAAATATTTTACCACAGGACAGAGTGTGGCAAGTGGCAAAACAGAGGTAGAAACATAAAGAAGGGAAGGCTCAGAAGTGAAGAGATCATCATATTCAACAAGGGGGCAAGAAGGGGTGGCAGGGCTTTATGGACAAGATCTTTAACCCGGACCCTGAACAGAGACGCCAAAGGACGATGGGGAAGGAGGGAGAGGATAGCTTGCGATCCAGGTGTTAAAGCACGCGTTCACCCATCTGCTCATCCAACAACTGTCTGTAGCACCAGGCAGCTCGCCGTGCCACAGACACGAGGTGAGCAGGACAAACGAGCCCGGGAGGGGTCTGCGTGACCCCAGCAGGGACCATGGAAGAGGATGGGAAGAGCCTGGGAAAGAGAGTTGGGGGTCTGCTGGAGAGATTCGCCTCCCCGTCCCAGTCTGTCAACAGTGGGAGGAAGGAGAAGCCCTGAGCCCCCTGAGGGCCCCACTGCCCTCCACCCAGCAGGCTGCCCAGTACCTGGCCGTCTGGCCCAGCTCTCATGGTGGGGGAGATGGAGCTTTGAGCCTTGGCCCAGGAGGCCTGGGGAGAAAAGGGGGACACATAGCCTAGAGTCTGGTATAACCATAACTTGTCTCACTAACTCCCCTTAAATCCACCCGGGGGACCTATTAGAGCTGCTGAAAAAAGTGTTGAGGGGGAAGAAAATGGTCCTTGCCTGGCCTGAATGCAGAGTTGGATTAAAGGAGCCAAAGAGCTGAAAATGCCCTCTTTCTTTTTTTCACCAAACATCCATCACCTCTGGTCTCAGTTGTCACTGTCATCTCCTCCCCAGCTTGAGGACAGGCCTGCCAGGGTCCCATCACCTGGACTCCGGTAGAAGCAAGCTGATGACTCCTCTGCTGTTGGTTCCAGTGGGTCTCATGAGGCAAGGACAACCTTGCTATGATGGCAGCCCCCAGCCTCCACCATCACAGAATCAATGATTTAGCACCCAGCTGTGCACAACAGTATTCTGGAAGTTGTTAAGAGCAAGTTAAACACACATAGAATGATAAAACCTCAACACAAAAGACTGTCCAGGACTTCCCCGGCGGTCCAGTGGTTAAGACTCTGTGCTTCCAATGCAGGGGGCGCGGGTTCAATCCCTGGTCGGGGAACTAGGATCCTGCATGCCACGTGGCACAGCCAAAAAAAAAAAGATTGTCCAGCAGGGGCTGGAGGCTGCATGTGGGTGCTGGTGCCCAGAGCATTTTCCCTGGGCCGGTCTCCACACTCCCCAGATGGCAGGCTGCTCCAAATGAACCTTAAGATCCCATCCATTTCAACAAACTGTGCTGGACATCCACAAACCCACACACACACAAAATGAAGCTGGACCCCTACCTCACACCACATACAAAAGCTAACTCAAAAGGCATCATGGCTATGCATGGAAGAGCTAAAACCATAAAAGTCTTAGAAGAAAACATAGGCGTAAACCTTGGGTTAGGCAATGGTTTCTTAGATATGACACCAAAAGCAAAAGTAATACAAGAACAATTAGATAACCTGGGCTTCATCAATGTTATAAACTTTTATGATGCAGGTGACATCACCAAGAAAATGAAAATGAAAAGACAACCCTTAGAATATGAGAAAATATTTGCAGATCATATATCTGATAAGTGGATATATATAAAGGACTCCTACAGCTCAGTAATTAAAAGACAACTCATTTTAAAAATAGACAGTATATTAATAGATATTTCTATACAAATGGCAAATAAGTACATGAACAGATGCTCAACATTATTAGTCCTCAGAGAAATGCAAACCAAAACCACAATGAGATACCCTTTCACACCCACTAGGACGGCTACAAAAAGACAATAACAAGCGTTGACAACAGCGTGGAGAAACTAGAATCCTCTATGTACCGCTGGTGGGAATGTAAAATGGTGCAGCCACTGTGGATAACAGTATGGTGGTTCCGCAAAAAAGTTAGACCTAGAGTTACCACATGACCCAGCAATTCCTCTCCAAGGTATATAACCGCGAGAAATGATAACATGTCCTCACAGGAGCTTGCACACAAATGTTCACTGTGGCATTATTCATAACAGCCAAAGAAATGGAATGGCCCAAACATCCATTGAGTGATGAATGGATAAACGAAATGGGGCATGCCCGGCATACCCGTACAATGAAACTTTGTTGAGCGATAAAGAGGAATGGAGCACTGCAACGTGGATGAGCCCTGAACCATCATGCTAACCAAAAGAAGCCAGTCACAAAAGACCCCACTTATGAGAAGCGTCCAGAATAGACAAGTCCATAGAGACAGAACATCGATTAGTGGTCACCCAGGGCTGGGGGTGGAGTAAGGGCTGGGGAGAAATAAGGATGATGATGGGTATGGGCGCTCTTTAGGGGGTGATAAAATGCTCAAAAATAGATAGTGGTCATGGTTAAACAACTGTGAACATACTAAACCACTGAGCTGTACATGAAACGGTTGGATTACTTTGTTCGTGCAGCAATAACCAAGTACTACAGGCTGGGTGGCTTAAACAACAGAAATGTATTTTCTCCTGATTCTGGAGCCTAGAAATCCAAGACCAAGGTGGTGGCAGGTTCGGGTTCGTTCTGAGGCCCCTCTCCTTGGCTTGTAGATGGCCGTCTTCTCCCTGTCTTCACATGGTCCTTCCTCTGTGTGTGTCTGTGTCCCGATCGCCTTTCAAAGGACGCCAGCAGTACTGGCTCATGGCCTCCTTAAACTTAGTTACCTCTTTAAAGATCCTATTTCCAAATACGGTCACATTTTGAGGTCCAAGAGGCTAGGACTTTGACATATGAACTTGGAAGGGCCACAGCGCAGTCCAAAACAATGGGAGAATTTTATGGTACGTGAATTGTATCTCAATAGAAGTATCTTTAAAAATCCCACCACAAAGCCTAGAGACCGGCTAATCCAACCCCTTGTTTTACAAATGGGGAACTGGGTCCCAGAGACGGGGAGCTACTTGCCCTGAATCCCAGCTGGTCAGAGGTCGAGCGGGCAACAGAACACACGGCTCCTGCCCCAAGTCTAGGGCTCGTTCCACCAAACCCTCCTGCCGTCCTAGCCTCCGGGACTCGTAAATTGAACAACGATGGGGAAAGTACGAAGACTTTAAACTTAAAAAGAAAAATGCCCAAGAAGTTAGATCATGTGCAGTCAAGGAGTAAACACGCTCCACGGCTGTGGGAAAAGGGGACAGACAGCAAAGCTCCGAGGAGGCCCTGGAAGAGACTTGCGGAGTCCATGAGTGAGTTCGACATTCATTCCATGTCTGTTGTGTGCCAGGTGAAATAGGGGCATGTTCCTGAGAAAGAGGTCGTTTCCAGAAGAGTTGGCACTTCAGCTAATCCTTGAAACATGGCCCTGATTCCATGGGGCTGAGGGCTTTACCAGCCAAAGGAACTGCGTGACCAAAGGCAGGTAATTTCCAGACCTGCTCAGGAAACAGCCAACTGGCCAGAGCGGTGGAAGCGTGTGCTTTGTACCAGGAGCAGCGGGGACACCCAGCAAAGGTATGCTGAGGTCAGCTTCCGGACAGCCCTGCACGCTATGCTCAGAAGCACAGACCTGAGCTGGTGACAGAGCTGCGGAAGGTTCTGGGGCAGGGGTGGGACATCACCTGAGCCGGGCTAGGGGAAGGGGGCTCACCCACGGCCAGAGGACGGCTGGGGCCCGCCTCACTAGCCCTTGCATGAGGCATTCACAGGATGGGGGAGGAGGGTTAGAAGAGAGCCGAAGGAAAGACCCAAGGGGAGCCAGAACTGGGACGCTCCTGCTTCTAGGGGCGCTCTCAGATTTATCTTAATTAAACTCAGGAAAGCAAGAAGTTGAGGGGACTCTCTGCAGGCACTGAAAAGCCGCCAACTCCTGGAGCCTGTGTTGTGATCCGGTGCTGACAGCCCTTCATCTTTTCCATTTCTTTTATTTTTTTACGAGGTAAAGGGAGGGGAGGGGAAGGGGAGAGAGACACAATGGAGTTGCTTGGTGAACAAAAGCCCCGGTACGTTTCTGTTCATCGTTTTCATCCGGGTGCGCTGCTCTGTCAGCACCCTATAATCAGAGCCAAGCAGGGACACAGCCCGTAACTTACAATTCAGGCATCAAGGCAGCCTGGACGGCACGGGGCCTGCCTGCCAACGTCTACCAAGCCTCCATCTCATCAGGGATGGGGAAGGAAGGGCCGGGGACTCAGAGAACCGGAGGACACAGCGTAAGAGGTCGGAAGACCTTGGTTCAAGTCCTGGCTGCTCCCTCACCAGCTCTGCAACCTTGAGAAGACAAGACCTCTCCAGGCCTCCACTTCTTGGTCCACACCAATGACATTTGCAACTACTATTAGTTATTCAGAGTCTACTCTGTGCCAGGGGCAAGTTTAGGTGTTTAGCCTCTACAAAACACCCTATGAGGGAAGTATTAGTCTCCTCATTTCACAGATGGAGAAACGGAGGCCCAAAGGTTAAATCGTTAATCAAGGTCAGAAAACTAGTCGACCAGCTTCAAAACCCACATTCTTAAACTATACCACACTAATGTGAATTGAGTGGAAATAACCCTGCTCTCTCCCCTCCCTCACCTGCTTGCTGTGAGGTTCAGTGGGGAGAACTCGCACCAATACGGCAGCGTATAGCCTTTATCAGCACCATCAGCCTTCAGTATCCGCAGGACTCAGTCAACTGCGAGCCAAAAATATCCAAGAAAGAACTCCAGAAAGTTCCAAAAAGCAAAACTTGAATTTGCCGTACGCCGGCAATGATTTACATAACATTGACATTGTGTCAAGCGTTATAAGTAACCTAGAGCTGATTTAAAGTATGTGGGGAAAAAAGTATACGGGAAGATGTGCATGGGTTATATGCAAATACTACGCCACTTTGTATAAGGGACTGGAGCATCTGCAGATTTTGGTATCTCTGGGGGTCCTGGAACCCATCCAGCAATCAGCTACACCCCCCTCAACTGGGGCTCCAGAAAGCTCTCCCAGCTAGTCCAGCCCTCACTCCACTGCTGACCCATGGTCACGTCCTCGTCATGCTCTTGGTCCCTGGATTCCACGGAACTCTTAGAAGCAAAGCCCATCTCAGCCCGATTCCAAACTCCAGGGGTCTGTCCTCTCCGGAAATGGCGGGCATCTCCATCAGCACCCACTCCTGACCACTGTCCCCGACCCCGTCCTGGGGGGCATCATGTGAGAGGGTGCAGAGTCCCGGCACAGTGCCAAGCACTGGGTCCACAGCAGGCTCTGGGCCCAGCCACCAACTCCACAGCCTGACTCTCGTCCTCCTGGGGGTCACCCCCGACAGAGGAGCACCCAGACACATCGAGAGCTCCCGACACAGTGGGAAGGACACCGACCTGCTATTAATACAGGAAAACTGGACCTGACACTGTCGGTGATCTGAAACCTCCCAGCTGAGGGAAGCTTTGTTTTTTCAATAAATGATGAATAACACAGGGTGTTTATTTCCCCAGCAAGTCGTATTTCTTAAGTATCACTAGGCTCGTACGTCAGGGCTGTCATCTGGGGAAAGCAGGGACGATGCGGCGTCTTCAAGCCCTTCTTCCTGAGGAGTTCAAAGCACCTCACGCAGAACCCCCTCTGTGGTCCCTGAGGCTCTCAGCAGGGCTGGGGCCAGCAATCTGCCTGCAGAGAACGCCCGCTGACAAGTCCTCCCTGCCCAGCTGGGAAATGCAGGGGCGGGGGGTCACCCAGAATCCACATGGTCCGATCCCCAGTGCCCACTCTGAGGCCGACCAGGGGCCTGGAAGTGAAGATGTGGTCTCTTGCTCAAGACAGACAGACAGACAGACAGACAGACATCTCCGTCTCATCACACACCAGACAGTGTACAGAGAATACGTCCTTCAAGACAGCTCGGTTAGTTCTAACCCCAGGAGTGGCCTCCTCAGGACGACCGCCTACCCCCTCAGGACAGGACTGTCGTCCCCGCCGGGCACTTTCAGAACGGCGTGTCTCTGTCTCACGCGTGTCACCGATCACAAGATGCTTCCTGTGTTGTGTTCTGTGTGCAAGTTGCTGCCCTCCCCATGATTTGTGGTCATGTTATAGCTTTATGCTCCTGGTACCCCTGCAAGGTGCCCAGTGTAACAAATGGTCCAGATACAACACAGAAAGCAGGGGCCACAAACCAGCACCCTAACCGCAGATACATTCCGTTCCATCTGCATCATGTTTTAAATACTTTAAACTAGTTGCCAACAGATAAAACTCAGGAGGTTTTACCCCCAAATCAGGGGTTCGAGCTTCCCTTGGAGAATGGAGGCTCTAGCAATACCAGGCTATTTCTGGTGTGGCAGCAGTCGGCAGGCCCTGAACAGCAGGTGCATCCTCAAACGGGGCGTGGCCTGTCTCACGCACCTGAGTCTGCAGCTCTGTGTCCAGTTCGGTTGACGCAACGGAAGGTGCACTGTGCTCGCTTCAGACCATGAGCTCCCTGAGGGTGAGCCCTGGATCTACTTCTCTTGCTGTGAATGGGGTCAGGTGAGGCAGTGCCCTTACGGATCAAACAGTTAAACATACACAGTGGAAACCTACGCACCCTGGCCAGTGGCTCCAACAACAGGCCTTTAAAACAGGGACTGTGCCTCCTAACTCACCGCCCGAGGCCACACACTTAGACGAAGATCTGAGTCCTGTGGCTGCCCTCGGGCACCTGACTTCGGGTTGGCACTTCACAACCCAGAACGAGCTCTCCCATCACTCTAGGAAAGAGCGCCTGGCTGCGTGACTCATCCTGAGAAAATAATACAAAAGGGGGAGAAAGAAAGGGAGAAGGAGAGACAGAGAGAAGAAAGACAGAGAGGAAGGAAGGACACACACAGACACACACACACATGGACACACGTACAATATTAATATACCTATGCATATTAATGCAGTTTTATTTAGAACTAGTATTAATGCATTATTATTTAGACCAGTTAAAACCTGAACAAACTAAATTTCCAACAATGGAAAAATTGATAAAAACTCAATGACTACTATGTAGCCATTTAAAAGTCTAATTGTGATGATTACGTAGCTTGTGGGAGAATATTAAAGCAAACAGAATGCAAAAGTCTACCTGCAGGGGCTTCCCTGGTGGCGCAGTGGTTGAGAGTCCGCCTGCCGATGCAGGGGACACGGGTTCGTGCCCCGGTCCGGGAAGATCCCACGTGCCGCCGAGCGGCTGGGCCCATGAGCCATGGCCGCTGAACCTGCGCGTCCGGAGCCTGTGCTCCGCAACGGGAGAGGCCACGACAGTGAGAGGCCTGCGTACGGCAAAAAAAAAAAAAAAAGTCTACCTGCATTATGACTATAACCACATAAAAATTATGTTTGCAAGGAAGTACAGACTGAGGGCATCGTGGAAAATGGAAAGCTGATTTGTCGTGGTGGCGGGTCTGTGAGGCCCTTTTTTTCGCTATTCCTTTGATTCATACTCTTTCTTCCTGCACAGCATTATTTCCGTAAGTATTTTTTTAATACCCAGCCCGGTCCTATCCCCAAATTAAGTGCATGCAACTCAACCAGACAGCGATGAGGTGAGGCAGGCACGGCTCCTTTGCCCGCGAGTCCCTCTGCGGGGTTCAGGTACCAGGTCCAGGTGCGCATAGCTGGGGGCTTCAAAGGAGGCTCCCCCCAACCGCCCCTACACACTGTAAAGGGGAGTTCAGCTCTCCTGGCCCAGCAGACACCTCGGGGCCCGCCCTTTGTGTGGCTGGCCCTCTGCTGCTCTGTCATCTGGTCAGTGGCTTCAGGGTCTGTCTCTGATGCCACATGAGGAAAGGAGAAGCCCTGGGGCCTCCAGGCAGGACGTGGCCACGCCAGCGACCTGTCCGTCAGTCACTCTTTTCTTTCCAATACACATTTCATCCTGTCCCTCTCTGGAGACTCAGGAACCAGGTCTAGGGAGGGGGCTGCTTGTCAGAGGACGGGAGACATCCAAGCACCTTCTAGAAGGTGGGGCTAACATGGCAACAGGCCAGACACTCCGGGGAGCCGCCAGGCGAGGGCAGGGCTGAGGGTCCAGCCGCGTGGACACCAGAAGAGCTGACCCCACAGTGGCCCGGGGGGCGGGTGCTGCGGGCTGGAGTGGCAGCTGCTTCATTGTTTGTTAACTGTGACAGAGAGCCGGGGCCTCGGAAAACAGAGACATTTCCTTACATGCACGGTCCAAACGATCACACTCCCCAGGGAGAGATTTCCTGCTCTGAATTCCCCATGGGACTGAGAGCTGGAGAAGAAAAAAGCCTCCCCAGCTGAGCCGGGCCCCAAATCACACCCCACATCCAGCAGGGCGTCCCATGTGCAGGGAAATTCACTGAAACTCGATTCTCGGGCTTTTACTTCTCAATTCCTGAGACTGGCTTCATTTAAATTAAAAAGAAGAAGAAAGAAAAAAAAAAGGAAAGGAAAGAAGGAAGGAAGGGAGGAGGGAGGGGAGGAGGGAGGGGCGGAAGGAGACTTCCCTCACTGCCGCCCTATCCTGTCCAGCACCTGGGGTTGGCGGGGCAAGTCCCCAGGGATGGGGCCACAGTCCCGACAAGCGAGGGTGAGAAAAGGGCAGCCAGCTGGTCAGGTCATTGAGCCCACGGACGGGCACTGGCAACCCTGGTGCCTGCCCAGCTGGTGACATCTGCCCGGAGGGGAGGTGGTGAGGATGGACTGGAGAGGCCCGGAGGACCAAATGCGAGGCTGGTGGCAGGCGGCCGGCCCCTTCTGTAAGCAATCCCCCATGGGGTTATTTCCAGGCACTTTTTCCTGTGAGAAAAGAATGGGAGGAATGCAGCCCAGCCGTTACCCAAATCCACCCTCCTTGGCTCCGCGCCCGTGACGTACAGAGGGGGCCCCCAGCGCCCGTAGTCAGCAAATCCGTTTCAGAAACTCCAACTGGCAGCAGAGACCAGGCACATAGGCAACGCCAGCTGAGGGCGTCCCGGAGGGAAACGCGGGCCACGCCGAGAGGGGCCAGGAACACTCCTGGACGCTTATAGCTCCTCGGGGACCTGAGCTCCAGGAAATGCTAGCAATTGCAATCCAACTGTGTCCCTGGCCAGAGGAGCTGACTGGAGACTGAGACTGTGCACAGGCAGGAAGAACTTCATTGGGAAAAAATGTTGACCGAGTTTAATGTGAGCGGAAGGACAAAGGCTTGGATGGAGGAGCCTTCCTGAGAAACGAGGCACCGAGCGCTCCAGCAATTTGCACGGGGCTGTGCAGGGAGTATTGGGTTCAAAGGCCCGGGCCGGGGGCTGGACTCCCCTGGGCAGGGCCAGGCCCAGGGCGAGGAAGGGGTGGCAGGTGCTCCCCTGCAGTGCCTGAACTTGGCACCCTGAACCCCGCCCTGCAGTGGGAACTTGCTCCAGGCCACCCCCACCCACCCACCCACCCCCCCGCTAGAAGGAGGGCTCAGAAAACTGAGGCCAAAAAAATACAGTGTCCTCACTCAAGAGACCAAATAAAATGGTGGAGAAGAAACCCCAGCATCTCCTGAGCCCCTGGCATGGACCAAGCACACGGCCCCTCTAGGTCTAAGAACCTGCAGTAGGTGGGTACATCATTCTCATACTACAGGCAAGAACCTGCGAGTCCTGGAGATGGACCCTTGGCGCGTGGCTGGAACCAAGCCCAACGCCTCGTCTGCATGCATCTCCAGGGTCCAGAGAGACCACAGTCCACCTGGGGCTGCATGATGCAGTTTCTCCTAAAGGAAACCTGGCCCACTCCAGACGCCACCTTCAACAACCAGCGTGTAGGCGAGCTCACTGGGCGGCCTCAATCAAGCCCCTTGGTCCCTGGGGGCCTCAGAACAGGGGCGACCGAGGTCCCTTCCTGTTCAATAGGTGCAGGAAGGGTGGGTTTGCCCCTAACTCTGGCCAAGAACCCAACCAGACTAAGGGAGCTCCATCGGATTCTGCTGCATCTCTCTGCCCAGAGCCTCTGGCACATGGCAGACACTGGGGCAGTGTCGGCGGGCCGAGTGGATGGCTCCGTGAATGGACGCATGAAGAAGTGTCCTGAAAGTCAGGCCCGCTTCGGAAGGAAGCACTGGGAATATCTGTTCACCAGACTTCTCCCCAAAGGCTAAAGAGTTGGACCTTCCCAAACCTCACTTTGCATTGAGATCATCTGGAAAGCTTGTCAAAATACAGATTCCTGCCCCACTGACGAGTGTCAGACCCAGAAGCTCTGGGCTGGGGGCCCAGGAGTCTGAATTATTCAAAAGGTCTCCAGATGTCTCTAACTCAAGGCCAGGTCTAGAATCACTGACGTATATTACTTGGCTAACACCCATTCGGTCCTGTGCTGGGACCAGATGAAGGTAAGAAATCAAAACAAAATAAGTGACTCTCTCCTAGAGGCTTTTTTCCAAAGAGCTCAAATCGTTTTATGCCAAGATGCTGTTACCTGTTGGAATGAAACAGGGTGGCAATTCTTCTCCCCATTCTGTAGGTTGGCAAACTGAGGTCTGCCCAAGAAAGAGTACTAAGTCTGCTTTTCACCGCTGCCTTTAGCTCCTGAAGAAGGCAGGGTATTAGACCTATATTAGGGTATTAGGAACTCAGCTAAATTTCATAAAAAAGAGAGGGCTTCCCTGGTGGCGCAGTGGTTGAGAGTCCGCCTGCCGATGCAGGGGACACGGGTTCGTGCCCCGGTCCGGGAAGATCCCACATGCCACGGAGCGGCTGGGCCTGTGAGCCATGGCTGCTGAGTCTGCGCGTCCGGAGCCTGTGCTCCGCAACGGGAGAGGCCACAGCAGTAAGAGGCCCGCGCACCGCAAAAAAAAAAAAAAAAAAAGAGACCAAGGCCAGGCACATGTTTGGCTGCTGCAGGAGGTGCTGACGTCAGGAATGACACCTCTCCTCCTCCTGCCCACATGTGGAGGACAAAGCACACTTGTTTCTTGATGGCTCACACACCCCAAACACAGAGTCCCACCAACGTCAAACCGTGAGGCCAGAAGGAAGGAGACCTGCCCCCTTCATCGCAGGCGTGCGCCCATCTCCCCGTCCCGGAGGTGATGGGGTCACTCACTGATTCATTCACGAAGATGACAGCGAAGTAAGAAGTGCTGAGCGCGGCACGAGAGCTGGGAAGCCTCGAGTCTCCATGGGCGTGAAGCAAGAACTAACTTTTCCTATTCTTTTCAATTAAAGAGTGGCCCTGCTGGAGCGGTGAAAGCTGAGCCACCCACAGCCCGCAGCTTACCCAGGAGTGGAGTGGGCGGGGGGGGGGGGGGGGGCGGATACCCTCCCAGGTCCCTCCGTCCCTCCCTCAGCAGCTGGAGACACTGCTCAGAGGCAGGGGCAGAGTCGCCTCGGCCGGACACGCCCAAGAGGCCCCCTCTTCCCCCAGCCCTGGATGAGATTGATGGAGCTGAAGCAGCTGCAGCAGTGCGGGGGGCAGGGGGGAACAGCAGCTGGACAGAGGGAGGGCCTTCCCCCCTGCCTGGGCAGAGTCCAGCCGGAGCTGGAGAGAGAGGAGAGAGACGGGCCTCGTCCAGGAGCAGAACGAGGGCCTTCGGCCCCCTCCCACCGTGAACCCTCCCCCACCATCCAGGTGGGTAGCTGTCCCCAGATCCCCCAGGAGCAGAGCTGCTCAGCAGTGGGGTCGCACACCCAGGGCCCTGGGTCAGGCGGCCCACGCTGCCCCAGCCGTGCTCCCTACAAACCTACCGCACGCCCCACCCGCGTGGGACATGAGGCCCCACCTCCACTGGCTACCCCACAGGCCACCGTGCCGCAGGAGGACGCCCGGGTCCTACCCCACCCAGCACACGGAGGGCGACACGATGACCCAGGGCACGGAGGGCTGGTCTGACGATCAGTGGACGGGGGTTCTGTCATAAACGAAGCATATGACTCCTGACAGACTTGGGGTCCATCTCGGTTCCACCAAAAACCTTCGTGACTCTGATTCCTGGTCGTCTGTCTGCAAAATGAGGATGATATTATCTACTCTATAGGGTGGTCCTTAGATGGAAAGGAACCATATCGTGGCCCATGACAGGCACCTCACATATGCTGGGCCTCACTTTCCACATGGGCGAAAGGAGCAGGCTAGACTTGATGGTCTATGGGTCTCCTCCAGCTCCTATGAAACCCACTCAGCCCTTTGCCCAATAACCCTGGGAGGTATCTCCTTCGTCCCTTTCCTCTAAAGAGAACGGCTGCTCAGAATACCTTCCCTAGTCCTGCGGTGTCTCCCAGATAAATGGGGCCTTTGAGAGGTTTCCCCTCCAAGCCCCCCTTCAGACCCTACAACTCAATCTCCACAGGTGCGCACATCAGACTCCCAAGGGCCACCCATCATCTGACAAGCTGCCCCCCACATGTAAGCCACCCACACAGCTCAGGGACTTCTTACCAAGAGCACATCACCCGCCCCCACACATGTAAGCCACCCACACAGCTCAGGGACTTCTTACCAAGAGCACCTCACCCGCCCCCCACACATGTAAGCCACCCACACAGCTCAGGGACTTCTTACCAAGAGCACCTCACCCGCCCCCCCACACATGTAAGCCATCCACACAGCTCAGGGACTTCTTACCAAGAGCACCTCACCCGCCCCCACACACATGTAAGCCATCCACAGGGCTCAGGGACTTCTTACCAAGAGCACATCACCCGCTCACAGCACATCTCACACACCAAAGGTGACCCCACAGGGGGTGGCAACATTGCAAGTGGAAACTGGTGGTGTACCGCCGTCCTGTCCAACATGGTGGCCACGAGCAACATGTGGCCACTTGAATTTAAATTTCAGCTACTTAAAACTAAATAAACGTACAAATTCAGTTCCTCGGGTGCACCAGCCACATTTCAAATGCTCAGCAGCCGCGTGTAACCGGTGAGCATGCCCTGGGCAAAGCACTGGTCTAGAAGATGTTCTCCCCTCCGGGGCAGAACAGGCCCCAGGTGGCTCAGACTGAACCTGAAGGAAACAGGGAGCGCGAGGGAGGGCAAGCCTAGAGGGAGAGGGGCCGTTTCCCACTGCTTCGGTTGGAGACACCACCAGGATGGGGTTGCAACAGACCCACCAACTCGGCAAGGGTCTCCCTGGCCCCGGCACCCGGCAATGGGCAGCTGTTACCCACGCTTCATTTGGGAGATGCACGGGATGCCTGTCATTCTCTCCAGGCCCTGGCGGACTCCTGGCCTTCCTAGCTCAAGATCTGCACCTTGTCCCAGAGCAGAGGCGCCCTCCTGCCATCGTCCTGCTGCCCAGCTTCAGCTGAAGAATGGCCTGCAGAGGACTGGGGCCCCTCTGCTTCCACCCCAGACTCAAAAATATCTGGCTGCAAACCCAAAGGGAGGAGAAGGAAGGGGCAAAAGCTAGTTTTAATCAAGCACCTACTATACCCAAGGTACCACCGAGATACTTTCACTTGCATTTTCCCATTTGATCCCCCAAAACTGCTGCAAGGTAATCGTTGGTAAACCCATTTTCCAGATGAGGAAGCTGAGGCTCAGAGAAGGTAAGCAACTCATGAGAGTTTGTAAGGGTCACAGTCTGAACACAAACCCAGAGTGTCTGACTCCAAAGCCTATGAGTTATTACCCTTCAGAGGTTATGGGGTCCATGACAACAGATGCAGGAGGAGGGGGCCCCGCCACTCTCCTCCCCCAGGGAAGTCCCCAGACACATAAGCACGAAGGTCAAGACCTAGGGTTTCTTGAGTTTCTGGCCTGAGAGAGCCCAGAATCTCTGGAAGGTCTTGGCTTTGGAGAGATGAAGAAAGCCATAGAGCAGGACAAGGAAGGGGGAGGAGGAGAGTGGGGGGAACAGAAAAGTAAAGTCAGGAAGAGAGGCAGGGCATATAGAGGCATCTGAAATTATGCCCAGTGTCACTGTTTCTGTGACTGTTTGTCTAATGACTATCTTCCTCAGTTAGACCTCAGGTCCTGAGAGCAATGGCCTCACCTTGTTCACAGCTGTATTCCCAGCACTAGCACAGAGGCTGGCACACAGTAGGTGCTCAGTAAGTACCTGCAGGAAAGACAGATGGGTGGATGGAATGATAAACAGAATGTCCAGGGACTACAGAGAGAGAAAAGTCCTCTTTTCTGCCTTTTCAGAGGCCACTTCCTCCAAGAAGTCCTCCTGACTGCCGGGCCAGCTCAGCTCTGAGGGCTGAGACTTCGGGTGGGGAGGAGCCGTCCTCCTCTATCCTGGGCCGTGTCCGCCCCTCTGCATCAGCCCCAACCCTGCCACCACTCTCTGGGGGCAGAGACCTCAAAGATCATCTGGTCCACTGTTCCCATGTTACGGATGAGGAGACTGAGACCCAAGCAGGGGAACTGTCCTGCCCGGGGGCACAGCTTCTAAGTAGAGAAAGTTCCTCGTGCCCATGCCAGCAGGAGCTTGATAACAGAAGCACACGCTAAGCCCCGAGGGCCTGCAGCTCCCAGGCCTGGCGCCTGCGGCCCATCTGTCTCTCCAGCCTGCCAAGAGGCCTTCCTTCCCCTTGTGCCAGTGTGGATGACACCTACCGCAGGTGACTTCAGAACATTGCACCATGGGGAGGTGTTGCTGGCCGTAGCACCAGGCCTTTAATTTCCGATTGCCCAGCCTGACACCCCTAATGTCCAAGCCCTCTCTGCTCTGAGCCCCATGTGGTCATACATCACTTTGGCTGGTGCCAGCCATGCCTCCCCCCAGCCATCTGGACACAAAAATGAGGAAAGAGCAGGACAGGATGATCTTGGCAGAGAGGACAGATGGGAAGCTAAAGACACCTGGTCCCTACCCTTCCTAACCTCGCTATACACGTGCCCCGGGGCTGTGGGGTGGTGGGCGTGGTTCTCTTTTCCCAGGACTCAGTTTCCCCATAAGCAGTGGGGAATCTTCAGCCCCAACCTCAGCAAGATGTGTTGAGATGGGAGTTCCCCTACCCCCAGATGTAAAGAAGGAGAAAATCCAAGACAAACCCGAGTCGGGCACCTTCCGGCTGCGTTCGCTCTCAATCAAGATCAGTGAGTCAAAAGAAGTTCACGTAAAAAGGTAAGTTCCCAAATGAGACAGTGCCAGGTGAAGGCCCCAGGGCAAGGGCACGGTTAGGGGAGACGCCGCACGACTGAAAGACGGGTGTGACCTCAAGCAAGAGACAGGGGTTGCTGAGCCCAGTGTGAGCGGGGTCCGTCCTGCAGGTCCTTGCTGTCCACGCAGTGAACACACACGCCATCCGCCCCGGCAGCCCAGGGCCACTGCCGTGCACTGCGCCCACGCCGGGGACGGGGAGTAAAGGCGCCTTCGGGGTGAACTTGACGTGAGGAAACAAGGAGGAACATTTCCCGGGAGGTGACCTTGAGCTACATGAGGAAGCAAAGGAAGACAAGACAGACTTTAGGTCAAAGTAGACGCTAAGAAACACAATTTGACAGTCAGACTCTCCTTGTAACATAAATGCTCTGGGTACAGGGGGAAAGGACAAGTACCATCACCAGATATTGTTCAAAATCCAAACACCTTGGGTCTTAATGTAGCCAAAACACAAACTGCACTGAAGAGGGCGCCCTGACTGTGGCCGACGCGCTGAGGAAACCTCCGCTTTTTACCTGGGTGACAGGGGCCACCCAGGGGTGGGAGAGGAGGACCAAGCAAGGAGCCATCCACATCTCAGCAGAGGCTGGAAAGCAACACCCACCGGAAATGCCGCTGCATGAGTGCCCGAGGCTGGCACAACCAAGCACCACGAACTGGTGGCTTCAAACATCAGATGTGTATCGACTCACGTCCTGGAGGCTGGAAGTCTGAATCAAGGCACGAGCAGGGCTGTGATCCCTCTGAGGGCTCTGGGGAACATCCTTCCGTGCCCCTGCATGATTCCAGGTGGCTGCGGGCAGCCCTCAGCTCCTGAGCGTGCGGCAGCCTCACGCCTACCCCGTTGTCACGTGGTGCTCTCCCTATATTTCTATATCCAAATTTCCCTCTTCTCATCCTTCTTTCTCGTCCTTCTTATAAGGATGTCATCATCAGATTGGGGCCCACCCTAATCCAATATGACCTCATCGTAACATGACTCCACATGCAAAGACCCTATTTCTGAACAAGGTCACGTTCACAGGTTAGGGTAGACACGCATTTGGGGGGAGGCACTAATCAACAGAGATGCTTGTCGCAGTGGAGAGACATTACCTGGAGACATTACTTAACAGTCTTGAGTTCTAACCCCAAATCCACCTCTGACTAGGCAGGTCATCTCAGCGGGAATGCCAACCCTCTCAAAGACTCTGTCCTCGAGGGGAGAATTTGGATGTGATTCCCCAGGTTCCTTCCAGCCCCCAAACTGCCAAGTTAAAAGCAAATGAAAATCCATACAAACTCATGATTTTTAAAATCAGACACAAATAAACCTAGCTATGTATGTACATAGATTTCCCAGCTATGCTCCCTCTAAGGACTTAGAAGCAGTGATACTCCACTAGCAACAAACACACTCAGTGCCTAGATCTTGGTCTCTAAACACCATTCTCCAGCAAGGGACCCAGAGCTCCTGAGACAAGTGATTGATTCCAGGGCTGAGACAGGAAAAATATAACATGAGTCTGGAGTATCTTGTGGTGCCGGAAAGTAAGAAAATGCTCAAAAAACAAAGATGAGGGCCTCGCAAAAGGGCACAGGAGCCAACCTGCAAGAGCTTCCAGAGGAGCAGTTTCAGCAACAAAACAATGGTGTCAAATTATAACTCTAATCCACAGGATAGAATACGTATCCGTGACCTCTATTATATAACACACATCCATGCACTTATTATATATTATATGTTTTATAAAATAAAATTTGTGACTCTCATGATAAAAATTACTAAGTAAGTAAGCAAATGAAGGAAGGAAGGAAGGAAGGAGAGGGCCAGCTCTTCCTTCCAAGGGAATCCCAATTAACAAATGTAGAGGAAATGAGGGAAACAGAAAATGACCATTAGGCAAACACCACAATAATAACTACTGCAGGAAAGAACCACCGATGGATGCTAAAATTAGTGAGTAAATGTTTGAGGGGGACTTCCCTGGTGGCACAGTGGTTAAGAATCCGCCTGCCAATGCAGGGAACACGGGTTCGAGCCCTGGTCCAGGAAGATCCCACATGCCGCGGAGCCACTAAGCCCGTGCGCCACAACTACTGAGCCTGCGCTCTTGAGCCCGCGAGCCACAGCTACTGCAGCCTGCACGGCTAGAGCCTGTGCTCTGCAGCAAAGAGAAGCCACCGCGTGCACCGCAACAAAGAGTAGCCCCCGCTCACCGCAACTAGAGAAAGCTCGCGCACAGCAGCGAAGACCGAACGCAGCCGAAAAAATAAATTTATTTTAAAAAGAAAAAAAAGTTTGAAGGAAAACAGGATATTTGTATAGTCTCAGAGTACCCCCGCACAAGACATCTATTCATTACCAAGAGAAAAAGAGTAACTTCATAGAGGAGATACCCGGCCAGCATCACCTTCTCCAAGCACTGAGGCTGACATACTGATGCCATTTACCCCGTGACACAAGCGCCGAGGACGCAGCACCATATCTGTGGCATCCTTGCCAAAAATGCATAACTTCACCCCAATCACAAAGAAATGCTGGCATCCTCCGAAGTGACTGATTTGTCCTCCTCAGCACTGCCAAGGCCACAAAAGGCAAAGAAAAACCAGGGAATCTTCACAGGTTGGAGGAACCTAAAGAGACAGGACAACTAAATGCAAGGTGGGGGCTTGGAACAGAAAAAGGACGCTAGTGGGAAAATCCAAAGAAAGCCTGCAGCTGAGTTAATAACACCATACCAATCTGAATTTCTCGGTTTCCACAGTACACTACGGTTACGTAAGATATTTACAACAACCAAAAAAGAAAAAGGGTGTTGGTGTGTGCGTAGGCCACACACGTACGCGCTCCAGGGCACACGGGTGCAGTAGTGCCAGCAAGTGTGCAGGGGTGGGGGGAGGGGAAGGAGGGGGAGGGAGGGAAAACAGGCTCCTGCTGTTTGAGGCACCGTGCTGAGCATGGGGTCTGATTCACACAAAAGGATTACTAGATTACATTCTTTACTGCAGGCAGCTGTCCCTGTCAAACAAATAATCATCGCCTTACACTTATATATCACCTTTCACCCTGCAGCCCTCTCCTAGGCAAGGACCAGCCTGGGGACCCACTCAGCCCTGCCCAGGGAAGGGGGGAAGGGAGAAGTGGGGGAGGGGGCCAGCCCACCCAGAGGAGCCCAACCTGAACCCCACCTGGCTTCCAAGAAACGGGGGTCGGGACCCCCGTCAGAGAAGAAGGGAAACTCAGCTGTTAAGAGGAGAGGACGGTGTGGGCGGGAGGGTGGGTGGGATGCTCCATGAAAGGGTGGGCAAGGGACAGAGCAGCAGGTGGCAGGCTCCCGAGAAGGGCACGCGGCTGAGCAGTGTCAACCCAGGGGCAGGGGGCGGAGCGGTCACCAGCCCTCAGCCTCCAGGACGCGTGTGCCGTCGGGCACGCCCTCATCCGCGAAGCACGTCTATGACGGGATCCTGGAAGCAGCCACCCGCGTTAAGCACTTAGCATGACCTCTGACACCGCATCTTGCTATTCACCTGCCAGTCACGTGGCCAGGGCCAGAGCAAGGGCCAGATGGAGAAAGTGGGTGTCAGGCGTGGTGGGAAATACGGGGGGAACCGCTGGTCCCAAGGAGAGAGGCCATGAGTCCCCCAAGTGGCTGACTGCCACAAGCCCCTGCGGAGCAGCAGGGGCGGGGCCCCTGGGTCCGAGCTGCTGGGCAGGTGACTTGTTCGCGTGCGGGGCTGTTCCTCCGAGAGCTGCCCTGTAAGGTCCGCAGAGCAGGCCTGGGCCAGGCTGGAGAGGAAGAGGGGAGTGTGAAGGGTGGGCCCCCAACTCAGAGAGACACCTTCAGACCGGGGGCCTGTGTCTCCCAAGCACCTAAAACACGTACACACGGGAAAGTCAGGTCAGAACATCTGCCGGGCAGGCCAAGGGCAGGAGAGGGGACCGGAGGAAACGCCATGGGTACCTGGGGAGGGCGAGGTCACAAAGGCTTCCTCGAAGAAGCAGGGCTCCCATTGGACCCTGAAAGATGTGTGGGACCCCAAGGAGTCGAGACGGGGCAGGAGAAGGGGAGACTGGCACAGACACCAGAACAGGCACAGCACGCTCCCCGGGCAGGCAGGGCATCCGTCACCACCGTGGTGGAGGGCCGGGTGGGCTGGGAAAGCCATTTGAAAAGGGCCAGGGCGGGGGCTCTGAGCTAAGCCCCCCTGTGAGCCCCCTCAGCGTGGGCACGGCTGCCTTTGCGTTGAGAGAGCTGGAGAAGCTGGGCCAGGGAAGCTTTTGGCACCAAGGAGCAAGTTTTCAGGGGACACGTCGAGAGAGTTTCAAAACTTTCTCATGACACAGGATACTTGTGAGCTGCCGGAGTCTGGGGAAGCCTGGGCCATCCTGTGTAACACAAAACCCAGATGTCGCCTTTGGCAAGGAACCCAGGACCCCTTGGTCCCCATCAACGGAGTCACATGGGCCCCCTCGGCCTCCCGCACAGCATCCCAAACCCCCCGGCCTCTCCTATGAAGCCCGAGCCCCCCAGGGCCCTCTCCCCAGCGCTTCCCTTTGGCCTTCTCCAGCCTGAAACTCCCTCAGTCCTTACCAACACACATCCAAATTTCCTTCTTGTCTCCTGAATAAAACCTCAAATTTCTCTTCCGCTCTTCCACGAAGCACCTCCAAACTTCCACAGGCCCACACGACTAAACCCATTGTTCCCTCTGTCCTTTCCAGGAACCCAGTATTTCCTTGTGTCGTCACCCATGAAACCTCAAGGCGGTCATCCTCCCTCCCACCCACCCCGACCCCAAACTATCCCCACATCCTCCCAGTACAAACCCCACACTACCTGCTAACTTCCCACGCCTACAACCTTCCTCATTCAAATTCCCCCCAGAAATCCTGAACTTTCCTTGAGTCTTCATCATCAAACCCCAAACTTTTCTCAACTTCCCATACCAAGTCTAAATCTGCAGCTTCTCCCAAGAAACCCCCGAAGTTTCCTTCTCGGGACTCTTTGGTGGGTTGGGATGCCGAGGGCGGCGCTTCTCAGCCAATTGGTGGCAAATGCCAGGCCTTTTATTTCCAGTCCATCCTGGGTCCACGGGTGGTCCTGCTCTGAGGGACAATTCTGCTTTTCACCCCGGGTGAACTGCCTGGAGATTCGAGCAGCGTCCCAACTGGCCGATACCCTGTTCAAAGAGACAAGTCCTTCAGCTTCAACTAAAAGTCCCAAAGAGTTTGCATGCTTCCAGCCACGAGAATCCAAGACTCACCTCGCGCTTCCCTAGGAAACACCACACTACCCTGAGGCGTCACGGCCAGTCAAATCACTGCAAACACTGCTAAATGCTGACTTTCCATGTCTGTACCCACCTCGTCATCATGAGCGCTGGCCCATGGGCCACACTTTAAGTAGCCTAAACCCTCTTAGACTGTCCAGTGACTGCCCTGAGATGCCCTTCCATGGCCCAACAAGTCACTTCCCCAGGTACGGATAACCAAGAGGCAGGTGGTGCAGAGGCCCACGGGACCAGCTAGAAGCTACGGTCCCCTTGCTTCTGGGGGATGTGGGCAGAACGGTCTGAGCCCCGGGGGGTCGGCTGCGAGGCTGGAGATTCACCCCCTGCAGATGGAGAGCAAATCCACCTGGGGCTGTGCCAGGGCCCCCAAGACTGCAGACCCTGTCGAGGATGTCAAGGGGGGCAGGCCAGAGAGAGTCCCACTGGACCCAGGTTGTCCCACTACCAAAGCCAGGCCCCTGGGGAGGAAGCCCCTCCTCAGCAGGATGGCTGAGCAGAGGAGGGAAGGTGTGAACAGAGAAGGGAAATCTAATTACAACTGGTTCCTGCCCAGCCACCTGCTAGAAACCAAGACTTGGATGGAAGGATGCCTGACAACAACACAGCCTAAGAGTCTCTCCACTGCCAACGTAGGGAGGGAAGGACCAGCTGAGCCTCCTCTGCCCTGAGCCCCCAAGAAAGGGACTCGTGGAGCTGAAACCCGAGCAGATGCCAAGGGGCAGCGGGAGGCGATGGGCCCCGGGGAGGGCGGGGCCCAAATGCACGTGTGCATGGGGGACGGGCGCAGAGGCCCCAGGGAGGGCTGAGGGCCTGCAGGGCTGGTGGATCCGGGGCCAGCAGCCGAGGGCAACGCGAAGCAAAGGGAAGGAGGCAGATGGAGCAAAGCCGAAGGAGAAGCCAGGAGGGGCGAGCCCAGGGAGGTGCCCACGGGAGCGCAGCGCAGGCTCTAAGCCGCGGGCTCTGCCTTCCAGCCCATCCACCCCTAGACTGGCTCCTGCCTCTAAGCCCCGAGACTGCAGGAGGCGCTGAGCGGGAACCAGCCACGGATCAAAGCTGCCTTCCCTTCTAGGCCCTGCACCTCCGCCCCGGGGCAGGGCCTGGTCTTCCTCGACCCTGACAGGGGTGCCAGCCTCCCAGGCTCCTGCCACACCAGCCCACGCGCCCCACGTGGAAGGGGTGGCCCGGGGCGGCAGCAGTACGGGAAATTCACTCTATCAAGCCCGCACGCTCAGGACAGAGTCTGCACTCCAGAGGGGGAAGGGCGGGCACTGCCCCCCGCAACGCTGCAGATGGCAGGTGTACCCAGAGAGGGGGAGGGCCGAACCCACGTCACACAGCAGTGGGGGAAGCCAGGCCCCAGACACCTGACGCCCAGCTGCACGCTCTCCCCACTCCCAGCACTGCCTTCCTCTGGGCCCCAGTTCAAGGAAACCAGTCGGCCCTGTCTCTAGAGCATCAAGGGGGTGGGATGGGAAGCAAGGGGCAAATCAAGTCCCCTAAAGAACTGAATGCAGAAATCCGTGTGACAGGGGGTGGAATTACTTCCCCTGGAAAAAATTAATACAAGGCCCTCCCTTAGCAGACCCCAGGGGTACTTGGCTGGAAGCTGACATAATGTGGAGAGGCGAGCGCCACCCACCCCAGCAAGCCGCTGCCAGGAGCACAACAGGGAGGCTGCAGCTGGAGCCGGGGGCCCGGAGAGGTCATGCCAAGCAGGAGGCTGGAGCCCAAGACACAGTCCTCGGCGGGCGTCTGGCTGGGAAGCAGAAGCCTCTGGTCTGGCAATCTGGGAGGCAGTGCTCCCTCGGGGCCCAAATTCAGGCATCAAGGGAGCTGTGTCTCCTGGCAGAACCCGCTGGGTGTGAAGCCAGGTGGGAGGGGGGAGGCAGAGCTCTGGAGAGAGGGACAGTCGGGACAGCGCCTCAGATCCTCCCGGGAGGAGCGGTGGGGCCCCCGGCAGCCCGGGGCAGGGGCCTATCTCCCCATCCGCGCCCATCACTCAGCTGCTGCCGTTCTGACAAAGCCGACCTGGCCATGACGGGCCCTGCACCCACACCCGCACCCGCACCCGGAGAGGCTGAGGACCAGGATGGCGAGAAGACCCAACCTGGAGACGGGAAAAGACGAGGAGCCCAGGAGCGGCCCCCACTGTGGCCCCGAGCTCGGCAGGTGCTGCACCAGGGAGGGTCCAACTGGAAAGGGGGTCCCAGCAAGGCCCCCGGCTTCAGATGAGCTCAGAGCAATGCCGACAGCTCGCAAGGCCAACCGGAAGCTGATTCCAGCACAAGAACACCCCCACCTGGCCCAGGCCTTCATGGCACGACGGCCAGTTGAGGTTCCGGCAGCTCCACAATGCAAAGTGGGAGTTGGGGCAGCGTCCCAGACCAGCCTGCCCTCCACCCCGCCCCCTGCTCGGGGTACATGATGGGGGGATGCTGGGAGGAGGGGGCAGGGCACAGCAGCCAGGCAGCCACCGCCCCATCTCATCTGCCCTCTCCCTCCTCCGGTCCCTGTTCCTTTAGAGGCTGGGCTGCCAAGGCACCTGCACACCCTTCCCTCTCAGAGGGGTGCCGGCTGGTACTGTAAAGTTACAGCACAGGGGTTCTAACAGTCACCCTGATCCCGGACGGAGTGAGTGCTTCTCCCAACCCCACCAACCTCCCCCCACCACCAGCATACAAACTGCTTCACTCCCAAGAGAGAGGCAACACGGTGTGGGCAGAAACAGAAAAGGCCCCCGGCCTTGGAAGCTACCGTGCGGGGCCAGTATCCTGCCCCTGAAGTGTGGGACACACCTTTCCTTTCTCTGGGCCTCAGCCTCTCGCCTGTGAAAGGGGGCCGTCCCCAACACAGGGTCACTGGGAAGACCGAGGGGGGCCATGGGAGAGAAGAAGAACCCGTAAACTGCAGGGCGTACTGCTGAGCGATGTGCAAGGTGGACGGCCACCATCAGTGGCATGTGACTCACACCAGAGCCAGCCTCGGAGTCACGGTCTGGCCCAAACGCCCGCACACTGCCAGCCGCCTGTGAGGAAAGGGCTCTGGCCGGGAGAAGGGGAGCAATCCCCGCTCCAGGAGCGCTTTGTATGGACCACTGTTCATGTGGCACATGTCCTGGCCTGTGCTGTGTCCCCACCATCATCACCACCGCATCCATCCATGTGAGCACAGGTGCCACGCCAGGAACTCCGCCAGGAGCAGGTGGACTCCCTCAGGGACACTGGGTCTCAGTTTCTGGTCCCTCTAAGGCACTAACCCTCAGCCTGGGACATAGGGTAAGACCTTCTCAGTAGCAGGAGCAGTGCTGAAAGAGCCTGGGTCACACTGAGGGCTCCTGAAAAGCCACCTCTAAGCACAGGACTGTCCAAGCTGATACAGTCCCTTCTCAAGGACGTTTGCGGGAGAGTCGGACGCTAGGCTTCATCCCAGCCTTTCCTCACACCCATCCCGGAACCAGTGAGACCTGGAATTTGAGAGTCCCTGTGCCATCCAAGAAGCGACGCTGATCCAGCCCAGAGCAAAGGGTTTGACCTAAAATCCACGCGGAAGAGAAATTGACAAGTTTCCTGCTGCCATCTAGTGGCCGACACAAATAAGAGCACGCAACGAGCCAGAAGGCCTCCAGCAGGCCTCGGTGACCAGTGGTCAGCCTTGCCTGCCTGGACCAGAGTGAGCGACCAGCTATGTGAGGCAGAACCTAGCAGAAAGGACTGGGGAAGGAGTAGGGTTCACTCATCCAATCCAGCTATTGGTCGCATCCACAGAGCTGCATGGCCAAACCACATCTCAGAGCCCCAAATGCTTCTCGCCTTCCCTCTTGGAAGATGCGGGGCCCCAAACCTGCCAGGCCAAGCCCCAGGGCCACTATCCCTAGATCTCCCTCCAACCCTCCAAAAGGCCCATCTGTCTGCTGGCCTTTCCATGAGACTCCTGCCACGGGGGACCCTCCACCACGAAGCAGCAACCCTGAACAGAGGCGGGCAGGCCCTCCCACATACTGGGCTGGGTGTTCCCGTCGGATGGGCAGAGCACCAGACAGAATCAGGAGACCTGGGCTCCAGCCTCAACTGGCCCCTAACTGGCTGCATGACGCTCCTGGCAGGCTTCTTCCTTCCCCATCTGTATCATGAAGGATCAGTTCTTGGGTCCCTTTCAGGGCAAAAAACTCTATGACACTAATTCACACTAACGTGTCAATGACCAGTAACAGCCATAACTGTGACTGTTCCCACGAGACCCTCACTCTGAGAGGGGGAAGCCTCAGCCTGCCACCCGTTCATTCATACGTGACCGCCGCCCACGCACTGGGGCTGGGATCACTATTTTTAGCTCTGCGACCTGCTTAGCTCTGCTCTGGCCACAGGCAGGAAGGCCGAGGAGGGAGGTCAAGGGCCGATGCTGAGCTGACACAGGCAAAGCGGAGGAAGGAAAGCGGTCCCCGAGCCTGACACACAGCAGGGACCGACAGCCAAACCCTCCCACCGCACCTTACGCAGGCCCCGTTTCAGGACTCACCCCTCACTACAAGCTAGGAGTTGACTGTTTTATAATTGGTGAAACTGGGGCTCAAGGAGGTTCAGTAACCTATACTCACCCAAAGGGACACAGGCAGTAAGTGTGGAGCCAGGACTGGCCCCAGGCAGCTGTCTGGCTCTGACTCTGTGCACCAGTGGCCGACATATGTGGCAGGTCCCTGTCCTGCCCTCGGTCCATCTATTTTCAGGGTGTCTGCCTCCCAACATCCTCCACCTCCTCACGCAAGGTTTTCCTTCCCTCTTATCCTCATTCAAGTCCCACCTGGGGAGGAAAAATCCACCTGCTGTCCACCTCTTAAGAAGCATCATTCTAGGGGCTTCCCTGGTGGCACAGTGGTTGAGAGTCCGCCTGCCGATGCAGGGGACACAGGTTTGTGCCCCGTTCCGGGAAGATCCCACATGCCGCGGAGCGGCTAGGCCCGTGAGCCGTGGCCGCTGAGCCTGTGCGTCCAGAGCCTGTGCTCCGCAACGGGAGGGGCCACAGCAGTGAGAGGCCCGTGTACCACAAAAAAAAAAAAAAAAAAAGAAGCATCATTCTAGAGAACATCCGAACCCATTTTGTTTGATACACTCAGCCTAATGGTGTTATTTATTTTGGAGCTGCCCTTAGATGAGAAAAATGAATGCACCGGGATGAAAGGCCTGGAAGGATCCAGAACCCACAGCAAGTTTTACCTGCAGTCTCCCCCGGGAAGGGCACTGGGGGAGGGGAGGGGTATGGAGGCGGGGTCTCTCACATTTACTCTATTACTTTGATGTTATTTTATTTTTTGCAGCAACCTAATTTTCATATAATAATCGAGTCATCATTTTAAAGTAAACACCGTACGCGGACAGATCCATCGCATACGACCACACCCTGCCCTTGCAAGGAAAGTGGCCGGCGAGGCAGGCCGGGTCTCACCAGCCGGGGCCTGGGAGCAGGAAGTGAGCCCAGTCTTTTTCCAGGATGGGTGGGGTCTCTCACTCAGAGGCAGATGCTGGAGTGGTTTCTGGAGCACAGAGACGAACTCTCTGCCCCCCCAAATACCCTATCCATCTGCTCGTTCATGCCTGAAATTCCATCCCTGAGGAGCAGTCTTTGATTCCTCGGTCAGAAATAGGCCTGAAACCGTAAACCCACCCCGGAGACGCAAAACGGCGCCTTCAAGTCACACTTGGAGGGAGCGAGGTTACCGGACTTGAGGAAGCAAGGCTCTCCTACGAGGCTCTCAGAATAATCCTGCGGACGAGACGGGGACACTGAGGTTGGAGGTGATTAGTCGCTGCCCGCAGGTGAGACGGAGCATTTCTGGGCCCGCCTGTCCTCACCCTGACCAGGCGGGAAGAGAGAGCCGGCGGGCCAGGAGTGGGAAGCACAAGGCTGAAACAGCTGTGACCACCTGGGAGGAAAGGGTCAGAATCTGAGGAGCCCCAGGAGCCAGAGCAAAGGATGGCGCCGTCCAGAGGACACCGGGGAGAGAAAGCAGCGGATCTGGAAAGAGTGAAGTGGGCTCACCACACCAGGTGCGTCCCAGCCCAGCTGGAGGCCCGCCCTGGGATCTAAGCATTTTGAACAGGGCCTAGACAAATGAGGCCACGGTTCGAAAACCATGAATAGAATGGTGGAAGACCTGAGAACTGGGTCAAGAGAAAGTGGGACTGTTAAAACCAAAGGAGAAAGTTCGATGTCACTTGTCATCAGGAAAATGCAAATCGAAAGCACAACGAACTACCGCCTCACATCCACTAGGACGGTCAGAATTTTTTTTTTTTAATGTAAAATAACAGGTGTTGGCAAGGATGTGGGGAAATTGGAGCCCTCATACATTGCTGGTGGGGATATAAAATGGTGCAGCCTCTATGGAATAGAGTTTGGCAGTTCCTCAAAATGTTAAACATAGAATTACCATATGATCCAGCAATTCCACTCCTAGGTATATACCCAAAGGAATGGAAAGCAGGTGTCCAAACAAAAACTGTGCACGTATGTTCATAGCAGCTCTATTCACAATAGTCAAAAGGTGGAAACAACCCAAATGTCCATCAACAGATGAACGGATAAACGGATAAACAAAATATATACATACCACGGAATATTATTTAAGCCATAAAAAGGAATGAAATACTGATACATGCTACCACGTGGATGAACCTTGAAAATATTATGCTAAGTACTGAAATAAGCCAGACACAAAAGGCCATATACTATATGATTTTATTTATACAAAATGTCCAGAATGGGCAAATCCATAGACAGAAATCAGATTAGTGGTTGCCAGGGGCTGGGTTTTGGGGGGACAGGCGGTGATGCCTAAGGGGTACAGGGTGTCTATTGGAGGGCAATGAAAAAGTCGAGGGACTAGGTAGGGGTGATGGTTGCACGATGATGTGAATGTCCTTAATGCCAATGAACTGTACACTTCAAAACGGTTAAAATGGCAAATTTTATGTTATGTGTATTTTACTGCAATTTTTTAAAAAAGGTTTAAAAACTGGAGAGGACTTTGGGAGGGACAGGATACCTGATATCAAATACCCAAGGGCCTGTGCAGAAGTGGTCATAAGGCTTGCTCTGTGGGTTCCCAGAGTCAGGCCCCTCAGGACGTCCACCTCCGACAGGGGCTCACATTCCCTGCACATTCACCACACACCAGGCCCACGGCTTCACCAGCACCCGACGTTACCGTCATCCCCATTTCCAGGTGGACAAACTGAGGCCCCCAGCCTCACAGTGAGTGGGGAGCGGGGCATCTGTGCTGTTGGCCACCAACGCAGAGAGTGTACTGTAGCTCCACAGAGTCCAGCCTTAATCAAGCACCACTGTCCCCTTCTCGTGTGTGACCTTTGGCCATTTACTCAGCCTGGCTGTGCCTCAGTTTCCTGCCCTGTGAAAACTGGCATAACACCATCACCAGGCTCCAAGCCTGTTGGGTCGAGGAAGTGAGACCAGGAATGTGCCTGGCGGCTCCTGGCACAGGGGACTCCATACAATTGAGCTCCTTTTTCCCCCCAAAGTGGAAAAAATTACAAAGATAGAGGGAACTATGTCAGCAGAGAGAGAGCTCCGGGTCAGAGGAGGTGAGGAAAAGCAAAGGTACCACTCAGCCAGGACACGTATCAGACGGGGACGGGCCCAGATGCCCTTGAGGCTTCCACCCCTGAACCCTGGCAGGGCTACAGTGTGAGACCCTCCCCAGAGTGGGCTCCGCCAGAGGAGAGAAGGGGACAATTCAAGGACGCAGGGATCTTGGGGGGATCGGGGCTGCCCCAAAAAGAAAAGGTGGAGAGAAACGAATGGCTGGGAACAGCAAAAATAAAGTTTGCCAATAAAAATAGCAGTAACTTACTCTCTTAGAGCACCCACGCGTGTGCCAGACGCTACGCTAAGCGACTCGCGCAGGTTGTCTCGCTGGGGCCCCCACCTCTGCAGGCAGACGCTCTCAGTATCTCGTCTCATCGATGAGGACGCTGATGCTCGGGTCAAGAAGCGTGCTCAAGGTCACACAGGTGCCGCCGAGCCACGGGCCAGTCCTGAGAGCCGGGCCAGAGAGGCCCGTCACCTGGCCGGAGGGGTGACCGCCTTTGGACGCCACGTGCCGGCTCCTGCCCTCTGCTTTCAAGAAGAAGTCCTCCAGAGTCGAAAATCAGCAAGGAGCCCAGAACCTTCTCCCCGCCTCCCCACGGCCAGAAAGCTGAAGCCAGAAGCTGATGTAAGAAGGAATTGTGAGAGGAGGCTGTAAATATTTAAGGCATTTTTGTTAAGGAGAGGAAAAATAAAAAGAGGAACTTCTGTTTTCACCAGCTCCATCAGCTTTAGGAGAACACAGGCTGAATCACGTGGCTGCCGAGCGCTCAGCACCCACCGTGGGTGCCCAGCAGGACTCAGGCTCCCCAGGCGGGCCACAGGCCCACAGCTGACGTGCTCCTCGGCGGCCTGGGGAAGTGAGCCTCCGGCCGCCACAGCAGCACATCCTGCAGGAGCCCAAGAGTTGGTGTGGTGCCCAAGGCCTCCCCTCATGTCCGAGTCCACCCCGAGGACCAGCGGCCCCGCAGGAAAGAGGCTGAGGGGAAGGTATCCAAGACGACCAGGAACCACCTGAGTGGAGGAGGAGGCGGGTGTGGGGAGACAGTTAGGGACCAGCAGAAAGTGGGCTCCCGCTCTACCTGGTTCTGCACAGTCCCCCCCTCCGACCTTTGGGATGCCGGTCCACAGCGGGGGACCCATCCATCTCAGCCTAAAGCCACCTCTCGAGGAAACTGAAGACAAAAGAGGCAAATTCTGAAAGGGGTGTTGAGATCATACTGTTTTCTTAAGCTAACATTTAAGGGCTTAGAACGCATCAGAGATGGTGCTAAGCCCTCACCGTGGATTATCTCGTTTAACTTTCCTAACAGCCCTACGAGGCAGATACCCCATTGTCACCACTTCGGCGTGGACAAGCTGCATGCCGAAGGGTAAAGTGACATATCAGTGAGGCTGGAATCAGGATGCAGCCATGCTGTCTGACCTCAGAGCCCACACTCTAAACCACGAGCCTCTACCACTTCCTAAATCAGACTCCCAGGCCCATTCAACCTAGTTCCCGGCCTCAGAGCATGTCCAGGCTGACGAGGGAAAAGGATAAACGGATCCAATGCACAGGAAAATGACCTGTGACTATATGTGCACCCATCGTTTCAACGGTACCATGTGTGCATGTGTGAGCATGTGTGTGTGTGTGAGCATGTGTGTATGTGAGCATGTGTGTGTGTGAGCATGTGCGAGCCTGCATGCACATGCACTGGAGAACCACTGGAATGACTGGGAAGGGGGATGGTGGGAATTTAATGTTAAAATATGATGATGCCCAGTAACCAAAAGGTGGAAACAACCCAAATGTCCATCAGCAGATTAACTGGATACACAAAATGTGGTCTATCCAGACAACAGAATATATTATTCAGCCACAAAAGCAAAGGAAGTTCTGACACACACTAAGACAAGGATGAACCTTGAGGACATGATGCTAAGTGACAAAGCCAGTCACAAAAGGACAAATACAATGATTCCACTTATGTGAGGTTCCTAGAGGAGTCATAGCCATAGAAACAGAAAGTGGAAAGGTGCTACCAGGGGCTGGGGGGAGGGATGCAGGGAAGGCATCCAAGAAGACCAGGGACCTCCCGAACGCAGGGGACAGTTAGGGACCAGCAGTAAGCGGGCTCCCACTCTGCCCTGCTCTGCACGGTTTCCCCCTCTGACCCTTGGGACTCCAATCCACAGCGGGACTGGAGGGGGAGTTAGTGTTTAAGGGGTACAGAGCTCCAGTTTTGAATGATGAGAAAGTTCTAGAAATGGCTAGTGGTGAAGGTTGCACAAGAATGTGGAGGTACTAAATGCCACCGGTGAAGGTAAATTTTATGGGTCAACTCGATTGGCCGTGAGGTGCCCTGATTAAACCCTATTTCTGCATGAGGGTGTTTTGAATGAGATTATCAGGTGAACTGGTGGACTTGGTAAAGCAGACGGTCCTCCCCGATGTGGATGGGCATCACCCAACCCACTGAGGGTCTGAATAGGACAAAACGCGGAGGAAGGAGGGATTCGCCCCTCTTTTTTTGCCTCAATATTTGAGCTGGGCCATCCCATCTCATCTTCTCCTGTCCAGGATTTACACCACCGGCTCCCTTGGTTCTCAGGCCTTTGGACTCGGACCGAATTTCACCACCTGGGTCTCCAGCTTGCAGATGGCAGATGGTGGGACCTCTCAGCCCCCATAATCACGTGAACCAACTACTTGTAATAAATAAATATATATGTCATATATAGACATAAGTCACCATGCTGGTGGGCCAGGATCTGAATCTCTCTGATCCAAAATCTACTTTCTTAACTGCTACAGGAGACCATCCTCTTTGTACACCTGAATACAAGTTCACAGGAAGTCGCATTGTTGAGAGCAAATGTTGCCGTGAAGGCCAGTATTTATCCAAACAACATGGGTGGGGCCTTAAGTGCCACGTGATATGCCTCGTCCCGATCAATATCCACAAAACACAAACACAAAGGTTGCTCTGAGTCAGGATCACAGGTGTCACAGGTGTTCTCTGGGCTCGCGTGGGGGTCAGTTTCAATCATATCATCCACCACAAAACGTTGTCAGAACTGCAACCTTCCCCCTCTCAACTCCTGTGTGCAACGGGGCTGGACCGCTACTACCTAACAGGCCGTGGCAATGCAGCATCATTTTAAATTGGGCTTTCAGAGGCCGCTTAAGGCAGGAGCAGAAAATTCTTCTATCTGACAAAGCCCATCTAAACTACAGAGAAGAAAAATCAATTCAGATCGCGTGAGTGGAAAGGAACTTCAATTAGGGTTTTCTTCTAGAGGGAGAAGTAGAAAATGCCTCCTTGTCAGGGTGCTCAGGAAATGCGACTGATAAAAATAATACATATTTTAAAAATCATTCTTCAGTTATAAATTTATGGCCAATTAAGGGAGAAAACTGGAGGGGCAGAGTGTGACCGAGAAGGAAGGAAGAGGGACCCAGGGTAGAGGCCCCGCCCTCGGGGCCCATCGCTGTACTCGGGAAACTGCTGGAGATCTTGGGTCACAGGGCAGGTGAGTCCTATCCATGCAATACGCACCCCACAGTCCCCAGACACTCAAGACTTTTTTATTGTTGTTACTGTTGGTCACTAAAGAAATTTTAGAAATCACAGAAGAACATAAAACAGAAAATAAAAATCACTAATAATCACTATCATTATTAGCATTTGGGGTATATTTCCTCTTGTCTTTTTTCTTCACACTGCAAAAAAATTGGAATTTAGAGTATATACACTTTTACATCTTACAGTATTTGCTTGATATTTTTCCATAAACATGATCTAGAATCATTATATATAATTTTTGAAGACATGATTTTTTTAAAGGCTATACAGTTTGCTGTCCTATAACCGTATCAAAATTTACATAACTAATCATCTATTGTTGGGCATTTGGTATGTTTCCAATTTTTAACTATTGTAAGTAATGTTACAGTGAAGATATATATGTATATACACATATGTATCTATGTCTGTACATATATACATATATATGACTAGTTCCTTAGTATAAATTCTAAGGAACAGGGACTTCCCTGGTGGCGCAGTGGTTAAGAATCCACCTGCCAATGCAGGGGACATGGGTTCGAACCCTGGTCCGGGAAGATCCCACATGCCGCGGAGCAACTAAGCCCATGCGCCACAGCTACTGAGCCTGCACTCTAGAGCCCGGGAGCCACAACTACTGAAGCCCACATGCCTAGAGCCCATGCTCCGCAACAAGAGAAGCCACCGCGATGAGAAGCCCGTGCACCGCAACGAAGAGTAGTCCCCACTCGCCGCAACTGGAGAAAGTCCGCTCGCAGCAGTGAAGACCCAACGCAGCCAAAAACAAATAGATAGATAGATAGATAAATAAATTTATATTTAAAAAAATTCTAAGGAACAGAACTACTGAGTAAGAGAGAATGAATATTTCTCAGGCTACTGATACCAATTTACAAATGACTACTAAAAATAATTCTAAGCAACACTGCCTTTTTGCAACTCTAGACATAAATGGCACTTATATCTCAGTGTTTTCTACGTGGACCAGTTTCAATCGTGCTGACAGCTGAATCAGTCCTATGGGCCAGGAGTGTCCCACTTTGGTTTTGAAGTGTCTCATCTGCTACTTGCTCATATGCCAGCTGAAATGTGGTTCCAGATCACTCCGGCAGCCCCACCGTTAGCACCAATCACACTGTGTGTCTCGCATCCGAATTGGGTGCTAACATGTCTGCTCCTCCACTCTGCTGTAAACTCCAGGAACAGGGCCCTGCTTACCTCTGAATTTTTGGGGGGGGCCGCACCTCGCGACTTGCAGGATCTTAGTTCCCCGACCAGGGGCTGAACCCACCCCCTTGGCAGTGAAAGTGCCAAGTCCTAACCAGTGGACCGCCAGGGAAGTGTCACCACCTTTGCATCCTCCCTGCAGAGCTCCCTTCAAATGTTCTATCAATGGTTCTCAGGCTGTTCTTTCACATCCCTCCCTAGGAAGTCATACGTCACAGCACTTTCACGTGAGGAGGATCTGAGGTCTTGGGCAAGCCCCTTACCCTCTGGTGCCTCGGATGCCTCATTTGTAAAACAGGGGTAATGATACCTCCCTCAGAGAGTCACTGGAAGGATTAAGTTGGATAAGTAATGAAAAGTGCTACTAAGCAAGCATGACAGGAACCTAAAAAACACTCAAAAAAACGATAGCTTTCGTTTTAAAAAAAATCGTAATACACAATAACAAACCCACCAAAAAATTGCTTAATCCTCTACCCACTGGAGGAGATTAAAGAATCCTACAGCTGTCTTTCTCATCTGAAGCTCATCCAGGTCCTGGATGCCTGGGTAGAGACTCAGGACCCCAGGGACTACACCAAACCCACAGAACCTCAAACCAAGGGTGAAGGAGGTCTGGCAAAGCTGGACTTGGAAAGGCAGGCGGGCAGCTGGTCAGCACAGAGCCACAGAAGCTCTGCACCAGCTGTGCACAAAGAAGAAGGGAGGACAAGCTACTGGGAAACCAAAGAGCAACAGCCTAAGGCCACCCCAAGCCGGACAGGACCCTGGGACACCAAGAGCCAGCAGGGCAACGGTTCCCTCCCAAGTTGGAGCCTGGAAGCCGGCGACCGGCACAGGGCCGCTCCCTAGCTGACCCTGACAAATTTGCTATTGTCCATTGAGGGCGGTGGGAGTTGAGTCACCGCAGCATTGTCCGACCGCTCTATCAGGAGGAAACAGCTGGACAGACCGACACCAAGTGCAGGAAACCTCCACCTCCACCAGGGCTCCCCTCGGGGGCCCCGCCCTGCTTGGGAGGCCCAGCATCCTGCCTGCCTGTCCCCCCACCCCACCCCAGGGACCCCTGGCCAATCCTCATGCACCCACAGCCTGAGCAGACATCTCTATTTCCACCCCCCTTGCCTGGGGCAAAATACAAGCTCTTTGTGTGGCATTTTGGCAACGCTTGTGGGGGGGGTGGGGGGCGAGCGGGGAGGTGGGTCTCCCAGGTTCAACCTGCCAGTAAACAGAAAGCAAGGTGCAGGCAGACAGGCAGTAGACAAACAACAATCACGTGAATCTGACAAGGACACACCCTGTGGCAGGGAGATGGCTTTTCTCCGGACTGAAATGTGAGCAAGCGGACACCAGCTCACTACCACAGCCCAGGACACGGCTGGAGACAAACGTCCCAGCAAAGGGGAATTCTTGCCAACTTCCTCATCTAGAGGCCTGGCCGGGGGGCTTCTAGGCTCCAGCAGAGGAGCCCAGAATCCCTGCCGGGTTTGGAAATAGCTGGGAAAAGCAGCTGGGTGGTTCAGGGTTGACAGTCAGAGAGCCAAGCCTACATCCTGCCCCTCACACTGCGTAGCTGTTGACCTAAGGTGTGAGTTACAGCACGTCCTTAAAGCAAGGTTTGCAAACTCAAACCTGCAGAGGCAGGTAGGACGTGTAAATGAGCAGCTCTGGCCAGACACACAGGCACGTCCCCTGCTGTGTCAAGACTGGGGGGCGGCGGGGGGGAGGGACGGAGGGCTCGGGAATGCACAGGTCCCACCCAAAGGTGATGCCTGACACTCAAGCAGCCAGGGGTTGCCCCCTGGCTGGTGTGGGCTCCAGGCAACTAGTCCTCCTCTAATCTCTAAAAAGCCAGAAATCTCTAAGATTGTGAAATCTCTTCACTGTTTAAACGCTGGCTCTAACAAACAACAACATCAACGGGGCAAACAAAATACATCTGCGGCCCGGATGTGACCCAGGCGCCAGACTGTAACCTTGGCTCCAACGTTAGCATGTGTAAAGTGGAGGCAAGAGCCCGGCGTGGGGAGGACCAGATGGGGTTAGGCGTGACCCCTGCCCCGTGACCCCCAGAAAGCACCTGACAAATAGCGGTTGTCAAGCATCCAGAGCTGGAAAGGCCTCCAGGAAGAACCACCCCAATCTGCTCAGTCTCCTAAAGAGGAAACCTCCAGAGGCCCTGGGGCCGAGCCAAGATCCACAAACACACCAGCGGCAAGAGCCGGGCTGGACCCCGACGCTCGGGCTCTCGCCTACGTCCCACAGACCCCAGCAGCCTCTCCCGGCTCCACTCGGTTTGTCCCAGGTGTCTCCATAACTGTCCCTCACGGGTGTGGCCACACCAACTGTGATGGGCAGCTCCCCCCAGGTAAGCACGCTGTGCACTCAGCCTCACGCAGGTCAGGGGCCCGGTCACTGTGACCCGACCAGGTGACCGGTGGCCATGCTGCTTCCCCTCCCCTGCACTCCCGCTCACACTGAGTGGGCTCCGCGGGCTGGCCCCGTGCCAGGCGCTGCCCCTGACCCACCCCAGCCCGAGCTGGGGGGTAAGGGAGGAGGGCACCAAAGAATGGGGTGCCGTCAGCAGGTAGAAAGGCTGAGGCTCAGGTGAGGCCTAAGCACAGAGGAAGGCAGGCCAGAGGCCAGGAGCATGTCCGGGGCCAGAGCTGGGGCCGGGGCAATGGGAGGAGAGAGGACAAGTGGATGGCGTGGGTGCCTGGGCTCTGGACCAGCTGGGTTTCTGCCACACCAGGGCACTAACTGGGCAGCTTGTAACCAGCCAGCTTTAACTAGCCGGGTCCCAAAGCACTTGCTGTGTTCGCTGAGGTGAACCAGGGTTGCATCCTGTCCCCGGGCCCTGGGGGTATCCTGTCTGAAGTTGAAAACTTCCCGGCCCTGATGTCCAGGGGAATGGTCCTGGACCATCTCCACGGCACACACGGGAGCTTTCCAACCATCAGCAGCAGAGAAGCACACCTTAGCCTTAAAGAGGCAGTGGGGAAGGAGAGCGGAGGGGCCTGGGCTCCGGGCTTCCTAACAGAGGTTCCAAAGAGGGGAACTGGGAGGGCTGAGGGGAGCTGAGGGGCCACCCGGGACAGACGCCTCACGTGGCAGCCAGCACCAGGCCGTGCCCTTTGGAGGCTCCCCGACTCCCTGCATCTTCCCAGCTGGGAACCCCACATTCACCTCCCCAAGGGTCCCGGAAAATCATAACAAAGCCCAAGGTCATCCGCACCTTGCAGCTCAGTCTCTCTCACCTGCTGCGGCTCCCTCTTCTCTCCAAGTCTCAGGGGGCAGGGAGAGAGGGCGGGGAGGCAGGGGACTTGTGGTTAAACACCAGCCAGCGAGGTGAGGGGTGGGAGGGGCGGCAGAAAAGAGAGCACACAAACATCACGTGTTGAGAGATTTCACAACGACGGTCCAGAAAGTCAGAGAGATTTGGGAACTCCACCTCTGGCTTTCCCCACCTGGAAAGAACACAGACTTTGGAATCCCCCAGATGGGCATTTAAATCCCTTCTCTGGCATATTCCACTGTGTGACCTCGGGGTGGGGGAGGCTCATGAGCCCCTCGGAGCCTTGTTTTCCTCATTTCACACAGCAGCTGCCCGGTGCACGAAGGGAAAGCAGTGACCCTCCTCCTGACAGCAAACCCTCCTCCACCCCTTTGTAAGCATCCTGAGGGCAAAAAGCATAGTCCGGTCTGGGGTCAGAGAATGAGCACCTTTGTGCTCACTGAGAACATTCGTCCGTGACCAACTTTCTCAACATCTCACCTGCTCCAGTGTGGACGAGACCACCGAGTCTGCTCACAGCACCGCACAGAGGGCGCTCAGCTCCACTTCCAGACCACGCGGACCCCCGAGGCTCGGCCCTGGGCCCCCAGCCCTCCCACACCGTCAACCAAGATTCTGTCCTCCTAACCGCTTGCCTCGCTTACTAAATGCCACCTGATACCGTTCACACCATGGAGGTGCTGGCACAAGGAAAGGGAGGGGTAAACGTCTTCCCACAGGTTACAGATGAGGAAACGGGGGCAAGGAAACCAGATTGTCTGCTGCCACCTGGCAATCGGACCAAGGCTGGCTCTCACCGCGATGGCAGGACGGGGGAGTGAGTGGGCACTAAGGAACCTGAGGGCAAACGCGGTGGGGTTGAGCTGAGGCCAAAGTTTTCCCATATTTGTCAATAAATACAGATGATGGGCCCTGTGCTATCAAAAAAAAAAAAAAAAAGGAGGGATCAGGTAATACCATAGGAAAGGCCGGCGAGCATCCTCATTGCCGCCCCTAACAGCTGCAGTGCTTTCCACCCACCTGGCAGGTTCTAGACGCTTGACCTGTGTTAACTCACTTAATGTTTATAAAAACCTTGTGAAGCGGGTCCTTTATTATCCCATTTTACAGAAGAGAAAAGGTCTTAAAGAGCCTGCCCAAGGTCGCACGACTGGGGAGGGGCAGCCAGGGTGTGAACCAGGATGCACACAGCCCTAACCATCTCCTGTGGTACCTCTCAGCACACAGGCCCACCCCACTAACCGCCCAAGCCCTGAGCTGCCCCACTGGCAGCCGGCCCGCAGGCCCCGGGGTTCCTGTACCTGCAGCAGCTGCCCCCAGGCTGCTCCCTCCAGCGGCAGGAGCCGGGACTCATACCTGCAGCATGGGCTCCCCTGCTGCCTCTGCTTCCAGGCAGGGATGAGACCCAGGAGAAGCCAGGGGCCAGGATGCTACCCGGATATTCTGTTCCCACTGACTCAGAATCCCAGGAGAACAGACAGACGGGGGAATTTCTGAATGAGTAACTAACCACAGAAGAATACAGTTACGTCATTCAGCCAGGAACATAGTTAGGGATGGGCTTTCAAACAACCAGGCCCGGGGAGTGGGAAATGCTGCCTCATTGCTGCCGCCCAGGGCAGAGCTGGGCCACTTGTGGGTTTCCAGACACTCCTGATTACAGAACTGCAAGGTCTGTACCCCCATGGGCAGCAGCAGAGGGACTGATGGACACATGTGGATTCCTCCCACCAAGAGAAGAGAGACGCCTTAGAATACAAAAATCAGACGGACAAATGATGGAGCGCTGATTCCTCTCCCTTCCCGTGTTGTTTTTGCTGAACTGCTTTTATCATTGGGCTTTGATCACCATCTCCCTCCAGCAGCTTACAAAACCAAGCCCAAGAAGTGTATCAATGGCTCTGCCCCGTTAGGACAGACGTGGTGATAGGAGAGGCGACAGTGGGGAAAGCTCAAACTCCCCAATCACAAACCCTTTGGGCAGAGCGAGCTGCCCTGTGACACCCATCAGGGAGCCAGATGCTGTAGGTGGCTAGGGCTGCCTTCCTGGACGGAGCTTGGAAAGCGGGAGGGGGAGACCGGGCAGGCTTTGGCTGGAATTTTATTTTTTCCATAATTTATAATGAAGTTATCTTTCCTGCTCGAGCACTTCCTCCCATAAAACCGTCCTCCCGGGAAAGGTGAAGATCTGTCACCCTCTAGGCTTACAATTCATTCTGGCACTGAGTGTGTGGATCTCCAACTGGGAAGGCTCGGGCCAGGCCAGGAAACAACAAACAGCTGGGATGCAGCCAAAGGCGGCCACGGGGCGGTGGGGTCTAGGGATGGAGTTATCGGCGGGACAGCTGGTAGAACTGGAGAGGGGACGGAGGGTAGCTGTCGTCCGATGCTCCCGCGTTGCCACGAGGACGAGGCGGCAGGCTCGTCCTCGGCTCTGCCGGCAGAGGCATGGCCATAGCACGGCTCCAGAAAGGCAGGGATGAAGACCAGACTGTCCAGCTGTGGGCTGGGATGAGGGGTACTCATCCCTGTCCCAGCAGAGGCTGGAATCCACCAGACCGGAGCCCAGTGCAAGGCGTGAGTGGGGAGGATGACATGTGAGGACCCTCCCTCCTCTGAGCATCCCTGTGGTTACCTGGCAACAACCGTGCACCCTGAGGAGCTGCGTGGCCTCAGGAAGGGCAGGTTCTGTTTCCCGGGTTTTATTATTACCATTTATTAAGTGCCTGGGATTATGCTCTGCACTGCACGTGTGTCGCCCTGTTTAATCTCCACCATAACCCTGAAGACAGATGCTATGCCTGCCACACAGTAGGTGCCCAGTAAATATCTACTGAATGAATGATGAATGAGTGAATCCTTTTCCCCAACGAGAAAACTGGAGCCTAAAGAGGATAAGCATCTTGTCAAGGGTCCAGCAGCCGGGCAGCAGCAGAGCTGTCAGTGAAGCCTGGCTGAGCCCCCAGGGTCTGCATCCTGAGCCACTGCACTGTTCCCTGCGGCCACTGCCTCGGTCTTCAGAGACCCTTAAAGAGTTGGTAGCTGTGACCAAATGTGACAAGTGCATCACTAAGAGGCATCAGGTTTTGTTTCCCAAATACGCTCTAACAAGCATGCATTGCTTTTACAGAAGAAAATAACAAAACTTATCAAAATGTTCCTGTTCAGCCCACAATCTCACAACCAAAGGTGGTGTGTCCATTTAAGAACTAGTTGGCCAGTCAAAAAGAAAGTTAAAAAAATGTTCAAAAAATGCAAATAAAGAGTTGTCTGCGAGGACGGGGGAAACTGGAATGCCCGTACATGGCTGGTGGGAGTGTAAATTGGTGCAGCTGCTTTGGAAAACAGTCTTGTGGTTCCTTAAGACGTTCAGCATTTAGTCACCATGTGATCCAGCAATTCTACTCCTAGGTGTTTTCCCAAGAGAAATGAAAACATGTCCACACACACACAAAATTGTATATGCATGTTCATAGCAGCATTGTTCATAACTATCAAGAGTGGAAACAACCCACATGTCTGTCGACTGATGACAGATAAGGACAATCAAAATGTGGTACATCCGTGCACAGAATATGATTCGGCCTCAAAAAGGAATAAAATTCTGATACGTGCCATCACGTGGATGAACCTTGAAAATACCACGCTAAGTGAAAGAAGCTAGTTACAAAAGACCACATAGAGTACGATTCCATTTCTATGAAATGTCCAGAATAGGCAACTCTGTAGAGACAAAAAGTACATTAATGATTGGCTAGGGCTGGGGAGTGGGTAGAAACTGGGGGGAAGAGGAGAGATGCTAATGGGTACAGAGTTTATTCTGGGGGTGTTAAAATGTTCTAAGATTGATGGTGATGATGGTCACAGGATTGAGAATCTGCTGAAAGCCACTGAACCGTACACTTTAAATGGGTGAATTTTATGGTAGTGAATTATGTGTCAATAAAGCTGGGGTTTTAAAATATTTATGTATTTATTTCGCTGCACTGGGTCTTAGTTGTGGGACGCGGGATCTTTAGTTCTGGCATGTGGGATCTTTTAGTTGCGGCATGAGGGATCTAGTTCCCTGACCAGAGATCAGACCCGAGCCTCCTGCACTGGGAGCATGGAGTCTTACCCACTGGACCACCAGGGAAGTCCCTAAAGCTGTTCTTTTAAAAAAAAAGAACCAGTTGCCCATCTTCCTTAATTTTAACAGATTACAAGGAATCTGATAAGGGGTAGAGATCATGACGTTAACTGACGGAAGGCCACAGCTCGCAATCTCACTACCTCTTGCCCATGGCCAAGATTTCATTCAGTCATTCAACAAACATCGATCATTCAGTCATTCAACAAACATCTACTGAGAACCTACTATACGCCATGCATCAGGCTACATCTGAGGTCAATAAACTGCAGCCCACAGGCTGAATCCAGCCTTCGCCTGTTTTTGTACAGCCTGCAAACCAAGAACAACTATAGCGTTTTTATGAGGTTGGAAAAAAATCAAACGCCAGATAATATTTCCCAACAGGTAGAAATTATATGAAATTCAAATTTCAGTGTCCATAAATAAATTTTATTAGAACGCAGCCACTCTCACTGATGTTCGTGTAGTCTCTGGCCACTTCAGAGCTAAAGGGCAGAGGTGAGCAGCTGCAGCAAAGACCTGATGGTCTGCAGAGCCTAAAATATTTACAATCAGGTCCTTTACAGACAATATTTACCAGCCCCTGCGCTAGATGCTGGAGATTTAGGGGAGAGAAGAGAGGAGCAGTCACGGTCAGGGCCTCTGTTCTTGTCTGTCCATGGCCCCAACAGCCAGACAGCCGGGCTCTGAGGACCACACACTGAGTGTGTGCGGTGAGCACAGAACAAGGGGGCCAACCAGGCCTGCTGCAGGCAGGCTTTCCTGGGAAGGACTGGCCTCTGAGACCAAGAGGAGCAGGAGAAGTGGCGTGTGCAAGGCCCTGGGGCAGGGGCACGCAGCCCACTGAGGGTCCAGACGAAGGCCGCTAAGGCTGGGCGCCGAGTGGAGGGCAGGGCCTGCAGGCGGCACCAGAGTCTGTGCTCCACGAGGTCCATCTCCTCCCGCCCCTTCTCCCCTCCCCGCTCCTCCTCTCCCCTCTCTCCCTCTGGCGCCTCTTCCTTTCTCCCCCTCCTTGTCCCCTCATGCCCCAGGCATTCCCTAAGCCGTTACCTGGCTTAGCTTTCTCCATGGCACTTAACTCTACCTGCTACACATGCATTTGCTTGTTCACCAACCAGTTCTTACACTAGAATCCGAGCTTTATGAGGACAGGAACTTTGTTGTTTTTTTTTTCACTGCTGTATTTCCAGCACCATGACCTGACTTAGAGTCGGCTCTCATATAAATATTTGCAGAATAAATGCAAACTCAAAACACTTAAAGAAAATTTAAGGGCTAAAGGTCCTTGATTTGCAACCTTGGGCAAGTTATTTCTTTATGGCTCAGTCTCCTGATCTGTAAAATAAAAATAATAAAGGTATCTACTTCACGGTAAATAAGGTAATGCACATAAATGTTGATTATTACTGCTATTATCGTCCTCTTGTGTTACTTGTCTATTTTGTGTCACATGTTAAAGGGAGAGTTTTTAAAACCTATCTCATTTAATTCTTATATAAGCCCCATGAGATAGCTTTTATTACAAATTCCCTCTGGACAGATGAGGAAACTAAAGCTCTAAGAGACTAGGTCAGCGGTCCAAGGTCACACAGTAAGCCACAGAATTAATATTCAAACTAGCACCATTGGGCTTCCAGGGCTATGCCCCTTCCTCTATACCCAGCTGCAAAGTGAAAATGCCCGAGGGGGCTGGGGAAAGGGAGCCGGCATGTCCTGGAGCAGCTGGGGAGCCCTCATGAAGGAAGCACCCTGTTCTGAAGAACTAAAAGGACGCACATGAGCAGAAGAGTGGGTGAAAGTCATTCTAGGTCAAAAAACAGAAAAGGCGGTGGGGGCAGTTCTTTTCGACAAGAAGCGTACACTGTCCGCTGTCGTAATACAAACAGGAGAGGACAATGGTGGACTCACAGGGCTGGCACTTGGGTGAAACCTTAGATGCATCTGGTCGGACCGCTTGTTTCACAGAATGAGAAACAAAGGCGCGGTGAGTTGGGGACGCTGTGAAAGCTGTGCCCACGCTGACACTTCACCCTTATTCCTACTCGTCTCCTTCCCTTCAAAAATCACAGGAGTACACGCTCACTACAGCCGGAGAAACACTCCAAACAAGAAAAGTGTTCCCTGTGTCCCCACCACCAGCCACAGCTATGTCAGTTTCACATCCAACAGGCTCAGGGCCACAGTGATCAGCTCGCATCTCAGAACAGAAGGGAACCTGCGTGCACTGTGCTTCTGTTTCCACTTCTGTTACCAAGTCTGTCTGCAGTTCGTCCATTTGCTCACTCATTCACCCAGCCGGCGATTACTGAGGGTCTCACACAGACCCGGCCCAGTTCCAGTTACTGGGATTCTGCAATGGACACACACGATAAAATAATCTTTCATTCCTTCCCCACGAAGGCTGAAGACACTGGTTTGTTAAAAACAAGTGGGGGCGGGACTTCCCTGGTGGCGCAGTGGTTAAGAATCCGCCTGCCAATGTAGGGGACACGGGTTCAAGCCCTGGTCTGGGAAGATCCCACATGCCACGGAGCAGCTAAGCCCATGCACCACAACTATTGAGCCTGCGCTCTAGAGCCCGCAAGCCACGACTACTGAGCCCGCGTGCCACAACTACTGGGCTCGTGAGCCACAACTACTGAAGCCCACGCGTCTAAAGCCCATGCTCTGCAACAAGAGAAGCCACCGCAGTGAGAAGCCCACGCACCGCAAGGAAGAGTAGCTCCCACTTGCCGCAACTAGAGAAAGCCCACGCGCAGCAACGAAGACCCAATGCAACAAAAAATAAATAAATAAACAAACAAACAAACCAGGAGGCCTGATTAAAAGTCTGCTTTAGGAGACCTCCCTGGCAGTCCAGTAGTTAGGACTTTGCGCTTCTACTGCAGGGGGCACGGGCTTGATCCCTGGTCAGGGAACTAAGATCCCACAAGCTGCGCAACATGGCCAAAAAAAAAGTCTGCTTTAGAAAGAGCTCCCCCTGCCCAGATCTCCTCTCCCACACCATCTGGCAGGTGACCGTGGCCGTGCCGCCCCACCCCGGGGGGGTATTCTTTGCAGGGGCAAAGGCAGAAGGTCTGTGGACTGGGGACACCCAGCACAAGGCATTACGTTGAAAACAGGGGATTCAGCTGAAGCACAGAAGGCCGAGATCCCTGCCCTCTTTCCATTAGTTCCCAGGTAGGTTAGAAGATTCTTCTCTAGGGAACCTAACAGCTCAGGAGAAAATACCAAAGATGTTAACTTATTGGGTTCCTAAATGAAACAGGCCAACCAGGTCACCCTACGTGAGGCCCAGAGTCCACAGGATGCTCCTGCCACAGACACACACACAGACACACACACACACACACACACAGATGTGCACGCACACACGCACATACACGCACACATACACACATGTATACACACGTATATACACGCACACACGTGCGTATGCACACAGATGCACGCATACATACACATGCGTGCACACAGATACACATACACATGTGCGCGCACACATGCATGCACACCTTAATGCCCCATTAAGGTACGCATACACATACATACACACACATACACACACACACACCTTAATGCCCCACACACATGTAACCAGACTACAAGGATCACCAGACTTCAGGAGAAAGCCTGTCACAGGAAAGACAGAGAAAAAGCACACACACACTTTATAAGAAATGGTGAGGAAAAACCCTCCCATTTAGTTTTTTTTTTTTTTTTTTGCGTTACGCGGGCCTCTCACTGTTGTGGCCTCTCCCGTTGTGGAGCAGAGGCTCCGGACGCGCAGGCTCAGCGGCCACGGCTCACGGGCCCAGCCGCTCCGCGGCACGTGGGATCTTCCCGGACCGGGGCACGAACCCACGTCCCCTGCATCGGCAGGCGGACTCCCAACCACTGCGCCACCAGGGAAGCCCCTCCCATTTAGTTTTAATGAATAAAAGTATCATTAATAGCCTCAGAGAAGTAAGAGGCGATGCCAATCCATGAAAACAAAACAAGATGCTATAAAAACAAAAAATGTATATTTAGAAAATATAAGAACTCTTAGACATTAAAAATACACTAATTAACATGAAACCCTCAACAGAAGCCTAGAAGATAAAGCTGAAGAAATCTCCCAGGCTTCCCTGGTGGTGCAGTGGTTAAGAATCCACCTGCCAAGGCAGGGGACACGGGTTCGATCCCTGGTCTGGGAAGATCCCACAAGCCATGGAGCAACAATGCCCATGGGCTACAACTACTGAGCCCACGTGCCACAGCTACTGAAGCCCACATGCCTAGAGCCCATGCTCCGCAGCAAAAGAAGCCCCACAATGAGAAGCCCACGCATACTCTTGTAACGAAGAGTAGCCCCCACTCGCCGCAACTAGAGAAAGCCCGCGCACAGCAACAAAGACACAATGCAGCCAAAAAGCAAAAAAAGCAATCTCCCAGATTTTGCAGGGGTTGGGGGGAGTGCAAGTAAGGAGAAAGAGAAAGACAATAAAATTGTAAGACTAATCCAGGAGATTCAATATCCAAATTCTAGGAGCTCCAGAGGAAAGAAGAGAGAAAACGAAAGGAGCAAATCAATGAAGTCATTCAAGAAAATTTCTCAGCACTAAATAATGCGTGTTTCAAGACACAGGTTCCAAGGAGCCCTGGATGGAAACATATCCACACTGAGTCGTGTTACTTCTGAAGTTTCAGAACAGCAGCCAAAGCGGAGACTTTTACACGCAGAACACTAGAGATTCCAGAGAGAAAAACTGTGTTACCTGCCAAAGATTAAAACTGGAACATTAGACAGTAACCTTGGAACTTAAGCAATGCTTTGCACACAAAAAAGATCCCTAGCCTAGAACCCTACAGCAAGCCACAGTATCAGTAACACGCGAGCGTGGAAGGAATATTTTTTCAGATCCGTGAGGCCAACGAAGGTTCACAGGGCACCTCCTGTGCAGCGCATGCATTTACCTTGCGGTGCATGTACTGGATTACCACCGGCCTGTCCCCTAGACTAGAGCCCAGAGGCTGTCTTATTCCTCCCCGTAGCCTCAGCACAAGATGTTATGGGGTTACCCAAGAAAGGGGGAGGTGGGGGGCACTTAGCGAAGGGAAGCGACCCTAAACAGAATCCTTGGGGATAAGGACCCACAGCACCATGCTGTCCAGGCAGCAAGAACACAAGCCAGGGCTGGGGACCCGTCACAACCCATCAACTTGCTGGCCACAGACAAGAGTTCTAGCTGGCAGGTGAAACTCAAGCCAGGAATGAACAAATCCATGCGCAAGTAGCGCTGGTGATGTTACCAGATATCTGGGTTTGTTTTAATCAGCTTTTCTGGAACAAGGAGATATATGAGTCGATGAGATACAACCAATCTGAGCATGAAGAATGGGGACAGTGAGGCAGAAGCCTGGCTCCAGGTGTGACCTAAGGGTCCCTGGAGCAGTCTGGCAGCCCCACAGGGCACAGGCCACCAGGACACCAGTGTCTGAAACACAAAGGGGAAGCTGGACCTTACAACAAGCACACGGAAGCCCCGGAGGGAGGGCACCTGGGCCTGGGGGCTGCCCTGGGCCAAGGAGGCCCTCTCTCCTCACCCCTGCCCGTGAAAGCCAGAGCTCGGAGGCTCAGAAAGATCCATGCCCAGAGACTGGGAACGGAGGCCCAGCCACCTGGCTGGTCAGCCAAGCCAGCTGGGAATCCAAGCCCCGTCTCCAGGCCCCTCCCACCCCTTCAGTCCTGCCTGGCCAAGCGCAGGTTCTCACGAGGATGTTCCCTTGCTGGATTTCCAGTTGGGAAGAAGCCGCCATGGAGGAGCCGCAGCCTGGCACCTGCTCCAGGCGGCTTTTGGGAGAGGCCCCCTCCCCCATGCCCGCCCCGAAGGAGGCGCCGGAGCCTCAGTGGATTCCCACGGCCCCTTGACGATTTCCTGCTCTGCAGCAGTGGTGGCTCTGAAATAGAAATAAAGTCAGGGGCCTGCCTGCTTGGCTTCTGAGGCTGGTAACCCGCTGGGATCTGAGCAGCCAACAAGGAGCCTTTCCTTCCTGAAACAGCCCCAGCCCCGAAAGGGCGCTGAACAGGGCGCCCTCCTCCCAGCCCCACCGAGGTCTGGCTCTGCCAAAGGCGTACGTTCAAGGTGGGGGACTGGGGGGTGCATGCAGGGGGCCCGGCCGAGGGGCCGTCTCCTCCCCTTCCAGAGGCTCCCCTCTTCCCACGGCCAGTCCCCTCCTGGCTGGTTCTACAGGGCCTGTTACTCATCACAGACACAGCACCTCCCAGCTGAGGCATCCCCTCTGTCTCTCCAAGGTGAACTCGAGGCACGAGTGGAGAAGGCGAAGGGCTGGGGCTGTGAGGATCCGCTGCTGTCACAAACTCTCCTGCCAGATCACCTGCAGCTGAGGTCCAGCCGCTGACGTGCACTGTGGGCAAGCATGTGAGCAGGCATGCAGGCGCGTACAGAGCACGAGTGTGAACCAGCACGTGAGTAAGCCGTGTGCAAGCATGTGCGTGCATGCCCCGTGTGAGTGTGCATGCGGGGGAGGGTGCAGACAGTGAGTGTGTGAGAACAGGAGACGTGCGTGCACGGGGACCTGTGCAGAGAGCGGGCCCCGAGTCCCCGAGGCGCCGCTAGGTAAGGGCAGGGCGTCCCACCCCAGCCCCCCTCCCCCAGGTTCAGACACCGAAGTGCAGGGTAAACGCAAAAGGAGCGGCCTTCCCCCAGTCCAGAAGCCCCCGTTTCCCACCAGCTCACCTATGCCCTCGCCCCTCCTCGAGGCCAGCTGCACCTGGCCTGGGCCTCTGGGTTCCCTCTTCTGCTCCCACACCAGCTTTACTCTGACCCCGATTTTCCACCCTGCAGCATATTTTTTAAAAAACAAGGAAAAATCCCCCTCGCTTCCTTCAGGAGCAATAAATAAGAGGATTACGGAAGTGATATTCTGAAAGTGATCTGAACTACTCAGAAGACAAGAGATGGATAAAATACAGGGCATTTTGGCCCAGATTCACTCAGAAAGAGAGGGAGGGTCTGCCTCCAGGGAGGGGGGACCATCTGCAGTGGCCGCCCGCCAGCCTCGGGCTGAGCCCTGATCGGTAGCAGAAAGCCCAGGTCTCTAAGTCACAGGGCTTATCTAACATGCCAAACACAAGATACGGGGTCCTTGCGGGCCCAGAGAGGCTGCTGTCTAGAGTCGGGGCACAGACTCCACTCCCCAAGCTGCCTTCCCTCATCTAGAAGCAATCTGTCCCACCCTCCAGCAAACACTGAGGTAAAGGGGAGAGCCTGCCCCACACCGCTGCTGGCTGGCCAGCTGAACAGCTGAGAGCGGCCAGAGAACAGGCACAGGGCAGCCTGACCCTGACCCCAGACGCCTGTGCCATCACCCTAAGCAATCTGTCCCTTCGCCCCTGAAAACCGGACAACAGTCGAGAGCACAAGCTTTGGAATCAGGCTGTCCCCAGCTAGCAGCTGCTCCAGCAGCCGGCTCTTGGTTCCCTCCTAAGGAAGATGCAGGTAACGTCGGTCGTCGGAAGGATCCAATGGGATGTGCATGCCCGGGGTCTGCCTGGTGCCCAGCACACAACACGCACTTGATAGACAACAGTTACTGCTGTTCCTTCTGCTGCACACTGAGCTGGCTACACAACAGCCACCGCGGTCCTTCCGAAATGAAATGCAGGTCCGTCTCCTTGATCTAATTCCTCCAAAGGCGCCCACCTTGCCCACCATAAAAGCGACAGCCCTCAGAATGGCCCTCAAGCCCCTGTAGGGTCTGAGTCCTGTGACCTTTCCCTTGCTCCCTTCACTCAGCTGTACTGGGCTCCAACAAGCCTCACACGCTCCTGCCGCAGGGCCTTTGCACCTCCTGTTCTCTCGGCCCTGGGATGCACCTCCCCCAGATATCTCCAGGACTCACCCACCTCTTCTTCCCTCTCTGATGAAATGTCATCTCCTCAGGAACGCCTTTCCTAAGGACACTGTTTAACCCATAATACCCCGCCCCTTCCTCCCACCCCCTTCCCTATCTCACTCTGACCCATAACATTTGTCACTATAGATTTTAGTTATTTGTTTATTGTTTGTCTCCCCCTCCAAAATATAAGCTCTTGTGGTCATGGATTTTTCTTCACTCCTGCATCCCCAGAGCCTAAACAGTGCTGGCCCCCAAACATTTGCGGGATGAATGAGTCTCAGGACATTTAGGACAGCCCCACTCGGGGGTTGCCAGTCCTTTAAGGCTTAGTGGCCTCCTCTAGAAAAAAAACATGCTTGTTCTAGCCACTTCTCAAGGTCGTTGTCAGAAGGAAACGACAGGTAAGATGATTTCTGGGAATATTCTTTGGTGCTTTCACAGTGGGGCGCCCTATAGAAATGGAAGACCCCAAAATTATTTATCCAGCACCAACTGAATAATTACTTATTCAGTCCCGGGGTGGGGACCCTGAGTGCTAACAGGACACCACAGAGAGGGATTTACACAGACAGTCCTTGCCTCCAAGGACCAGTCTGAGGCCCTCAGACCTGTGGGCACGCCTGGTGCTGCTCACCACAGAATCCCTTGCACACGGCAGGTGCCCAGTAAATGCCTGGCAGAGCATAAATGAGAAAGTCCCACATGGATAACCACATAGAGAACAGAAAGATCACCCATACAAAAATCCTCAGTAAAATATTTGTTGACCTAAAGCAGCACGTAGACAACAGCTACCACAGATAAGACTGACAAAAATACTGAATATATTTTTATTATCTTCACAGCAGAGGCAAATGTGTTCCAAGGCAGAAGTCAGGAATTGATGCAAAAAGCCACGGGGAATGGAGAACAAATTCAGGAAACTTCTTTCTAGTGAGTGCATTTCAAGAATTAGGCCAAAATCCTGCAGATCATGACAGAATGCGCTCCATTGATATTAGCTGTGATTATGCCATTGCTTGTTTTTTTGTTTTTTGTTTTTTATATACCATTGCTTTTATTATGGTCTTGGCACCCTCCAATGGAACAAGCAGGAAACGAGACAGAACACTCAGGTTTCCCATCGAACAGTGAGAGGCCCAGGCGCACCACTTCCCGCTGAAGCACCTCTGGACTGCAGCGCGGCCCAGCCATGGGGGTGAAGGGACGACTCCATTCGGTCATCAAGGGCTCCTGAGTGCCTGCTTTGTGCCAGACACCATCTGGGCACTGGACAGACAGAACGCACACAGAGTGATGCACCTCCTCTCCCCGGGCCCCTTTTCCAGGGCGCACGGGCTTTGTGAGCCCGAATGCAGGCAGGTGCCAGCCCTCCAGGTACACCGGTCTCCAAAGAACGTTCCCTCTCCGTTAAGGGAGAAAGGATGCTCATTCACAAAGGGTTCTGAGCACTGGCTGAGGAAGAGGCCAAACCCACACTGCTCGGGCTGGTGAAAGCTGCTCTGGGGACCCGGCAGCCTTGGACACAAAAGAAAGTCCTGCAAACGGGCCATCCTCCAGCTCCCCGGAGAGCCACTGTTCCTCCCATCTCGCAAAGTAAGAAATGGAGCCTCCTGCAGGTCAAACTGGTCTGGAGGCCAAGGCTAAGAGGGCCAGAAAGTCCCCAGTTCAAGAGTGCTCCTTATGCCCATGGTGGTGCCTGGCTTGCCCGGTGGGGGAAGGGAGCAGTGCACCAGGAGAGAGGCTCCCGGAGCTCAGGCCTCTCACTCGGGGCACAGCCCAGCACTCGGCTGCCAGGAAGATCTCTCTTTCTTTCTTTTAAGAACTCTCTTTCTGCAAAGCCCTTGCCCCAGAGCCTGCCCAGCTGTGACCGCTTACAAGCGACCTGACCGGGCTCCTTCCATACAGAGGTGGGACAACAGCTTCGGGGAAGCAGGAGACAGGCCCTTGGCTTAGGACCCCTTCTGAGGTCCCCTCCCCTCCCCCAAAGCCACCGAGCCGCAGCCCCGCCCGTCCTTCCTGGGCTGCATCCTTAGAAAGGGGAAAAGGCAGGTGCTTGAGGATTCCCTTGAGAATCTGCCAGGACCACCGTTAAACAGGCCTCCCCAGCATCTTCAACCTGGGGGTGAACCCTCCCGGGCACTTCCAGTCCAGAGAGGAGAGGCCCCACGGAGGAAGAGACCCAAGACCCAGAGCAACAAGCCAACGAGCAGTCAAGAGTGGAGGTGCCTGTGCAGAGCCACGTTCACCAGCATGGGTAGGGCTGCAGCAAGGCCGCCAGGCTTCACTGTGCAGGAGGCTCACAGTCATCCTGCCTCAAAGGCACTGTGTGTCCAGACACAGGAGACAATGGGACGAGGCGCTGACACAGGGCCAGCCCGGATCAATGTGGTGCCAGGCAGGCTGAAGGGGGATGACGGGGCCCAGCACCGGCAGCGGGAGGCCACTTCTGCAGGGGCCCCAGACGAGGCCCGGCGATGGAGGCTGCAAGGAGTTTCACAAGAGTAGTAAGGAGCATGTTTCAGGTGTGTTTTCTGAACACGCTTGCACAGGTGCGTACATGCATGCGTGCGTGTGTGTGTGCGTGGGATGCAGAGTTGCGAGGGCGGATGAATCAGGGGCTCAAAAGGAGGAGTAACATTTAACCTCATTGAGTAGAAAAGTATCTTAGAGAGTATCTCGTGTAACACTGTACCTACTCTTCATCCCAAACAAAATCCCGGGTCACTATCAGTCTTTGCTTAAACCCCAGCAGTGATGGGGAGCTCACTACCTCCCAAGGTAGCCCGTTCCTCCTCTGCCGGATGGCTCCAGCTGTTAGGAAGTTCTTCCTGGAACTGGGCCCACGTCTGACCTCCCCGAATCCCCTCCCCCATGGGTCCTAGGCACCTGGGTATTTAGGCTTTGAAGCCACAGGACATGTTTAAACCCTCCCGTCCACATCAATCCTGCCCACGTCAGGAGGCCATTACTGTGCATCCCCTCCCTTCCCATAACACTCCATAAAAATAACTTCCAGACAAAAGGAACATTCCCAAACCCTTCACCCAGTCCCCATGTGGTGTAGTTTCCACCATCTTAGTCACCCTCCTCTGGATGAATTCAGAGTTGCCAGTATCCCAACCAGAATTAACAAAACCCAGATGCAGATGTGCTATAAGCTCCACAGAGCACAAAGTGTAAACCTCATACCCAGGGCAGCATTGTTTTTCTTAGCAACCACACGGCACAATTAGCTTATAGTTTCTTCCGATTTATTCATTTGGTCCGCAAACAGGAGCTGTCTCCTATGTGCCGGGCACTGGGCTAGGTACAAAGGATGTTAAGGGAAATACCATATCACCTTTGTGCTCAGGGAGACAGCCTGTGTGGAGAGATAAAAAAAAACAAACCAGATGAAACACGGGGGAAAGAACACACGGCTAATGGGGTCTTTCCCGTAGGAAGGCTGACTAGAGACACCTGCCCCAGAGGGTAACGATGCCCAAGGTGAGTGTTCCAATAATGCTAGCCTCAGATTACAGCCACGGTGAAGTGACAGGGACTGGCTTCACCCTTGCCCCTTAAACGACTAAAAAGCTGGACAGAAGGCACGAAACAGCTGCTTCAGACACTGGACAGCAGGCAGCACTAGACTGTAATCCGTGAGAGAAGGAAACACAAGAGGGAGTCCCATAATGGCCAAGCTTACTGCCCGGAGGCAGCACCCACACAGCAGCTGAGGACAAGGAACCCACACGGGGTCCAGTGGTCCCACCGAGTTGAGGAGACAGAAATTGGAGTTCATAGAGATAGAATTTTTAGGGCAGAACTTTGGAGAGAAGGGGACTGCACAGAGAGGGTGCTCTGGAGAAGAGTCTCCCGGCATCTCCAGCTGACCTACACAAGTGTAGGGTAAAACACCACAAGCCTGGGAACAGAACCAAGAGAAAGCAACGGGCCAGCCAATCTGCAGAGCTCACTCAGGGCCACATTCCCACCAATGAGAGCAGAAGAACTCACGACACACAAGGCACTGGGTAGAGTCCTCAGAGGGTGGTGCCTCAGTAGTGAAGCTACATTAGCCCTAGCCTGAAGGCTGAACGCACCCTAACAAAGCTTACAAGCAAGCCTCGGACATATTAAACCAATCCCAAGCAGTTCAGATGCATGCCAGAATAAAGTCCAATACTATTTGAAGGAATGTAACAAAATCCAGCAACGCTCCATTGACAACGTCTGGCATCCAATCAAAACTTAGCAGGCATTCACAGAAGTCGAAAAATATGAGCCATAACCAGGAGGAAAAGCAGTCAATAGGACAGACGCAAACATGACAGACGATGAAACCAGTAAACAAGGGTGAAAAGAAACAGTAATTGTATGTCCCATAAGCACAAGAATGCAGAGGAAAACATAAGCTTGGTGTGAAGAGAAGTGAAAGATATAAAAAAAGACTCGAATGGAACTTCTAGAGATGAAAAACCCCATATCTGAAATGAAAAATACACTGGATGGGACTTACTAACATTGGATTAGACACTGCAGAAGAAAAGGTAATTGTACTTGAAGATATTAACACTAGAAACTATCCAAGATGAAGCACAGAAAGAAAAAAGATGGAAAAACATTAATGGAGCTTCAGCAACCTACAGGACAATATCAAACAGTCTAATGTACACACAGTGGAAGTTCTAGAAAGAGAGGAGAGAGAAGGGGGAACAGAAAAATACTCGAAGAGGGAATTCCCTGGCAGTCCAGTGGTTAGGACTCTGGGCTTCCACCCAGGAGCCCAGGTTAGATCCCTGGTTGGGGAACTAAGATCCCGCAAGCCGTGCAGCACGGCCCAAAAAAAAAAAAAATTCTTGAAGAAATCATGGCTGACTGAGTTTTCAGATTTGGTAAAACAATGCTCATAAGAGAAAAAACCATGCAGGATAGGAGGGGAGTTCCAAGCCAGGCAGACAATGACAAGAACAATGGGAAATGAGAACCCGTGTGGAGGGCGTTACACAGACAAACGGGACATAGTGGCCCCAAGTGGGGAGCAGTGAGGCTGGACACTGCTCCAGGTCACTGCAGACTCTGCAAGCCTCACTCAGCCCCTCGGACCTCATCTTGTAGGCCAAGGGGCAACCACCTCAACCTGGACAAGGGCAACTATTTTCTTAAACCTAAAGTCTGACTTTGCACAAGCAGGAGGGTCCAGAGAACAAAAGAGAGGTTTGAGGCCCAGCTGTGACATCTGAGCCCTCAGCCTGTCCCCATGGGGATGACTCAGCTGAGATGTCCACCCTTGGACCCCCGCTTTGGAACAAAGAGCGGAGGCAACAAAAACATCCCACCCGTCTGAGAAGGGTCTTCCTCCCCGCGACTCCTGGAACCAGGTAACTCTCAAGCCAGAAGGGACTTGGGGATCACAGACTCCTCACTTAACACACGAAAAACCCAGAGAAGTGACGTGACTGACCCAGGGCCAGCCAGGTGTCCTGACTCCCCGGGGCTGCTCTTTCCAGTGACCACTCACCTGCTATGATCCCCACCGCCCTTCCAGCACCACGGACGGCTCCGGATGGCATCATGGGTCAGTGCACATCTACACGGGTCTCTACACACCCATGCCAGCTCCTCCAGGGCAGAGGCAGATGCCTGGCATCACTGTGCTCCTGACCTGCTACCGGATGGGTGCTCAGTACGCGCCCCCTTCACGCGCACTGAGCAAAAGGGTCTCTGGGCCTGACTCTGGGGAAGGGAGGGAGAGATGAGGCTCCCCAAGATGCAAGGCCAGAGCTGCCCCGAGCTGCCTAGGTCCGAGGGGGACAGAGAAACAGAGCAGAGAGATCAGAGAGAGGGCTGCACTGACCTGGCCAGTGGGTGTTACCAGGCGACCCCCGAGGGGCAGGGACGAGCTGGTGTGGGAGGTACACTCCTCTGGCTCCTTATCAGACTGGCCCCGAACCAGCCCTGAGCTCCCACCTGCTCCTGCCCGGAAGAGGAAACTGTCTGAAACCTTCCTCCTCTTCCTCTCCCCTTTCCAGCACCTCCTTCAGCCCCAGCCTTGCTGTGGGCTCTGGGCTGAGCGGCACCTCTTTACAGGGGTCACGAATGAGCAAATTCTTGAGCTATTCCTGGGGCCTCGATTTTTATCATCCTTCCATTCTGGTCAATTCTGAGAGGCCAACGGCCAGGAATGCCAGAGAGATCCGAGCCCGGCCCACCAAACCCAAAATAACCCCACACGTGCCTCTCTCAAGTCCTCAGGGATTTGGCCATTTTGGGTGCATGTTTTCCTACAAAGCTGCCCCCCTGGCCCTGTGAGGTTACCTCTGAGGCACCCCTGGGGGAGCTGAGGAAGGTGGGAGCAGGGGAGGGGAGGCGTGGGGGATAAGAGAGGCAGAATCCAGGCTTAGGATCTGCAAAGGCTGGCTCCAGCCTCCTCCACTCAACTGCCTGGAGCTCCTGGGAAAGCCAGCCTCAGTTTCCTCGTCGTGAAACCTCCAAGCGGCGGCCTCCTCTTGCCCACGACTTCCTGTCCGCCCCTTCGGGAAAGGCAGCGATAAGGCCCCCTCCCTGAACTGCAGACGCCTTAATAAGAAGCTCCTGGTTTGAGAGTCCTGCGCCCTCCCCAGAGACATCTCCCACCCCTGCAACTGTGAAGATGGGGCGGTTTTACATCAGGCAAGTGCTCCAAGTGTCCAGGGAAATGGGTAGGATGGGGGACACGTTTCTTTTCACGTCGCAAATGCAGTATTCATGCATTCAAAAACGATCGGCGTGCCCACCAAGTGTTGGACAATGAGAAAACAGGCAGAGCATCAGTGGAGGGGAAAATCCAGGCCTCTGCTCTCCAGCAGAAGTAGAGACAGAGATTGAGGCGAGTGGTCAGAAGTGCCCCTGCCTGGCAGAGAACCAATGCCCAGAGGCTGCGCAAGTCCTGAGTCGTCTGAGTCCTCTGGCTGCACGAACACTGCACTGCTCAGGCTGCAGGGCTGGCGGAGGGGGAGGCTGCAGGGGTCGGTGGAGACCGGCCCCCGGTCCCCTGCACCGCCGGGTTTAGGATGTGCAGCACCAAATGCTTTAGTTCCTGACATGAATCAGGAATGTTAAAAAGACTTGGTTTAAAACAACCACCATCATAAGATAGATATACCCTCTTAGGTATTTCTTTAAAGCTGTACCATCCCTCCAGTGAATGCCCTTGAGGATTTTTCGGCAATGAAAATGTAATTTTTGGCAAACTGAAGATTTAGCACTCTCTGGTGGGGGTCCCAAGGAGAAAGGGCCCACAGTCTAAGGAATCACCTCCCCTTTGCCCCAGAGTCAGGGTGGGGCTCACCTCCCCAGCCTAGCATCCTCCCTCACCCCGGCCCACAGACAGAGCATCAGGTCCCCCCACTTCACTCACAGGCACGGCACCATCAACCATCTGGATAAGCAGTGATGAAAGTGGATGATGAAACAGAGGTAACATCGCTTTTTATTCCAGATTAGGTGTGACTGTCAGGCATGAGGCTTCAGCTGGTCAGGCTGGCTTCTCCTCCAAGCCCTACATTGAGGGCTCTGGCTACAGCAATCCCATCCCTTCCTACTCGGCCTCCAGAGCCCATGCCCGGGTGCCATGGACGCTGCGGGGCCGAACCTCGGGGGGAAATGGGAGAACACGATGAAATTGAGAAGGCCTTTGGTAGCTTAGAACAGAAAAGGTGTGGGACTCATCTAAGCCAACATTGGCTGAAGCTCTTACCACACAGAGCACCAGGGCTCAAAGATGCCTCGGATCCTCACAGAGTCAGAGTGGCCAGTAGTGGGACTTCCCTGGCGGTCCAGTGGTTAAGACTCCACACTTCCAGGCTTCCCTGGTGGCGCAGTGGTTGAGAATCTGCCTGCCAATGCAGGGGACGCGAGTTCGAGCGCTGGTCCGGGAAGATCCCACATGCCACGGAGCAACGAAGCCCGTGTGCCACAACTACTGAGCCTGAGCTCTACAGCCCACGAGCCACAACTACTGAGCCTGTGTGTCACAACTACTGAAGCCCGGACGCCTAGAGCCCGTGCTCCACAACAAAGAGAAGCCACTGCAATGAGAAGCCCACGCGCCGCAACGAAGAGTAGCCCCCACTCACCACAACTAGAGAAAGCCTGCGTGCAGCAATGAAGACCCAACGCAGCCAAAAATACATAAATAAAATAAATAAATTTATACAAAAAAAAAAAAAAGACTCTGCGCTTCCACTGCAGGGGGCATGGGTTCGATTCCTGGTCGAGGAACTAAGATCCCGCATGCCAAAAAAAAAAATCTCCTGTTCCTTTCCTAGACTGTGTTTCTCCCCCAAGGAGTTAGACATAAAACGAAGTGGTCATTCACTTGCTGATGAAGTGATATGATAACTCTTGATGATATGGAAGTAAGAATTATCCTCGCAGCCACAGGGAACCAGAACTGGGGGGTGGAGGCATGGGCAGGGAAGTCAGGAGTCAGAGACAGGCCTCTTGGGTCTCCGCTGATGGACAGTTTACCTACCATCCGCCTCAAAGCAGCAAACGCTCAGTTGGCACAGGCTGAGGACCTCCATTTAGTTTTTCCAATTCCTTGGCCAAAAGGAGCGGCTGAGGTTTCTTGTCTTGCTTGTGATGCCAGGTTTCTCCGAGGTCTGCAGCGTCAGCTCTGCACGTTCTCCTCAACACTAAGCACCGGGATACATTAAGCCCGTGAGCTGATCAGATATCATGCACCCTGCCACGGTAGCACGACGCCGGCGCCCCCGGCACCCAGGGAAGCATCAGGGCAGCTGCAGCTGCTGGCTGCCTCCCATCCTCCAGTCCCCACCAAGCCCCGTCACTGAGCCGGGTCCATTCTCTCCCAGCACAGCCAAGGAGGAGAATGGCCAAGAGGCTGAGCTGTGCAGCGTGGACTGTTTCACAGTGAACCTTTCGGCCACAAAACATTTCTTTTCCAAGAGGGGCAGAGAGAAAATAAAACACCAAGGGGTTTTCAAATGCGAAAGCCCTCTCAGCCTTTGTTCTAGTTTGATGAATGCACAAACCACCAGGCAGTTGACAGGCAAAAGAACACGGGGCGGGCGTGTGAGGAAAGCGCAGTTCATCAAGGCCAGCCTGGGGGCTCCAGGGAGAGGGGAGTTTGATGGATGTGAGTCCCAGGGAGGACTTCTCCCCCAGCGGCTCCGTGGAAGCATCCTCCTTGAAACTGGAAGTGGCACTCCTTAATGACCCGGAGCTGGCTCTCCCCGCCCCAGTGTTTCCTCCTGTCTCTGTCATTTGAGGCATTTCCCAGGAAAGAAGAGCTACCACGCATGGCAGGTGATAAGAAAACTATACAAACGAATACGTCACAGGGAGTCAGAATGTTAAGTCCATCGTGAGTTGTCTGGGAAGTGAAGTCTGATCCTGCAGGCTGGGTCTTCTCACTCCACCTCTGAGGGTAGGAGGGGATGGGGAGAAAGGCTGGAACACAGGAGGTGCCCTGTTTGCTGGACAAATGAATGAATGAGTTCCCAGCAGAGGCCTGAGCCGAGTGACTGGCTGGCTTCACTCACTGACACACATTCTTCGGAGATGCCATGAAAATTAGCAGCAGGTACCGAGCAGCGGAGCTGCCAGCAGCTTCCAGAGGGCAGGCAGGCTCCCGCTCTGCTTCCACAGCCCGCGGGCCAGAGAAGCCGTCCATTATGAGGCCCGTACTCTAGCTCACTCTCACCTCCGGCCAGACAAGCCCCTCACACACATCCACACAGAATCCACCTGGAACGACACCTCTAAGCCAGCAGGAGGATGAAGCATCCCGCCTTGCCAGTTTCCCTGGGTGACCCATCCGGTCAGAGGGGGCTGAGAAGGGACCGAGCCTGGGCTGTCTTCCAAAGGTCTGTGGCGTCTAGCCCCCAACATTCTAATCCTCCTGCTTCTGGGCCCGTGCAGGGGCTGCACACCCCTGCCCTCCCACCGCTGCACACACTTGCCCTTGACGTGCCTTTGCCAGTCCTCCCATCAAGAGGCTGCGTCTTTGCCCCAGCCCTGGAGTTCCAGTGGGTGCGGTGACTTGCTCTGACCAAGCGGCAGGTGGATATACATTGTGAGACCTCAGAGCCTGCATCTCAAGGGGTCTTGGAGATTCTGTTTTCACTTAAAAGGCCAGTTCCCTTGAGAATGAGAAATCGTGTGGGGAAGAGAGGCCCAGCCAAGAGCCAACACCAGCCCAACACGTGCCCAAGGGGCTCCTGGACCATCCAGGCCCTGCAGAGCCACCAGGTGGCTGCCACCACGTTCACAAGCTCAGGTGATGGGACCAGCTGAGCCCCGCCCAGTGCTATGGGCACCGCTGTGGGAGGATGGCTAAAGAAGTTTCCAGTTAGTGTAACACAATGCTGTTTAGGGAAATTGATAAGATAATAGGTAGACAGCTGGATACTAGTCTATCATTAAAATACCTACAAGGAATATAAGTCAAAGTACTTACAGCGATTGTCCCTGAGGGGCAGGATTACAGGAGGCTCTCCTTTTCTACGAGTTCTGGAACGCTTGACGGTTATAAGGAGTTTGTATTATTTTTGCAACAACAACAAAAAAAAAGTACTTTAAAAAAATTCACCTTGGGGCTTCCCTGGTGGTACAGTGGTTGAGAGTCCGCCTGTCGATGCAGCGGACACGGGTTCGTGCCCCGGTCCGGGAAGATCCCACATGCCCCGGAGCGGCTGGGCCCGTGAGCCATGGCCGCTGAGCCTGCGCATCCGGAGCCTGTGCTCCGCAACAGGAGAGGCCACAACAGTGAGAGGCCCGCGTAACACACACACACACACAAAAAAATTGGATTCCGTGACAAGCTTATTTTTCCGAAAAATCCGTTTTCATCCTGTCATTCCCCTGTCCGGGGACCAACACCAGCTCCCCACTGCTAGTCTGCTGAGGTCAGTCTCCTCTGGGGGACATTTCAGGTACCCCAGAGTGAAGAGGCCCCGCCTTGACAGCTTGCTCCTCCCCCTTCCAGCCCAATCACCGGGCCACGCCCAGCTTGCCATCCACCCCTGCATCCCCGTCCCTCAAGGCCCAGCCCCATCTCCCCTGCGTTCCTCCGCCGGTCCTCAGAGAGCGGTCCACCCAACCCTGTCCTTGATGGGCCAGTGTCCTGTATTAGTCTCCCTGCACTGTGGGGAATGACTGCCCCTCATAGAAGACATTCACGGACACAGGCCAGCCAGCCACCACCAGCTCCAGCTTCTCAGTCTGCAGTAGGCGAGGGGCAGAGCCCAGACGGTGGTTCCACCCCGACTCCCTCTCTGCTGTCCACAGCCTGCATGGTGGGGGGTGGCCCTGGACTGGCACTTCCTCCCCACCCGGCCTATCTCAGAGGCAAGACAGTGGGAGCCCCTTTGCCATGGCTGCTAATGCAGAGTGACTCTGGCCTGGGGATGCTCCGAGAGATTCCCCTCCCCCCGCTCTGGTCCCACGTGCTGCATCCAGAGCTGAACTCTGGCTTCAAACCTACCTGCCTTCCTGGGGGACCCAACGCTCTTCCTCACGCAGGACTCTGCAATCTGCGTGTCTGGATTGTAAACAAAGCTGTATAGAATCTTCCAGGATGGGACGAGTAGAAAATTGCAAGCCCAGACCTCTACCTCACTTTCTCTAAAGCAACATGTGTCATTCTACGTGTGCCCATCCCCCCATTCCCACCCAGCCCGGCACGCTGCTCCTCTGAGCCCTTCTACAGGGTGGGGACTCGCTGGGGCAGGATGTACCCTCTCTGCCCCGCACGCCCCCGGGGCTTGCTGGAGAGCATCGGGCCGAAGCCTCAGCCTCCGCACTGGGGCAGGCGGCCAGGTTCTGTGTTCGTTTCACGCTCCCCTCCAAGGAGGGGGCATTCACGACACAGGTATATACTGACCCGTTGAAAGGGCTCAGGTGGGCCTCTTAGCTGAGAGAACAATGTGGGAGAACTCCCCCTTACACAAACTTGCTAGGACAAGCACACACATACTCACCGCCACACACACGCACTAGTGCATGGCCACACCCTGTTCCAACCTTGCTCTGAGCATCCCCAAGACCGCTCCCCTCATCTGTCTGTCCACTGTTCTCAGAGGCCCATTCCTACCCCTGGCCCTCTCCCTGACTCTGAACCTGACACCCTTTCCTCCCTGGGGGTGAGAGGAGCACAGGATGTGCTGGGATGCAGCACAGGTACTGGGCCGCCGCCCGCCAGGGCTCTAGAAGGCCGGCCCAGGCGGAGTGGGACGTTGTTCAGGTTTTACAATAATTTGCTCGCTCTAATTTTTCTTGTTCACCTGAGGAAGGGCATTTTTGGACTCCGCACAAAGGTGCTGTGAGGGTTGGCAGCGGCCCTGAGCTGCCAAGGCCAAGGCCAGGAACACGCCAAGATCCTACACAGGAGGCTGCGGGACCCTCGGCCTTCCTGCAGTGACAGCCAAGCCTCCCCAACAAGGGGGAGGTTCCAGGAGACTGGCTGAGCTGCCTGACTCTCCAGGCGCCCTGGATGGTCCTCCACCCCCATCCTTTCCTGTTTCCAGCACAAGGTCAGATATTTTAACAAATGTTGACGCTGGGTGTAGAAATGATCACGAGGCTCTTGGAAAGTAAGCAAGTATTCAAAGTGCAATAAATTTCCAGGCACTGGAAGGGGAGTGGGGAAGAAGGCAGAGCGGGGAGCGGGTGGTAAACTCAAAAGCACAGGTAGTATTAAACAACAGACACTCAAAAACCATCTACACGTGGCTGCCGAGTGGGGCCCAAAGTGCCGTGCTGACCGGTGAGCCCCCCCAGACATGTTCCTTCCGGCCGCCCCTTCCGGGAGCCCGGCCACTGCGGGCTGAGTTTGGGTTGTGTTTTTTGGTTCGAGGGGAGGGCGGGTGGAAGCTGGCCTCCACCAGGCAGATATTCTCATTTCACCAGGCTGGGGCTCTGACGGAAGCTGAAATTATGAACTCGTTGGGCTCGGGTCCAGCGATGGGGCCTCTCACTCCCAAGTGCGTGGGGCTGGGGCAGGAGGCAGGCAAAACGAAAGGGGCGGCAGAGACCCTGCCGCTAACCAGACCGGCGCGCATCTCTGTGGACAATCTCCACCCCCCCGCCCGGCTTCCATCAGGACCCAGATCACCTGTTCACTCATGAACCTCACCCCTCCCTCCTCCGTGCACCTCGAGGCCAGGGGCAGAGGAGGTTCTTGTGAGAGGAGGGCGGTGGGGAGGCCCCCAGACTGGAAGCGGAGACCCAGGCAGGCCTTCGTCCACTCAGAAACCACGTTCACCAGCGCGAGAAGGCATCTGAGCGATGGCGGGGAGGAGACCGGCCTGAAGAACCAACCAGCCCGTCACAGGGGACCTAACCAGGAGAGGTGGGACGAGAAGCTCCACCGGGAGCTGGTCACCATCCCACAGGCGCAAGCGCAGGACAAGAAACAGCCAAACCAAAGGCTGTGAAGGCCAAGGCCTTCGGAGAGGATAAACGTCCTGTCCGGAAAGGCCTTCGCGCAGGTCTCCCTCACTCTGCCTTCAAACAGACGCACAGGAGGGCAGTCGTCTGGCTAGAAAGGGCTGGTGACGCAGGTCCATCTGTCTCCTCCCTTGAGGCCCCCCAGGGCGGGCCCCGTGGGTCTCTGTGACGGGGTGGGACGTGCCATGAGCCGCGAGGACCCTCACCGACTTGTCCTCAAGTCCCTCCTCCCTGCCACCTGATTCTCAGCAGACTGGTTTCCCTCGTCCTGGCCTCGCGCCTGGCTGCACAGCCAGTCCTCCCATAGGCGGTGCCCCAAATCCCAGGGCAGCAAGATTGAAAGCAGACACCCCCTAAGCCCCGGGGGGAGGGGAAGACTTAAAATGGGAGCCCTGCATCCCAGCTGCAGCAGACTCCAGACTCCAGGAGGGATGGGAAGCAGATTCCTTGCCGCAGGTCTGCTGCGAAGGGCAGGGGCAGTGGGAATCAGATGGCCTGGGTGTGAGCCGCTGCTCTCCTGGCACTAAAGACGTGGTCTTAGGCAAGTCTCTGACCTGCACTCCACCTCAGCCGCTGCCACTGTGAAACGGGGGGAAATGATAGCTACCTCACAGGACTCTCATGAAAGCTAAATGAGAGTTAAATTAAGATTTAATACGATTTAAATTAAATTAGTTGTGGACATATGTAAAGAGTCTGAAACTGTGGCCAATGATGACAATGACAAATATGAATCCCGGCATCTGAGTATCATGTGCAAAGCACGGGCAGGCCAGCCACAGGTCCGCGGCCACTCCCGGGACTCCAATTAATCTCTGCTGGGGCTCAAAGAGGAGGGAATCTTTTGGCAAGAAAAGCTACCAGCCAGCACCCTCCTTCTCACCACACCACCCCACCACCACGCAGCTGGGTTCTTGGAAGGTAAGAGGTTTACAGATCACCCCCCAGGAGGAAGCCACAGGATAAAACACACATCAATTAAAACATTAAAAGACCCAGGTCTGGGCTTCCCTGGTGGCGCAGTGGTTAAGAATCTGCCTGCCAATGCAGGGGACAGGGGTTCGAGCCCTGGTCTGGGAAGATCCCACTTGCCGCGGAGCAACTGGGCCCATGAGCCACAACTACTGAGTCTGTGCTCTAGAGCCTGTGCTCCACAACGGGAGAGGCCGTGACAGTGAGAGGTCCGCACACCGCGATGAAGAGTGGCCCCTGCTCACCGCAACTGGAGAAAGCCCTCGCACAGAAACGAAGACCCAACACAGCCAAAAATAAATAAATAAATTTTAAAAGACCCAGGTCTGTACGCAGCACCCCCGGAACCTGAATCAGCACCATCCACACCAGCGACCTGGGTAGCTCCTGCCCAGCTCCAGCTCCGCAGGGGCCTCGACGCACAGGTGCTAGGAACGATGAACCTACCAGCAAGACCCCTGGAGCCTGCAGGAGCAGAGACGAGGACCCCCAGCGAGCATCCTGGCAGAGGGTGCCCACCACCGGAGGGCCAGGGGCATTCCTGCAGCAGCCAGGATAGAGGAACAGACACAGGTGGCATTGGTCTGATTCCCACAGATTCTTTTCTGGCCGGCTGGTGGGAGGAGACAGGAAGCAGGAAGTTACAGGCCTCTCCTGCTTCCCTAGGCTCCCTCCCTACAATAAGGGTGGTCAAGAAAGAAATTAAGAATACTGCCGGCCACCATTCAGAAACAGTGGGGAGGAGGGAAATCTCTCCCGGCTCCCAAAGCCCCATTTAAGGAGCTCATCAATTCAACGTCGAGAGCTGGGGCAGAGAGACAGCTAGAAAATGTCAACATCCCACTCTATCCTCCCTCCCCAAGCCACAGTGAAAGGGCAAGAGAGACTCTGGCTTTAGACAGTTTATAACACGTAGACTTTCAGAGGTCCCAGCACACAGAGGACCCAGACCAGCACTGACCTGTTTTCCTTGAATTTCCTGCGAACACCTTGGCTGCTGACAGATCAGAGAAGATCCCAGGATATTCCTGCAGGAAGATAAATGAAACATTAGGTCATCATTTCGCTGTGAAGCCACTCCAGGGTGAATTCTGTCCAGCAATGGCCACTCTTTGGGCTGCAGTCTCCCATTGAGAACCCAATCATTCAACAGCTGGAGAAGGCCAGAAAGGGCAAACGGATTCCAGCTGCTGTGCCAGTCCACTCAGCTGGTGGTGGGTGCTAAAGCATAATGACAGAGACCAAGCCCTGGCTCGATGGGAAAGACAGCCATGATCGACTAGTGATGTCTGCTACGGGTCATTCTAACAGTAAGAGTATCCGTGCCAGGTATTTGCCATCTCTGGGGTAGACCCTTGGCATCCAGGGATTTAACATTTGTAATTTTGACCACTCACAAGTGAGACAAAGTTTCAAGATATTTAAAAGTGTGTAACTTTACTGAGATGTGAGTTTGATTCATACAAATCAAAGGAATAGACAACTGAGGCTGAGGTAAAGGAACAGACAACTTTCTTGTTTCCATCTCTGCCACATCTAAAGTTACTCTTGAGGAGCAATAAAACCTTGGTGGGAAATGGCCATCAAGTGAGAGATAAAATTGTAGCAGAAGTTGAAAGGGTAGTTAATTTGGGGTGTGAAGATATATACAGGAAACATTTGGCTCTCTGCGGAAACATGACTCCAGAGACAGCCAGGCCAGTGTACAAATACTGCCGTGGATGCAAACTTGGGATTCTAGAAGGTGCAAGATTCAGTTGTGTTTTTTTTTGGGGGGGGGGGCAAATGGGCACTTTTTAAATTGTGATATAACTGGCATATCACATATTAGTTTCAACAGAAGGATTGGATATTTGTACATATTGCAAAATGATCACAACAAGTCTAGTTAACATCCATCACCACACAGTTACAAAATGTCTTTCTTGTGATGAGAACTTTTACAATCTGACATCTCAGCAACTTTTTTTTTTAATATATTTATTTTTGGCTGCATTGGGTCTCTGTTGCTGTGCACGGGCTTCCTCTAGTTGCAGCGAGCGGGGGCTGCTCTTCATCGCAGTGCGCCGGCTTCTCATTGCGGTGTCTTCTCTTGTTGCAGAGCACAGGCTCTAGGCACACAGGCTTCAGTAGTTGTGGCTCGTGGGCTCTAGAGCGCAGGGTCAGTAGCTGTGGCTCGCGGGCTTAGTTGTTCCACTGCATGCGGGATCTTCCCGGACCAGGGCTCGAACCCGTGTCCCCTGCATTGGCAGGTAGATTCTTAACCACTGTGCCACCGGGGAAGGCCTCAGCAACTTTCAATTTATAACACAGTCTGATTGTTAACTCCAGTCACCACGCTGTATGTTACGTCCCCATGACAAGATGCGTTTCTTGCGGGCTTCCCTGGTGGCGTAGTGGTTGAGAATCCGCCTGCCAATGCAGGGGACACAGGCTCGAGCCCTGGTCCAGGAAGATCCCACATGCTGCGGAGCAACTAAGCCCGTGCACTGCAGCTACTGAGCCTGCACTCTAGAGCCCACGAGCCACCAACTACTGAGCTCACGTGCCACAACTACTGAAGCCCGCGCGCCTAGAGCCCGTGCTCCACAACAAGAGAAGCCACCGCAATGAGAAGCCCGTGCAGCAACAAAGACCCAACACAGCCAAAAATCAATAAATTTTAAAAATAAAATTGTCAATTAAAAAAAAAAAAAAGATGCGTTTCTTGAGAACATCCGGGTCCACGCTGAGCCTATTCTGTGCCCCTCGGAGGTGAGCGAGGGGCCGAGGAGAACACGGGGGCAAAGAGAATCTATGCCCTGAGGGGCTTCCAATCTAGTTGGAGGAGCGATGATGCCGCCCTGAAAAGAGCAAATGGCCCTGCATCCTCACCATCACCCAGCCCAGAATCCCCTCCAGTCCCCCTGCATCGTTTCCTCTCCACCCCATCCCGTCAATCCATTGATGGTCTCAATCCTACTTCCAACATGTCTCAGGTTTGTTCCTCACAGCTGCCCAGCCACTCTCCCCACCATGATTTCCTCTCTTCACAGACCCCATACTCGCCCTCCACAGGCCTAGCCCTGTTTCTGCGACCCCTACTCAAAAACCGGCAAGGTTCCCAGGCCCCCCAAGGTTAACTGCAGTCCCCCCAGCACCAGCAGGCAGCGCATGGGAGACACTTAATTTCAATGCATGGATGGAGGAAATTCCTTGGCTGGACATTTGAAGCCACCCATAATATGGTCACTGTCTACCTGTCCAGCCTTTTGTCTCTCTGGTTCCTCCCACACAACCCACTCATTGGCCCGACTGAGCTATTCCAAACCCCAGCACTTTCTTAATGCCATTCCTCAGGCTGACCTTCCTTCCCTTCTGTAGAAATGCAAGCCACACTTCAAAGTTCGCCTCCAACACCACCTGCTGCACGAGGTGGTCCTCTAGCATCAGGGTGATTTATCCCCCTGTTTGAAACCACATTCTACTCTCATAAGCTATTCACCTTATATTTTTAATTGTCTTTTTTTTGGGGGGGAGGCCACACCACGTGGCATGCGGGATCTTAGTTCCCTGACCAGGGACCAAACCCGTGTGCCTTGCAGTGGAAGCGCAGATTCTTAACCAGTGGACCACCAGGGAAGTCCCTGAATTGTCATTTTTTGAAGCCCTTTCTTAACCCTTTACTGCGTTTTATGCCCCATGAAGACAAGGACATTTACCATTTTCATTTTTGCATCATCAGAACTCAGCACAGACTCTTGTACTAAGATATACATACGAAAGGATCTGGACCCCAGGCAGTGTAGAAAAGCCAGGAGAGATGAAGACATAAAATGCCAAAGGGGTTCCAAGGAAAAGGAGGTTCTTTGGGGATGGGTGGCCAGGGAAGGCTCCATGAAGGAGCTCAGACATGAGTAGGATCTTCAAAAGAGGGGAAGGAGGGAGTGGGGAGGAGCATTTCAGGACGGTGGAACAGTATGAACTAAGGGACAAGGAAGGAACGAGCGAAGCATGCTCGGAGATGAGTCTGGCTGGCACCGGGGGTCCCTGGGGGAAAGGTAGGGGGAGGTAAGGCTAGACAGGCCAGCCGAGATGGGTAAGGAGGATGTGCAGTGCCAGGCTAAGGCACCTGGATGAGATCCATTCCCTCAGTCCGTGGGATGCCCACCGCAGCAGGCCTGGGCCTTAATGGTAGAAGAAGTCCTATCCTCTCTTGTTAGTCTAGCCTCCTCAGCTAGGTTATAAATAACAGGCACCGTTGACTGAACACCTGCTGTGTCTGAGGCCCTAAGCTACGTGCTTCACATACATTATCTCACTGCTCCTTCCAACAGCCTTGAGAGCTCAGTATTGTTATCCTTGTTTTGCAAGCAGGAAGCGAAAGCTCAAAGAGGTGAAGGCCCTTGCCCAGGCCTCAGCTGCTCACTCTTTTTTTTTTTTTAAGTAATAAAAACTTTAATTAGCATTTATTATCTTCTAAAATCCATGGTTAGTTTCTTGCATATACTAACCAATTTAATCCTTATCTCTCTATAAAGTATGTACCACAATATGTACATTTTACAGTTTGGGAAATTGAGATGTAGAGAAGTAACTTAACCAAAGCCATCGTCTAATAAATGGTGAGATCAGAATCTAAAGGAAAGTATCCTGCTGTTTGCAACTCATGACCACTGCCTAGTCTCACCTGCTCACTCTTTTACTGAACAATACGGCCGGTGCTAGAGGGCCCGTGCCGGAGTTACATTCACAGAGATGACGACTGGCACTCTGGTCAGCTACCCAGACTCGCCTTACTCACTCCTCAAGGGCAACATTAATTAAGGACATAGTAGGAGCTTAATAAAGCACACTAAGTAGAATGGAGGTTGCCAGGGGCTGGGGGGGAGGGGGAAATGGGGAGTTGTTTAATGGGTGTACAGTTTCAGTTTTGCAGACGAAAAAATTCTGGAGATCTGTTGCAGAACAATGTGAATATACTTCATGCAACGGAACTATACATTTAAAAATGGTTACGATGGTCATTTGTGTCATGTGTTTCTTTGCCACAATTAAAAATAACAAATAGGAATTCCCTGTGGCGCAGTGGTTAAGAATCCACTTGCCAATGCAGGGGACACGGGTTCGAGCCCTGGTCCGGGAAGATCCCATATGCCGCAGAGCAACTAACCCCATGCACCACAACTACTGAGCCTGCGCTCTAGAGTCCATGAGCCACAACTACTGAGCCCGCGTGCCACAACTACTGAAACCTGTGCACCTAGAGTCCATGCTCTGCAACAAGAGAAGCCACCACAGTGAGAAGCCTGCGCCCCACAATGAAGAGTAGCCCCCGCCCGCCGCAACTAGAGAAAGCCCACACACAGTAACAAAGACCTAATGCAGCAAAAAATAAATAGATAAATTTATTTTTAAAAAATAACAAATAAATAAAGCACACTTATTAACTGACCGATTGGCTGCTGATAGCATTGTACACTGTTAAGATATCCAATGCTGGGCTTCCCTGGTGGCGCGGTGGTTGAGAGTCCGCCTGCCGATGCAGGGGACGCGGGTTCGTGCCCCGGTCCGGGAAGATCCCACATGCCGCGGAGCGGCTGGGCCCATGAGCCATGGCCGCTGAGCCTGCGCGTCCGGAGCCTGTGCTCCGCAACGGGAGAGGCCACAACACTGAGAGGCCCGCGTACTGCCAAAAAAAAAAAAAAAAAAAAAAAAGATATCCAATGCTGAAAGAGACTCTAGAAATTTTTTTTTTTTTTTTTTTTGCGGTACGCAGGCCTCTCACTGTTGTGGCCTCTCCCGCTGCGGAGCACAGGCTCTGGATGCGCAGGCTCAGCGGCCATGGCTCACGGGCCCAGCCGCTCCGCGGCATGTGGGATCTTCCCAGACCAGGGCACGAACCCGCGTCCCCTGCATCGGCAGGCAGACTCTCAACCACTGTGCCACCAGGGAAGCCCCTAGAAATATTTTAACCCAATAACCCTCCAAAACAGAGAGCTGGTGAGGGGAGGTAACTTGCCCAGGGTTAGGTGATGTTAGGACTAAGTTCGGAGCCTAGGTCTCCCAGGCTCAGCAGTAAAGAATGGCAGAGGCAGCTGGGCGTAGTAGAAAACACAGCATAAGAGGTCAGAAGCCATGGGTTCAAGTTCTGCTTCTTTTTTTTGTGGTACGTGGGCCTCTCACTGTTGTGGCCTCTCCCGTCGTGGAGCACAGGCTCCAGACGCGCAGGCTCAGTGGCCATGGCTCACGGGCCCAGCCGCTCCACAGCATGTGGGATCCTCCCAGACCGGGACACGAATCCGTGTCCCCTGCATCGGCAGGCGGACCCTCAACCACTGTGCCACCAGAGAAGCCCAAGTTCTGCTTCTTCCACTTATGAGTTCTGTGACCTCAGAGAAGTCATTTATTCTTTCTTAGCCTCACTTTCCTAAACTATACGGAGACAATTAAAAATAACACATGCTTTACAACATTATGTGTGAATCAAAGAAAATTATATACAGCTAATGTGCAGAGAAAGCACTTGGCCACCTACAAATTACTTTATTTATTTATTCTCTTTGGCTGCACAGCACAGCTTGTGGGACCTTAGTTCCCCCTCCAGGGATCCAACCCGCACCCTCAGCAATGAAAGCACGGAGTCATAGCCACTGGACCGCCGGGAAATCCCCTACAAATTACTTTATAAACACTAGTTACTGTTATTCATATTAACTATCACTTTATAGATTGAAAGATTAAAATCTGAATAAGTCAGACCAAAAAAAACTCCCTCTCCATTCTGGTCCACTCTCAGCCGTTCCAGGCCTTGCACACAGCAAGTCTTCAATGAGTAAGTGTAGGACTGAATTACCCTTCAAGTTTTACCCACCCCAACCCTCTTCCTTCCCTCACCCAACAAGCCACAGCTCAGCTGCAACAGCCCTGCCAGGACCAGGCGGAGGGTAGGAAGCCAGTGTGAACCTCTGCCTCCCTGGCTCCATTCCTTAGCTAAATATAAATGATTTGTCCAGTCCATCATTTGAAATTGTCCATAATACCTCTCCTCCCCTTCCCATTACTTAGGGTGACAAGCTGACTGCACATCTTTATAGCAGAACATACATACAAAACATTCTCTATGGCTATTTTCAGTAAAGAGAGGGAAGCTGGCTGGTATACAGGGATCAGAGCATGAGTCCTCAGTTTTCTCCACTAGTCCAGGAAAGCTTCCTGGAGGAGGATACCTGAGTCACCCCAGGGAAGGGGACAGCTGCCTGTCAGAAGGGCATCCTCACATAGTGAGTTTGGTTCTCGGAACCAAAGAAAGGTGAACTGCTGCGGTCTTATCCTTGTTTGGGGGATGGGGAGAAAAGATCTACCCAGCCCAGGGGATCCCATACTACCCCAGTGCTTCAAACCTCGCCAGACACTACAGGCATTTGGGAAAGAGGTTGAGAAGGGACCAGTATCTTTTTCAAAACCAGGCGATCCAAGACTCCAGTTCTGAAATACACGAGTACAAATACTGCTCTCAGTAAGAAGCCAGTTTCTTGTTTGGACTTTTTCTTTTTTTTTTAACCACAACAAAGTTTTTTAAAGTCCCAAACTTGGATGCACAGATGGACTACATCTCGGACCTCGGGGCGTGCCAAAGCCCTGTCACTCTGAGTACCGATCTGCCAGCGGTGGCGCAAGGAGTGGTCGGGGTTCCGGGGGGCTGCAGTTAGTATCCCAGCCCTGCCCGAGTCCCCGGCCCTGCCTGGGGGCGCTGTATGGACCTCCCCCAGCCGGTCCACTGGGTCACACAGTCAGAAACCCTTGACAGCTCCGGGGCTCCCCCTTTCTGCTGCATCCTACAGACCCCCATCCCTTCGCCTGGGATTCCGCCGTCCACTCCCGCAGCCGCATTTCCAAAAGGTCTTCCTCGAAACCTCTCCCCTTGCAGACTCCTCTTCGCCTAGCTACCGGGAGCCGCGCACACCGTCCCCTTCGGGCCTCCCGCCCCCTCACAGGGCGCTGACCCCACCCCTCCCTCAGCTCGCCCACTGCCGCCCCCCGACACCCCTCCCAGGGGCGCCCCGGGCCGCTCGCCCCTCCGGGGACCGGGTCGGGGGCTTGTGGGCCCGCCTCCAGCCGGCCGGGGCCCGTAACCCGGCACGCTCCCGAGCCTCCGGCTCGCGGCCCGCCGCCCCACCCGCCCCGGGCCGCACTCACCGAGCTCCCAGGAATGCGGGGTCCAGCTCTCTCGCGCTCGCGCGCCGCCGCCGCCACAGCAGCAGCCAGCGGAAACAGGGGGCGGGGCCTACCCTGGACCGCGAGGCCGCGGGGCGGGGCGAGGCCGCGGGGCGGGGCCGGACGAGGGGGCGGGGCCGGACGAGGGGGCGGGGCCGGCCCGGGAACTGGAAGGCCGCGGGGGCCCGATCCGCCGCGCGAGGGGTGGGGGCGGGGACTAAAGCCGGGAGCTGGCGTGGGCGCTGCGGGCGGGACAGCGGGTACGGAAGGGGTGTGCGAGGCTGAGCACGGGGACTGGGCCCGGGGGCCTCCAGCACCCCCTGGCCGGATCCCCAGCGTTGGAGCTGGAGGGACCCACGGGCAGGACAGGGCCGTGCTGGGCGCGGGCGTCCCGGGCCAGATGTGGCTGCCCTCCGGGAGTCTTCCTCCCTCCCCGCCGCCTGGATCGGCCGCTCCTCCCGGGCGCTGGTACGACCCCTGCCCCTGCCCCAGGGGCTAGAGCCGCAGCAGGACTAGAGTGTCTGGGGTGGTCAGGGCCTGGGAGTTCGCGCCTCTGCTCTCGGCGACCAGACACCGGCCCAAAGCCGTCCGGTCCCGGCCAGGGTCGCACGCAGCCTTGCCTCTGTGGCCTCTCGCCTGCCCGCACACCTAGGCAGGCCTTCCCTGGCTGTGCATTAGGGACCGCCTCCCCGGAGAGGCTATTGGAGGACCCGCTGTCCACCTCCCCAGGAGTAACAGCCTCCAAGTGCTGGTAAAGGGCACCGTGCGTCCGGAGGACCTGAACTGCAGTGGGACAAACTCAGGTTACGCGCCTCCCGCCCAGGGCTTCCTATAGGCCTTCCTTTCTGGGCCTGGACTCCCTTCCAAAGTGACCACTGCACAGCCACCTCTCCTCTGCTTCATTACTGTCATGCAAATGTGTCCTGTGCTTCCCACCTGCACCATCCTGCGCTAAGTACGATTGGAGACAAAGGTTTTTAACCTGACTGATCACCAGGGGCCCCTTGGCCTTTCCTAGCTGGATGGCGGTTTCTGCTCATCTCTTGGGCCCCCTCCTCTCATACACACACAATCTTGGTTTTGTCTATTAGGCTTAACCCAATAATCCACCCCCCCGACTCCTCTTTCTTTCCTTCCAACCCTTGTTCAATGCCCCCCATAAAGTCTTCCCAGGCTGACCCCTAAGCCCCATTCTCTCCAGTCACTGTGGAGCCATTACCACATGCAACTAACCCTGCCCAGCTTCCAGAAGAGGAAAGTGAGACCCAGAAAGGCGAAGGGATTTGCCTGTGATGTCCGCTGTGGGAGTCATCTTACTGTAAAAACACTGGGAGGCAGCCTCACGTGGTAGGACAGGGCTTTGGAGCCAGCCAGACCTGGGACTGAACTCTGGCTCTGCCTCTTATGGGCTGTGACCTCTCTAGGCCTCAGTTTCCTCACCTGTGAAATGGGGTTTCATAATACCAATCCCACAGGGTTGATGGGATGGCCAAGATGACTGAGGCAAAAGCACAACATTTGATGCATGGTGGGTGCAAACATTAGCCTCTCTCTGCCCTTTAATGGGAGATAAGCAAATCTGAAATAATAGGACAATGGAGCCTTAGGGTTGGAAGAAACCTTAAAAGAATCCCCTCAATAGAGTCACAGATGTAGAAAACAAACTTATGGTTACCAGGGGAAAAGGTGGGGGGAGAGGGATAAATTGGGAGATTGGGATTGACATATACACACTACTATATATAAAATAGATAATCAACAAGGACCTACTGGATAGCACAGGGAACTCTACTCAGTACTCTGTAATGACCTATATGGGAATAGAATCTAAAAAAGAGTGGATCTATGTAGATGTAAAACTGAATCACTTTGCTGTAGAACTGAAACTAACACAACACTGTAAATCAACTATATTTCAAGAAAATTTTTTAAAAAAGAAAAGAATCCCCTCAGCAATAACCCAGAAAGTGGCCACACAGCTCACCCTCCTTCAACACATCCAGAGCTGGAGGGCTTGTGCCTCTGAAGGGGTTTACAGCTGGGAGAAAAACCATAGAGGATAAGGAAATATTCAACATAGAGGAGGGCAAGGTGCCTCGAGGTCTGTGGGGCAGACACACTCCCACCGTGTCCACCGAGGACAAACTCAAACAAATGACCTGACAAGGAGGCAGGACACTCTTAGGGCAGAAAGACACCTGTGGGAGTTAAGACACCCCCCCCCCTAAGCACAATGTCGCAGTTTACTGTTCTGGGCTCCTTAGGAGTTTCTGTCCTGAGGATTCTGAAAATGATGAGGAAAACCCCCCATAGATGGGGTGTCCATGTCCAGGATCTTGAGGTACATCCCATGTACTCCTCTTGTCCTGGCACCGTTATTAATGGCCCCCCTTTCACTCTCAAAATACCTTGGTTTGGACAATAAATTACGTGTCACATTAACTCTGGACAAGGGCAGCACTCCAAAGAGCTTCTTCCAGCCCTGGACGTCAGCAATTCTTCTGGAATTTCTGGATCCCCAGATACTTCAAGAGATAGTGTGTTAGTTTATATCCCCTTGAAATCACCAAATCAAATCAAAAATGATAATAAGCAAAAAGTCAAGCTAAGGGACAGGCAGGACCTGCTGAATTGCGACCCCTAGTGGGGAGACTTCACACTGCTGCTGGCTGGGTTTGGGGGACACTCCATGTTTGGCCGTTGGTCTCTTCAAGTCAGCTGGTAAAGCAAAGAACAACAGCTAACATTCGCCAAGTGCTGTGTGCCGGGCACGGTAAGGCCTTCACGTGTTCTGATTCGTTGAATCCTCATAACAGCTCCATGATGTAGGGGCTGCCGTCATCCTTCCACTTTACAGAGGAGGAAAGTGAGGCTCAGAAGGGTTAGGTAATGTCTTCCAGGTCATTTAGCTAGGAAATGGGCACAGGACTGTCTCCTCATCCAGTTTCCATCAGCTAGATGCTAATTCAGAGGCATCTCCCATCTAAGATGACTTCAACCACCCCTCTGACATGGAGATGATACAAAGGGACAGTAAGAGGCAGAGTGTAGGGATTTCCCTGGCAGTCAGCGGTTAAGACTTCGCCTTCCAATGCAGGGGGTGCAGGTTCGATCCCTGGTCAGGGAGCTAAGAGCCCACATGCCTCGAGGCCAAAAAACCAAAACATAAAACAGAAGCAACATTGTAAAAAATTCAATAAAGACTTTAAAAAAAAAAAGGAAAGAGGCAGAGCGTACCGGGAGGTCTATTTCCACATCTACCAGGAAAGAGTGGTAGTTTCTGCATCTACCAGGGATTAAAATCAGGGCATTAAACCGGACAACAAGAAAATGTATAAACCATCCATTAAATGCACAGTGGAGCCGCTCATCTAAAGAAACACTTTCCAGCATGAAAAATGAAACAGCTCCATCCCTCCCCATCCCCTTCAACAACATTTGCGCATGAAATGTGAAGAGTGGTTACTGGTCACTGCAGCCTGCCAGCTGCCCCCAGAGGACCCAAACCCAAACCTCCCAAAGTTCTTACAGTGAGAAAGGAAGAAGTGACCAACGACTTTCTTCTGCTTCCTTTTCATGCTCTCTTGTAAAGGATGCAGATCATCCCCAGGGTACCTCCTTCCTTCAAACTTCTTTCTCTTCCAAAGCTAAAGTGAGGCAGGGGTGGCAGGGCTGAGGGAGCCCTACACCACAGGCGTCTTGTACAAGCCTTTGTTAGAAGGTTGCCAGGTGATGTTTGGGACATGCTTATTCTAAATGAAATATTCATCACTTATCTGAAATTTCATTGTTTATCTGAGTGTCCTGTATTTTTAACGGCTGAATCTGGCAACTCTACTTTGTTATTGATTGTTGCTGAAGCAGTTAGAAAACATAGACAGTCAGAGGTCTGCAAACTCCTTCTGTAAAGGGCCAGATACTAAATATTTTAGGCTTTGCAGGCCATACGGCCTCTGCTGCAAGTACCCAACTCTTCCACTGTAGTGCGAAACTCAGCCGTAGACAACACAGAGTGAGCGAGCATTTAGTGTCCCACTAAAGCTTTATTTACAAAAACAGGCCTCAGGCCATAGTTTGCCAACCCTTGGACCAAATTAGGGCCTTCAGACTCCGGGCTATCTTCAGATGTGTTGTAGGGGCGAGAGTGGCTTGTATCCGAGTTCTCAGGCATGAAAAACTGAAAGCGACTGACCAAAATCACTAGCGTAAAATAGACACATAACTCGGAGTGGGTGTGCACACAGGCATGTGTGACCCAAGGTGGGTCGGTGCCTGCAGAAAGCATGCACTTCTAGAGCAGGGTTGGTCTGGAGCTGCCTAGGTTCTACAAAGTCTCGGTCAGCCCCTGTGTGAAGAAGTGCAGCTTCTCTGCTGGAATTCCTGGTGGTCAGCACGCACTCTGTAAAGACAGAAAGGCACAGGCAACACTGTGAAATCAGACAGAAGGTACAGAGGCCAAGAAAAGCAGATCACCCCTGCGGAAGGCTTTCAGGTGAGCTAAAGCTCTTTGCATTTGCCCACCTGATGTGGCGTACTGAGAAGCACATGGTAACTGTCCGCCAGTGTGTGCGCGTGTGTGCACGTGTGTGTGTGCACGTGTGTGCACGAGTGCCACATGGACACCAGCTATCTGAACAGTGTGAGGAGCACCTGAGGAATTTGCTGGTTTGTTGGAATCAATAAATGTAACAGTAATAGCCATACATTTGTATGGCCGCATTTGTATCAACTTTCTTAATGCTCTTCGAATAGTTCTGTATGCTTTCCAAGGACAATTCCACGATTTAAAACCACACTTGAAATTCTGCCCTGCAGACGACAATCACATGTGAAAGGACTGTCCAGTTAAAAGCATTAAACCCAAACGTGAATTGGCCACAGCACAGGAAATGTAATATGTCTGGGACAAGGGAGTTGTGGAGGTCACAGTGCAGGGTTAGGGCAAAGCATCACACAGGCAGCCGACTATGCTGGGTTACGCGAAGGATTTTGACGTGCAGGTATGTCCGAAGATAAGTAAGTCATCATTGGATCCTTTCAGACAGGATCAGATTTGCATTTTGAGACTTTCCCTCTGGCTGGAGGGGAGCAAGAGGCTTTAGCAGTGGTCTAGGCACCAGGTGAAGTTAGCTTGGTCCAGTCGGTGGTGGTAACAAAGGGGGATGTGGATAGACTTGAGAGAGACCTTGAGAGAGGCAGAAAGCGACATGCACAGAGTGGATCTGAAGGACTAGGGGCGGGGTGGGGGGGGAAGCTGTCGAGAATGACTGTCAGGTTTCTGGCCAGCCTCACAGGACGGTTGGTGGAGCCATCACTGAGATAGGCAAGAGGGGAAGAGGACTAGACTGATGGGGTAGACGGTGAGTTCAAGGAAGATGAGGGTTAATAAGTATCCATCAGGGATTTCCCTGGTAGTCCAGTGGTTAGTACTTGGCACTTTCACTGCCACGGCCCGGGTTCGATCCCTAGTCAGGGAACAAAGATCTCACGCACTGTGTGATGTAGCCAAAAAAAGAACAAAAAATACCCATCAGCTATAGTGAGTTTAAGGTCCCTGGGGGTCTTGGCAAAAGCCATTTCTTTGCAATAACGAGGCAGAAGCTGTGCTGGGGAGAGTTGAGAATGGGATGGAGGCTTAGAGAGGGAGATAGTGAGACAATTCTTCCCAAAATAGGCTTCTTCCCCCAGGGAAGAGACACAGGGCAGGTGACTGAAGGAGGTTGTAGAGCTTGGGAGGGTTTGGGGAATTTCATGGGAGAATTGAGCCTCTGTAAAACCTTGCGGGAAGAGTCCTACTTCTGGTGTAAAAGAATCAGGTCCTAAAAGAGCAAAGCTCCCACAAGTAATAATATCTATACACCCTGGACAACATACAAAAAAACAAAGCCAAAAAAAAAAAACAAACCCAACAAACAAAACCCAAACAACGCCCACCGCCCCCAAACCCAACTACCTCAAGGCTCTGGAAAGGGAACCCAAGCAGGGAGATTTTGGAGGGGATTCAAACGTGGATGAAGCAACTGGCATGAGGTGATTTCGCAGTAAAATAAATGTTTTTACCTGTGCTGGCCACAGGCACTCTGCACCATAAGATGGATAAAGTTGCAACAGAAAACCCACTGTCTTTCTGGCAGGAGGAGCCAGAGGATGGAGCCCAGAGCAATTAAGGTTGCTGAAGAGTGAGGGGTGAGTCCTGGGAAGGAGAGAGCCAGAGAAGAGGAACCCAGAATTCCCTGTATAACAAACTCTGCCCAAGTCTCCCGACTCATGCCTGAACCACATCTGAGCAGGAAAAACGAAAGGAATCCCGGCAAAGATAAGAGAACCAAACTGAGACTTGAGCAGTTGCCTGCTACAAGGAAGACAATGTTTGTAGTTTGACTATACCCAAGTTAATTACCTGTCAAAGGAAAACAGCAATGCTTTTCTAAGGGATAAAATAGAATCCAGGGCCTCCTCAAAATAACCTTCAAAATATAACCCAAAATTCTCGGCATACAAAGAACCAGGGAAATGTAACCCATTCTCAAGGGAAAAACAAACAGAGGCCAATCTCAAGATAACTCAGATGCTGGAATTATTAGACAAGGATTTTAAAGCAGCTATTATAACTGTGTTCAAGGGTATAAAGAAAAATGCATTTATAATAAAAGAACAGATAGGAAACCACAGCAGAAAACCAAAGTAGAAAATATAAAAGGGAACCAAACGGAAATTTTAGAACTAAATACCTGGAATAAAAATAATTCACTGTGTGGGCTTAATGGCTAAATGAAGATCCAGGGGAAAGAGAACATGAACTTGAAGATAGATCAATAGAAAGTAATGAATCTGAAAGAAAGGGAAAAAAATCAGAAAGGAAAAAGATGATAGAGTGACAGGAATCTGTGGGATAATATCAAAATGTCTAATATATGGGTAATTGGAGTCCCCGAAGGAGAAGAAAGGGAAAATGGGACAGAAAATACATATACATATATATTTAAAAGCGTACGGGGGTGGGCTTCCCTGGTGGCGCAGTGGTTAAGAATCCGTCTGACAATGCAGGGGACACAGGTTCGAGCCCAGCTCTGGGAAGATCCCACATGCCGCAGAGCAACAAAGCCTGTGCGCCACAACTACTGAGCCTGCACTCTAGAGCCCGCGAGCCACAACTACTGAGCCCACGTGCCACAACTACTGAAGCCCATGCGCCTAGAGCCCATGCTCTGCAACAAGAGAAGCCACCGCAGTGAGAAGCCCGTGCACCGCAATGAAGAGTAGCCCCCGCTCACCGCAACTAGAGAAAAGCCCGCGCGCAGCAACAAAAGACCCAACTCAGCCAAAAGTAAATAAATAGATAGATAAATAAATTTATAAGTTTTTTAAAAAAGCTTACGGGGGGGATCCAGTTGAGACAAAGAGCTTGAATCTATGGGAAAGATAAGAGACCACAACTAGTAGATGTTTCCATAGAAGGAGGGAAGGAATTATAGAAGTGAAGTATAGAAACTCGGTCTCTTCATTAGAAGCAAGTCACAGGTGCGTGCGCTCAAGGGGAGGCATAAACACCAGGAGTCAGGGATTAGGGGACACCTTGGGGTCTGTCCTCCCAGAAGGGAAGGGGATTCGGGGCGTTGGCTGGGCACTGCGATGCAGTGTGCTGGATGGAGGTGGCAGCTGGGTGAAGGCAAAGTGGCGAGCACTGGAGGGCAAGGGTCTGGCTGGGGATGGATGGGGTATTGGGGAGAGGGGCTTAGACTCTGATGGAAATTGTGCTCTCTGCCTTCTTCCATCATACGCACTATGAAGAAGAAATCTGCTTACCTACAAAAATATGTTGTGTCAAACAGGTTAACTTTGTTAAGTATGTATTGATTTTTATTTCCTCCCAAAGGCTGACCTCCTTAAAAAGCAGATGGTTGAGGCGCACGCACAACCTGAGAGAGGAGTCTTGAAGATAACGGGGAGAAAGAAAATGACAGCCCATCTCCAGCATAAAAGGCCGAGGAGAGCCAGAAGGCAAAGGAGAAAGGAGAGCGTCCCAGCTGATGCTTTGAAATTGGAACCCAGCCTAGAGAATTCCATAAGGTTGCAAGAGATGAAATTGTGTGACTGTCAATAAAATGCCCAGAGGACGGCGGTTGATAAGACAGGAGGATTGTAAAAGTGAAGGGGGGTGCACCTGCAGCCCTAGCCAGGACGTCCAGGATCCAAGCTGATGTACATCCATATGTGACATGAAAAAATTCATTATATTATAATTAAAATATGTATAGCATGACATTAAAGAAGAAGCAGCAGCTGGTCGCTAAAAGCTGGTAATTTAAAGGGGGGGATCAAAGGAGAAGCTCTTACATTTAAAGTACATTTTCTAAAGGACAGAGCAAGGTTGGAGGTTATTGGACACATCCATGTGAACTCACTTTCCGGCTCTCTCACTGGAGTGGACTGGGAATGGAGAGTCCTCCCTCTGTTCTCACACGGATAAAGTGATCTGCGCCACGAGTGCCCAGATATTGTAACATTCACCACTTAAAGAAACCAGGCCTCCCCGGAGAGCAGCAGGTTCCACGCCTCGGGGCAGAAAGGTCAAAGCAGGCCTAAGTCTGCTAGATGAGGCCAGAGCACAGCATTTCAAAGGACACGTGAGGTAGTGTGAAAAGGAAAAGGGACACAGCAAAACAAGGCAAAGCCGACGATCTGAGTATCAGAAAGGAATCAAAACTTACAAAAAGCCCGAGTCCCTAATGATACTGAATACAGATTGCACTAAAAAAAAGGTGTATGTGAGTTCCCAAAAATGTCAACTATTCCAGCAATGTGCTCACCATAGCCAAGTGCTGGTTAATAATTAAGCTGTGAATTTCTTGTGCTGTTATCCAGGCAGTGAAGGCACCCAGGGATGAAGGAGGCACTGGGGTGTCTTTTTTTTTTTTTAAGGTGAGGGTTTTAGGAATTTTGTTATTGTGGCAGGCAAAATTTGACTGCAAGAAGCCACTCCCACAGATAATTGCCAGGCTGGGTGACGTCCAGACCCCTCTCCCAGCCTCACCCAGTCTCCAGGTGGGCGAGTCTCCATATCTGTAACAGTATGGCAGCTCCAAATACGGAGCTTATATCCCCAAAGTGTAAAGTGTATCCAAGTCCTAAACCTTCACTGTAGTCACCTCAGCACACCTGTGAGGCTGATTCTACTTGTCTTGTTTAGATAGAGGCTTGAAAATAAATATAAATATGACACAAATATATATTAAAACTTTTGTGATAGGTTTAAGGATGTGTGTAACAGTTAATTATTGTAACCGTTAGGGTAATTTAATTTATATTTTATCTGGGTTTGGAGAGTAAGTTGAAAAATATAATTTATTTTTTGTTGCGGTTGGTTGGCTGCGCCGTGCAGCTTGTGGGATCTTAGTTCCCCAGCTGGGGGCTGAACCCACGCCCTCGGCAGTGAAAGCGTGGAGCCTTAACCACTGGAGCACCAGGGAATTCCCTAAAAATATAATTTAAAATTTAAATTCTTTTTAAAAATTCACATGAGATTAACCATTAACCATTTTAAAGTGAACAATTTTTACCTGCTGTTTACAGACGTATGTGATATATTCGACTTGTGATGCTAGTTTAATACTGAGGTGGATTAAGTGTGAAGGTTAAACACCTAAATAAATCTGATTAGATCTGTAAGTTGAAGCTTATTACATTTCGTGAATAGTGTTTAAGTTCTTAGTGTTAAATGCTTAGTGTCTAAGATTTTGTTAGATTTATAAGTCTGCCTTGTTAGATATTTGAAGCGCTTAATTATAGTTTAAATAGTCTAAGCTAATTTAATTAATCGTTTGTGAGAGTAAATGTTTAGAGAATTTGTAAGGTAACCGAACATTAATGAAAGAAAAAGATATTTAACAAAAAAATTACTAGCCTTCTGAACCAAACGGCAAGATTTACAAGTTGAACTTAATAAGATCAGGCTTTAAATTTTACAACTTTAATCAATTAAAAAAAACTTAAAATACACAAATAACATGAAGTATTCTTTTCCATGCATAAAAGTTCCCCTCAGACATTAAAAACTCCATTGATAGTGACTTAGTAGTTTATAAACTAACACAAAGGTATAGAATGATTTTTATTTGTTGAAATTTTGACAGTTGAAAATATTACGTCAAATGAAAAGGAAGCACCCTTTTTTGAAGTTAATTTTTAAGTTCTATTTTTATTGATATTATTTTATTTATAGTAACTAAATCAAACAATGATGAGTGTGTTGCTCAAATGCATACCTTTGCCAGGGGAGGAAGCCCATCACCTGCTCCACCTCCAAGGAGGAATCATCACAGATTGGTCCCAGTTTGGGGGCGCAGCTTTTCTCTGCACCTGGTCAAAAAGCCTAGCCTGTTGCTTCTCCCACTTTGCTGTGCATAGGAATCACCTGCAGATTTTGACTCCAGTAGGACGGGTGTGTGGGGTAAGAGCCCCTGGGTTCCGGGGATGCAAGGGAACCACACTTTGAGCCAGAAGGGCATGCTTTCTCCATGTGAGCACATGTGGACATGGCTCTTTTCCGGGGTCCCAGTTACCAAAGGCCAACGCTCCTCCCTCAGCCAGATCGGCCACGTCTCTCTCTCTGTGGATGGGACAAGCGGTCTTCCTGTCATACGGTAGCGGGAGAGGGGAGCCACTGTCTCCTCTAAGGAGACATGGAGGCAAATGCCCTCCGTTGCCCTCGACTCTTGCACTCCCCGATTCACAGAGATCGTACCCTAGACTGTCTGGGTACGGCTGTGGTGGGAGAGGGGATAAACAGAACAGGAGGCCTGGTGCAGTTTTGTTTATTTGTCGTGTGATTCCCCCACTACTGTGTAAGCTCTCCCAGGACCTGGACTTTGATTCTATTCACTGCTGCATCCCCAGGAGCCAGAACCGTGCCAGACGCATCCTAGGTGCTCAGAAATTATTTATGGGATAAATGAGGCCTGTTTGGGTAGTAGGCGTTCAGGCCAACCCTTCCAGAATTCGACATTGGGGTCCAAGTCTCACCTGATAAAGACAGTGGTACGTGCCTGGCTGAGCCTCTTGCAGGCATCTCTCATCCCTCGAGGGGGAAGAACTGTGACCGAGAGAAGGATTTGGGTCTTCTTAGGCCCCTGGCCACAGTGCTATCTGAAGGCCGCTTCCATCTCCGGCCCAGGCCAGGGGCAGGGCGCTCCTCACTCAAGACCAAGAGAGGAGACAGACCAGAGGCAGGAACAGAGCACAGGGTGAACGAGAAAACCCGAGGCCCAAAAAGCTACAAGGGGAATGTGATGAGTTGCCAAGTCTGAGGCAGCAGCAGCAAATATCAAAGCCAGGGACAACGGCCAGGAATCCAAGATTCAGTGAGACGAAGGGGAAGGGCAAGTGGGCCTGTGGTACGTGGGGAGGGGCCGGGCCGTTCCCTGGAGCAGGCATGTGAGGCTCGCTTTAATGTGCCTCCAGCAGTGGGGCTGGGGAGGGTCAGGGACTTCCCTGGTGGCACAGTGGTTAAGAATCCACCTGCCAATGCAGGGGACACGGGTTCGAGCCCTGGTCTGGGGAGATCCCACATGCCACGGAGCAGCTAAGCCCGTGCGCCACAACTACTGAGCCTGCGCTCTAGAGCCCACGAGCCACAGCTACTGAGCCCACGCGCCACAACTACTGAAGCCCGCGCGCCTAGAGCCTGTGCTCCGCAACAAGAGAAGCCACTGCAATGAGAAGCCCGCACACCGCAATGAAGAGTAGCCCCCACTCGCCGCAACTAGAGAAAGCCCAAGTGTAGCAACCAAAACCCGACGCAGCCAAAAAATTCAATAAGTAAAATAAATAAATTAAAAAAAAAAAGATTAAAGGGGGCCCTGTGTGGGATGGACAGAACGGCATTTCCCGGGGGCTCTTGGTTTTCGAGGAGGCAGCGTGTGGTCTTACAAGTCCCAAGGCTGGCTTCAAGTTCCAGCTTGCACTTCCCTACATAACCTCAAGCAAGTCACTCAAAGTCATCTCAACTTCGCAAACCCTTAGGAAGGTGCAACCCATAATCAGCTTAAAGTCTGTATCTCCCCAACAATCGCCAAGCGATCAGAGGCATACACCCGCCACAAAGGGTCTACATCAGGATCAGTGGGGATTTAGAGAGAGAAATTGGAAAGAAGTCAGCAAAGTAATGACCAAAGAGGAAAAGCAGAAGGAGAGAAGCGTGCCCAACTTCAAAAGTGCTGGGCTCGGCCTCTGGAAGGGAGGCTGCAAAGAGAAGCAGATCCCCTTTGATACCGAGAAAACATTTCCACAGTCAGAGGACGCTCCGCAGACTCTTGCTCTGAACGTCTGACTGCTACCCAAGTACTTCCAAAATGGGATTGCTCGCCTGCCAGCTGGCAAACACATTTCCCTCCAGTGTTGGTGGCTGTCTGATCTTTACTTCTCTAATTATCCAGCACAGTCTCCACCCCTGTGGAAATAGACACATTTTCCCCGAGAAGTGAGAAAGCTTTCATTGCTGCCCTTGAAGGCCAGTGTCTCCCGGGGCCTTCGGGGCCAGCTCCCAGCTCTCTGCCCAGCACCAGGCAAGCTCTGGGGCAGAACCTCCTACACATTCACGACCCACTGTCCACCTATGGTCACCAGCACCGATGAGGGGCCAGAGAATCCAGGTCGAAGTACACGATCTGCGATGTAGGTTAACCAGGCGACATGAGTGACTCCTCTGCGCCTCAGTTCCTTCATCTAGGAAGAAAATGTCTACAGTATCACAGAGCAGCTGCAAACATCAAGCAAGACAGTGGGTTTGAAAGTGCTCTGGAAACTGAAAAGTGCTATAAAGAGTCAGGGGTGGGATTTTCACTGTTGTTGTTGTTACAGCTGTTCATGCTTCAGACACTCTGCCTCTGTGTTTATCACCAGATCCCATGATGTATTGATGAGAAATAAGTTTGGCTGCGCATTACAAAAAAAACCCCACAAGATACAAGTGACTTAAAGAAGATAGTTTATTTCTCTCTCATATAAAATCTGTCCAGAGCTGTAATGGTGGTCCGTGGAATCAAAGACCCAAGAGTCTTTTATCTCGTTGCCTTACCACGGGTAACTTCCATTCTTAAGGTCATCTCAGAGTCCAAAATGGCTGCAGGAAATCCAGCCATTACATCACACCCCAGTCAACTGAAAAGAAGGAGGGGTGAAGAAGAGCCTGCCCTCTCCCTATTAGGACACTTCTGGAAACTGCAGCTCTGTTTATCTCCATTGGTCAAACTTAGTCACAAAGCCACGTCTAGCTGCAAGGGAGACTAGGAAATATGGCTTTTATTCTGAGTGGCCATGTGCCCAGCTAAAAATGGGGGATCCTATTACTCAGGAAGAAGGGGAAACCAGGGCGTATCTGTCACAAATGGTAATTTCTCTGTCTTCACCTTAATCTACGCGCCAGTAGCATTTCACTGCTGCCCTGGAAATGCTTTCTTCTCCACTACTGAGAAGAAAACCACTCTCTCCTGGTTTCCCCTCTCCTCTCCTCTCCTCTCCCCTTCAACGTTGGAAGGACTCAGGGCAGTCCTGGGGACACCTCCTCTCCTCCTAAGTGATCTCATCTAGTCTCAAGGACTTAAAATACCAATCCAGGCGCCAGTGAATCCTAGACCGAGCCCTGACCTCTCCCCTTCATTCCAGAATCACACAGGCAGCTGCTATGGAAGCCTCCACTCAGAGGTCTAACAGGGATCTCAACTCAGCTCTGATCTCCACCCACATACTTGCTCCTCCCCAAGCCTCTCCCACCACAGTAGACATGTGACTTGAGCCAGGAAACATGGAGTTAATCTTGCTTCCCCACCTTCCTGCCCTCCCTGCACCCAAAAGCCTCAGGAAGTCATAGTGACAATCTTCAAAACATATCTCAAGGTCACTGGCTTCCTTTCCTCTCCAACACTAACCCGTGTCCAGGGCACGTCGCCTCCCTCCTTGACTCTGCAGTGACCCTAACTGGGTCTCCCTGCTGCCACTCACCCCTGCCCCTCCTCTTTTCCATCACAGCCAGAGCGACATTTCAAATAAGTGAGTCAGGACAAAGGTGGTGGATTCAACACATACATCTATTTTGATCCCTCTTGAAACCCTTCTAAGATGACCACATAAGGATTTTTTTTAAAGCTATAAATCCTAAAGGACAAAGAGAACAGGAGGATAGGAACAAAAATTCGGAAAACAGAAGGATGGGTGCCAGCTGACTCAGCACACCAAGAGAGCTGAACCTTACCCCAGAGACAGCCAGAAAGAAACATGGTTTCTACCAACGAACTCGCCAAGAGTCAAGAGCTGACAGCACCGGGCGTCTCTGGAAGCGGAGGTGGGGACGGGAGGGCGGCTCCGAAAGAGGTGACGCTCCAAATCCTCTCCTGACTCCACACGCAGCTGGGGGGTGTCCCTCCCTACTCAGGCAGAAGCTGAGAGTTCTTTCCCTTGGAGAGGATGATACTGAGTGTCCCCAGGGTGGGGGACACCAGGTCCAGTGGAACACAAGAGCCCCGTGCAGAACAGGGGTTCCGTACTGAACACTGGGGGTGGGGGGGGCGGCACTTTTCTCCCAGTTGGTTCCCAGGATGCTGGTGGCCGGATTGTTCTCCACAGCAAGAAACTGGGGGAGCCCTTTCCATGGAATCTGACCCGGCCAGGAAGCCCTGCCCTAAAGAAATCTGCATTCTAACACGAGAGCCCTGCCAGGTGGCCATGGATGCAGCCGGCCTCCCAAACCTGCCCACCTGCTCTGAGTCTCCCATGAGCGTCAGTGCCAGTCTTAAGTAGAGACGGACGACCAACGGTGACCTTCTGAGCAAAGGCCCTGGCGCAAACGACAAAGGCCAAAACAGACCCAGAGGAAACAGATCAGGCTGGGAGGAGAACCACGTCCCTGAAACCATTGCTACCCGCAGGTCAAGCAATGAAGATGTGGCCCATGAGATAGGGATGGGACGTTACCCCAGCTGCACCCCGGTCCCTCCTGCCCCTATTCCCACCTCAGCGCCCTCAAAGTGAAGGCTCGCTTCCCTGGGTCGTCTCGTGGCTACTCTTGCTGTCACCTCGGAGAGGCCTTCGATGGCCACCCGCTCCGAGGAAGCCCCACCGCCCCCCCCCCCCCCGTCACTCCCTGACTCAGGAGTCCGGGAGCTTTTCCTGGAAAGGGCCACCATGAGCCAAGTATGGTTTCTGCCGCCACCTCCCAGCCCTGCATCGTAGCTCGAAAGCTGCCACGGACCCTGGGTCACAGTGACCATGACCTGTTCCAATGACACTCGATTTACCGACACTGGGACTGGAACCGCAGACCACTGTCACAGGTCACAGTGCTAGTCTCCTTTGGATTCTTTTTTCAACCATTTAAAAACATAAAAACCATTCTTAGCTCCCAGACTCTACAAAAGCAGGCGGCGGGCCAGATACGGCCAAACCCTGTTCTAAGACATCCTCCTGTTTTCCCTTCATCAAAGCGCTGCTTCCTGCTCACTTACTTTTTCTTGTTGCTTACTGTTCGTCAGTCTCTCGGACCAGAACGGAAATTCCGTGAGAGCGAAGACCTCTGCCCACCCCTGGTCCCACCTGCCATGCTCACACCCAGAGCCATGCCTGGCATAGCCTGTGCTCAATAAATGCTCGCCGTGGGCCACACCAGCCGCCCCACACCCGCGGGACAAGCTCTAGGGGACGGCTGGGCACTCCCAGCCCGGCTCGCCCCTCACCCCCTCCTTTCCCAGTCCTTCCCTCTCTCCATCCCACACCCTAAGCCCCTCTGTGATGCCAGGGCTACCCACGAACCTGAGCGCCACGAAAAGCCCACGGTCAGCGCTGTCCCTACAGCTCCCTGGCCTGAGGGGAGGGCGTAGTGTCAGGGGGCTGGCAGCCGCCACCTTTGGGATGAGACTGGTAGACCAAGGCCCCCCGTGGGCACCACTCAGAGGGAGAGAGCTGGGGGGATTTGCTCCAGGCTAAACAGGGATGCACAACGATCCCCTATGAACCCACAACCAGTAAGGATGAACGGAAGTGCTCACTAGGGTCTGAGGGATCCCACCGACCGAATGCTCACAGGCATCATAGCTTCTCAGCACCATGTCCTGGGACTCGTGGTGACCAAAGAGGAGCCATCTCTCACCCAGAGAAAAGGACTCGTCGATTCTTGGATGGGAGGATTCAGGCCCCCAAGGTGGAGACGGGGCCTCACACTCTCACCACTGCTGGCACTCGGTCCTTCGAGGTCACTCACGTCCCCGCTTGAACAGACTCACCAGCCACCGTCTGCGGGTGACCTGGCTTCCTGGAGAGGAAGGGCCCCCAAGAGGAGGGCAGGTGCTGACACACGTGCCCTGGGTCCCGGGTCCCAGGAGCAGCGCTGCTCAGGTGAACTGGTAAAGTGGGTTTGGGCCCATCAGTCCGCTGCAGCTCGCAGTTCTGATTCTGGCTAGCCAGTGCCGTGGGCCCACTCACTCCCGGGTCAAGGGCTAAAATCAAGTTCCTAGGAGGCCAAAGTAGGGACCACATCCTGCCAGGCACGGCCTGGACATCCTGCTTTGGTGGCTATTCAAATCCAGGGGTGTTGGGTCCAGTTGTTCCTTATTAAGCACCTAACACTCCGCGTCTGAAACTGCGGCGCTCACAGAACCCGGAGCCTCGCAGGAGGTGGGAGGCGACTGACTGGCTCGGACGGCAGCCAAGGCACGTCCTCCCAAGGGCTCGGACTGGCTGGGACGTCACCCCGAGCGTGGCCCCTTGTCCTGTCCTCTCGGGAGGGGCCGTCAGCTGGTGGGCGGCTCTGAGATGCTGCTCCCCGTGGCCTGGTCCAGACTGGACGGCTCTGCAGGGGCTGCTTTGTGCTCCATCAACAGCGCCTGGGACTCCTTCATTTCCACACAAAGAAATCACTCGCACAAAAGCCTTTGTGTGTGGAGCAGCCTTTACTGAAGGTGTGGAGACAAAGGGGGTTTACAGAGCAGAATACAAAAAACTTAAAGTTGAATCAGACATCCATGAGCTCAGAGACACGGTTTTCTCCCGCTGGGCTCCAGCCTTCCGCGAAGGTGCGTGCCCACCACACCCGTCCTGTCTCACGAAGTAACACAAAAACCAAATTCTGGACAGTTTCTTATTCAGAGTGGCTTGGCCCTCCCTTTCGAGAGTTATTTTCTCAATGAAGAACACCTGCTCCCCTGTTTCTGACCCCAAAGTGAGGAGGAAAGTCTGCCCGACCCCGAGCCCCGAGGCCTCCTCTCTGCCTTTCAAGGGGCATCGAAGCAGAGCTTTTGCCTCTCTAACGATGAGCGTGTGTGTGTGTGTGTGTACGTCTGTGTCTATGTGGTGAGTGTGTGTAGGTGTGTGGTATACGCGTGTGTACGTGACTGTGTGAATGTGTATAAGCATATGTGTGTATACACTGTGCGTGTAGGTGTGTGTGGTGCACGTGTATGTGTGTATACACTGTGCGTGTAGGTGTGTGTGGTGCACGTGTATGTGTGTGTGTGCCTAAGTGTGTGTGTGTGTATTCAGCGTGTGTGAGTGCTGTGTGAACACGTGAGCGTCCGTGGCCGGGGTGGGACGGTCCTCTTCGCCTGACTCGCTGCCCCGCTGCGCCCCGCGGGCCAGGTGTGGACCCGCTCCCTCACAGGTGTGGGCCCGCCCCTCACAGGTGTGGACCTGCCCCCTCACAGGTGTGGACCCGCCCCCTCACAGGTGTGGGCCCGCCCCTCACAGGTGTGGACCTGCCCCCTCACAGGTGCGGTCACCTTCTTCCTCCCCACAGTCAGCCCACTTTATTCCCATTTCACACACGAGGTTACAAAGGTTCCCGGAGGGTAAGTCACTCGCCCAAGGTCACACGACTTGTAAGAAGCCAACTCAGTCCTGGAGCAGCCTGGCTTCCGTTCTCAAGCACAACTTATCCAGAGTTATCTTCTCGTTTCCTGTCTTGGGCAGTAATGTCAGAAGGGGTCAAACGCGGTGACCTCTGGGATGAGGGGGAAAATCAAGCCCGCCCCTGCTCCAGCTCGAGTCCCTCCTCCAGGCAGGTGCAGCCCAGGTGTGCACTGGTGGCCCGGTCCCTGTGGGGTTCCCTGCTGTCGCCACCCCTGCTAACAAGGGACACCCGGGCCCTGCTCCACCCCACTGCCCTCCGAGCCCCGTGGGCGGGCCAGGGAGCAGGGGCCCCAAGCTGGCACACACAGCCCCGCGCTCCTCAGCCCGGCTCCGGTCCCAGAAGGGCAGGGCCGCGTCACACGCGCCTCCCAAACTCCTGCCGCATGCAGAAGGTCACCCACCCTATGGAAGGTCATTGGTGGTCACTGGGGCGCTGTCTGCTGGGCCAGCGGACCCCACAGGTCAGGCGCCCATCCTGTTTCCACGTCCCCGCCTGCTGACTGCTGCAGATCTCAGCGGAGTCCTATCCCGCAGGCTCGGGGACACCCACCCATCACCCCTCCCAGGCCCAAAAGGCATGGGTCACACACCCTGCACACGGGCACCCTTCAAACGTTCATCAGGCACCTGCTGTGCTCCAGACGGGGGTCCAGGTTACAGGAAGTGACAGAGCCGGGCAGCTACAGTCTCCCCAGCCAGATACTGAGTCCAGGGGCCGAGGCTGACTCAGAAACAAGGACGCGCACTGCTCTGTGCTCCACGGCCACCCAGTGTTGTTTCCCAAAACCCAGACCCGACAGTCTTACCGCCTTGCTTAAGACACTTCCAGGACCTCCCATCACACGCAGAAAAAGCCGAAGCCCTTCCCGAGCATGGGGGCAGGGCCTGGGCCGGATCTGGGCCTGCATCTCTGGGTTCCTGATGTGGCTTCCCTCGCTGTCCCCAGGACACGCGTCACGCCCGCCCCCCAGGCCGCGGCCTCGGCGCCCTCTCCTCCTGTCAGCACCCGTCAGTCTGCACGTCCTTCACCCGCTCACTTTGTCTTCCCTCCTCAATAAAACGCAAGCTCCCAGGGACCCCGTCTGCCTCGGCCATCAGTACGTCCCGCGCCTGGCACGAAGCAGAAGTTAAATAAACGTGTGTTAAGCCAGTGAATAAATGCATTCAGCCTCAAGCAAGTTAGCCGGCCTCTCCAGACCCCACTTCCCTCATCTTTAAAATGGGGAGAGCACAGCACCCCTGGGTGAGGATGGAAGAGGTGACACAGGCCCTCTGTCCAGGGACGCGTGGCAGGTGCTCTGACGGGTTGTGAATGGAACGCTTTCTCCACGCCAGGACAGGAGCAACCGGCCCTTCTGCGGGAGAAGACGTGGCTCCACGCTGGCTCTTGAAGAATGAGTGACAGTTCTCCAGGGCCTGCCAGCCAGGGGACATGCGGTGCCAGAGCCGAAAGGCGGGGAGGGGCGCAGGGGGGTGTCAGATGAGGCTGCAGGAGAGGCGGGGCCGGGTCGGGTCTCCCATTTGCGGGCCCCGAGGGTCGTGGTCTGCACGACACCGCGGGGAGAGGCGCCTGCATCTGTGCTCTCCGTGGCTGACCGGTTTGGACTTTCCAGCTCTAAGTAGGTTACTGTCCCTTAGGCTACTGAGGTCAGTTCCTAAAGAGAAGGGAAGACTCACAGCCAACACGTGGACCCGACAGCTGCACTGGCAGCCCTCACCCACAATACAAAACGAGGGACCTAGTTTGTGCATCCGTCCCGGGGCCCAGAGGCTGCTCACACACGCTTCTCAAGCCCTTGCTGGAAGGTTCAGTGGTGCTGGGAGGGCAGGCGTCACGAGCTCCCCTTATTCTGACAGCACCGGAAACAGGGGCTGGGAGGGGGTAGGGCGGGAGAGCCTTAGCAGACACTAACCAGAGGAGGACGTGTGAGTGCTTCTCGGGGACCCCAAGGCCCCCTCCACATCACATCATCCACAAGGGAGAGCTGGGTCCCCGCACGCACGAGGGTCACACAACTTGGCATGGAGCCTAGCGGCCGTCCACAGGCTGCTTACCTAGACGTTGCCCCTCTTTCAAGGGGCAGCCCCTCTCAATTTCCCCCTCATCCCCGAACCTTCCACGCCCTGCCCCCTCCCGCCTCTGAACTCCAGCTGCTCTGAGGACCGCTCACCCCACTTAAGAGTTTTCCAGGTTGACTTCTCAGATTGCAAGGAGTCAGATGCTATGAATAATAACGCATATGTATCGCACACGCTTGTGTGCTCGGCACCGTGCTAGGCACTCTGCATACACGAGGTAGGTACTGTTGTTATACCCATTTTACAGACGGGGAAACTGAGGCACAGTGAAATTAGGTAGCTTGTCCCAAGGCCACACAGCTAGTCTGTAGCTGAGCACCAGGATTCCAATCCTAGCAGCCTGACTCCAGAGCCCTTGCTCCTAACTGCTCCCTAACACCTCCTCAACGTCGTCTTACTCGCTTCTTATCCCCATACATCTCCCTGAGTGCTGGGCACACACATCACCTGCAGGTTGAATCTCGTTCCCCTTCGGCCCCAGGCTCCTGGAATTGTGGTTCCCCACTAGAGAAGGTGATACCAAATGGCCGCTAGATGGCAGCAAAGAGCCGGGCCCCGAGCGCCCCGAGGGCAGGGATAAGGTGATGATAATAATGTTTACTGTATTTGGTGCATCTTGCACCAGGCCCTTTACCGACATGATCTTTCCTCCTCACTGCGCCCATCCCCCTTTACAGGGAGGAAGGACACTCAGGCTGAGACAGCTCGGGCAGCAGGGAACACGAGGACTGAGGCCAGTTGCCAGGAGAAACAGACCAGGGAAATCCCTCGGCGGGTCCCCTCCAGGCGCAGCGGGGAGGGGGGCACAGAACCTGACCTTTAGGTAGGGAGTGGACTTAAGGAGGGCGTGGACGGCCTGGGCTGCTCCAAGGCGGCACCCGGCAGGCTTCTTGGCTGGGAGGGGTTTGCGGTGAGACCCACAGACCATGCAGACTGCGTGGTCTCAGAAACCACTGGTCCACCGCAGACCTCTGACCAACTGTCTTGGCCTTCACCACCACAGAGGAGGCCGCGTGACTCCGGCCTCACCGGCCACACTCAAAAGCTGGCTGCACCACTGCACTCCCACCCTCGCTGTCTCGGGCTCCCCTGACCCCCCCCAGGCAGCCAGCGTGGCCTGATGAAAACTACCTAAAGAGCTCTGACCGCGTCCACTTCCAACCTCCCGAGAGTTCAGTCACCTCCACACCTGAAACCCACCCCCCCAGGACTGGGCCGCACCTCCCTGTTGGCTGTCCTGGGGCAGCAGCAGCAGAGGTGGCCAGGGCGGATGCATCCGTCACTCCCAGGTGGCCAAGGACCCACGCCCCCCTCAGGCCTCCCAGCGTGGCCGGCAGCGGCTCCAGTGCAGCGCAGGGGCTGACCCATCTTGAGCTTCAGCATCTGGACGTTCCTGGCTGAGTCCATGGGGGCCTTGGCTTCAGGACCGCACCCCGGGGCTGCTTCCGGCCCGCTTCCCAGCCAGCCCCCGCTCCCTCAGCCCCTCCCGAGGCTCCCACAGCCAGACGGGGCCTCTGAAGGTGCCCAGATCTTGCGTTTATTGGGCTTAGGCACTGTGGGTTCATGTTCCTGGGTAGAAGAGTCATGACCTCAACTCTCTTGGCGCTTTGTGGGGGCTGCCCCCGCGGGTCCCCACCCCACATCCCTGCGCACACGATGTCTTGCCCCCCTCCCTGCTCCCCAGTCTCTTATTCCTTCACCAGCCGGTAGATGTGGTGCTGAGCCCCGTGCTCGCTGGCCGACACCTCGAAGACGTACGCGACGCACAGCAGCGTCTCCTGCGTGTCTCTGTTGGTGACCACCTGCAGGGGTGAGGGGAGGAGGGCGTCGGGGCCCAGGAGACAGCATGCCACCTTCTCTGCCCACCGCCCACTCTCACCCTCACCCTTGCGCACACCCCTGCACACACACACCTGCAGGATGGTGAAGTTCTCTAGCACGCTGTTCATCATGTACTTCTCGGGCAGGTGCTTCAGCTTGTGGATGAAGTTGATCATGTACTCGCAGAGTGGCGAGCGGTGGATGCGGTAGGAGTAGTGGCCGTTCTCGTAGCGCGCGTACTCGGTCTGCGGGGCCCGGGGACAGTGGGGCTTAGGAGGCCGCCGCCCGCAGCCAGCCTGGCCGGCCCCGTGAGGAAGCTCCACAACCCAACCGGCCTTAAGTGGGAAGGACGGGCAGAGCCCAGGGAGCCCTCGAGACAGAGCACCCCCTGCCCCCCATGACCCAGACACCGGGTATCGGAGGAAGGAGCTTCAAGACGTGGAGACGAAGACGGAATGACAGCTCAATCCCGGCCGCACATGGGGGACGGGCCACAGGGACCTTGTGGCCACGGAACCGTCACGTATGTGTAGCTACACATCTGGGCGCATACACACAGGCATGCACACAAGTGAGTGCGTGTAAACGGACGGCATCTGACTCGGGTTGGTGGGCTACGTCGGTGTCAACAGCCAGGTTACTAATGGTCCACTCTAGGTATGTAAGATGCTGCCATCGGGGTAACTAGGGAAGGGATTACCATTGCACGTGGATCCACAACGATCTCAAAATTAAAATTTCACTGGAAATAACTAACTCGAAGAGCTTCTCAGAGACCGCTGCTGCCCGGAACCACCCGAGGGGTCGTGGGTTAAGAGCTGTAGGGGAGCTCAGCTCTGGGGTGCTGGAACGGCTCCCCGTGACCTGACGGGCAACAGGTGAGGCCCACCAGGATGGGGAGGGGGGGCAGGTGCTCTGCTTGTGTTGGACGGGAGGTGGGTTGTCAATGAAGAGGCACGGCGAGGGTCAGACTGCATTCATTCAGACATATCTGGGCACAGAGGTGAGAAGCCCGGGCCGCACGGGCGCGACGGTCTGGCGCCCAGGCGGGCGAGCAGTGGCGCATGCTCACCTCCAGTTTCTCCACCACCTGCTTGCCAAAGGAGCAGACCTTGGTGGAGCAGGTGATGGTCATGTTCTCAGGACTCTCGTACTGGCTGGACACCCCATAGAAGGAGCTGCCCTCATCCTCGATGTTGGTGTTGAGGTCTGCCTGGAGGGAGACAAGGGGAGACCGAGGAGGGGCGGTAACTCAGAGGGGCCCTGTTGGGGGCAGCACCGAGGAGGCCTCTGGGGCCACAGCCCAGGCCCCAGGGCCAGGACGCCATCAGGGGGCTCAGAAAAAACGTGGACGCAGGACCTCGGAAAGCTGCCTCATCCATCCACACGCAGGCCTGGTGTAAAGTCAGGCCGTGTGCCCCAAACAATGGCAAGAACCTGGGCCTGCATCAGCTCCCGGCCCTGCTGCCCACCGGGTACCAACAGCCCAGCAGACGGGGCCCCAAATCGGTCTCTAGAACATTAGGGCCCTGCCAGTGTCCCTTCAGCAGTGGCTCTGGGGGCCTGGCCTCCCGCCATCTCTGGGGCACCGCGAGCCCCGCCACCCTTGACCTTCTGCATCTCTGTTCTGCCCCAACACCGGCCTCCTTCCGCTGGGTTCCTCTGCAATTGCTCTGAGAGCTCTATGCCCGACAGAAGTCTGGTTAGCACCCTCTCATCGAGCCCGTTTGCCAAAGGGAACCCCTCCCCAGCCCGGCGTGGGAGCCCCCGGGCCTCTGATCAGCTTCGTGCCTGATGGCAGGGTCCAGGACGCCTCCTGCTGCGTGTTGGGGCGATTTGAAGTTGCCCCCCCAAGAAAAGGTGGGTAATAAGACTCATGACTTCACACCCACTCCCTGCGAGGGGGACAAGGCAGGACGGGGGCCTCAGTTTGATCTCAGGCTCCCCGACCGCGGGCCTTGCCCAAGGCCACAGAGTGGATGAGTCACGGGCCCTGGGTCCTCAGGCTCCAACTCTGCTGCTTCTCCCACCCAGCCGAGAGACGCTGGGTGAGGCTGTTCGGTGCCTCGGCGAAGCCCCCAACCATTGAGGGGTCCCCACCCCGGAACCTGGGCTCCACAGCAAGTCACCCCATTTGAGGTGCTAACAAAGCAGCTTCAGACTCAGAAGCAGTGTGCAAACATCACAAAAGGCTTACTCTTAGGGGGAAGCCTCTCCTCCCATCCACACAACTCGTCCCAGATCACTGCCCAGCAGGACCCAGAGTGCAGCCCCACAAACGCAGGGGAGCTCCTGACCGCGATAAGGATTCTGACCCCAAGGACTCTTCTGCACAAAGTTACAGGGAGCCCCAGAACCCTGGGAAGTTTCCAGCAGGATTCAGAGCCGGGCCCCGGGCTGTTCTGCCCCTGGCCATCAAAGTCATTACTTTTCTCTCCTTTGGAGAAAGAAGTTTTCCAAGAGCAAGAAGACCCTCTAGACTGGCAGGGGGGCAACTGTCTTGGGCACAGCAGAAATATTATAGAGCCACACACCGTGTGGACAGGGACCTGTATTTACTATTGTGAACTGACTACAACATAATGTTGAGCAGAAAGAAAGAAAAAAGCAGGTCATAAAGCAGAACGAGGATGTGTTACTTTTTTTTGTTTTTTTGCTGTACGTGGGCCTCTCACTGTTGTGGCCTCTCCCGTTGCGGAGCACAGGCTCCAGATGCGCAGGCTCAGCGGCCATGGCTCACGGGCCCAGCCGCTCCGCGGCATGTGGGATCTTCCCAGCTCGGGGCACGAACCCGCGTCCCCTGCATTGGCAGGCAGACTCTCAACCACTGCACCACCAGGGAAGCCCCGAGGATGTGTTACCTTTATGATGAAAATAAAGGCTGTTTCCATGTTGACCTAGATGGCATACATTTCAGTGTGCCCAGCAAGGGCTTTCATGGGGCCGTTAGGAAGAAAGAAGAAAATGAATTACAGGGACTTCCCTGGCTGCCCAGGGGTTAGGACTTTGCACTTGCACTGCTGGGGGCCTGGGTTCAATCCCTGGTTGGGGAACAAAGATCCCGCAAGCTGCACGGCATGGCCAAAAAAAAGAAAAGGAGAAAACCAAACTCCAAAATGAGCAGCAGTCTCCCGCATCTGTGGTGGGCGTGGAGCAGGGCAGGGGGCGCCCAGGGGCCTGCGGTGGGCTGGGAATTAATTGCTGCTGTGACGCCGGCCCCGGGGACAGCACCAGCTCTCTGTCTCCTGTTCTCTCTACTGAGTCACACGCTTCTCCTCGGAGACCCAGTTCGTCGGACAAAAAAGGCCTGGGGGACAGTTCGTGTGTGCTTGAGATACATGAGCGCAGGGCAGGAGCGTGGACCGTGCCTGGAAAAGAGCTGGCAGGGAGCCCCGCTCCTGGGGAGGGCAGGCGCCCGGATGAGGGGGCGAGGCCAGGACGTGAACTGATGTCTCCCGGATGCAGCCACCGCCGTCCTCCTCCTGATTGATGCTATTCACGTAGCACTCACCACACGCCCCACTCCATCCCTAACGGTTTCTTTCAAATCAACTCATTCTTATTCTAAGCAGTCATATCGGTGACATCAGGGATTCTGTTTCTCCTAATAGATATGAAAACAATCACCTAACTGTTAATGAAGAAATGTGAATCCGTGCACTGTGCACCGGGCTCGGGCAGGGCTGGCATGGCCCCTCCAGGCTCTCCCCAGCGCACAAGGGAGCAGCTGCCCAGCACCCCGCGGGGATGGGACGTGCCCGTCACCACCCTGTGCTGGCAGGGCCTGGCCTTGCCCCTTCCAGATGGTAAGCACACTTGAGGCGGGAACCAAGCTCTCCCAGGGCTCAGGCCCAGCACGCGGTGTGCCTTCCACATAGTGGCACGGGGCTGTTGAAACTCTCCCCTCTCGGCTGCTCTGGGTGTGAAGCAGTCCTGTACTCACAAGGGGGACCTCCACCCCCTGCACCCCTGCCAGTCCTCGGAGCCCCGCCCCGGCTCAAAGACACTCCAGGGGCTTCTGGCATCGCCTCCCACTCGCCTGGTCCTTCCAGTCACTCCGTTGCCCATTTATCCTGCCTGGCCCAGCATGGCCAGGACAGGGGGCGCCCAAAGAGGCTGCAGTGTTGTCTCTGCTCTCATGGAGTGTGTGACTTTTGGGGGAGCAGGTAGAACAGGTGAGCTGGTGCTTGAGAGAGAGAGAGAGAGAGAGAAGGAGATGGGGCAGAGATGAAAGTCTCAGACGCCTCATCTGGCTCAGACGTTGGCGGTCCAATGTCTGCCCTAGAACCTACCCTATGGTCCCACTGCTTGGTCCCAGGGGACCCCGGCCAGCGAAAAGCGCACACCCCACAGCACCTCACCATCCTTGGTGCCATCCTAATTACAACCCACCACCTCCTGCAGCCCCACCGCATACCCCCCAATCTGAGGACCTCCCCGCACACGCTCAGCGTCTCTGCCTTCTCAGCCTGAGAGCAAAGCTGCCCCCCACGTTACCCTGAGAGTGCCCCCACAGCCCCCTGCCCTCCACCCTATTCATAGCTACGGTGCAGTGGCAGCTCACAGGCTGGGCCTGGAACAGGTGCAGCGGATCGGGTGGCTGACAGATGAGCCGGGACAGCCGGGCCTGGGGGCCGGGGGCTCAGATTCATTGTTATGGGCTGGTATGTGCCTGGGAGAAATGTCAGGGCCCTTCGACGGAGGAAGGTCTGGGGTACTGTCCTCCCTGTCCGGCCTCGGCCCAGCTCTGCCCGGCATTTTCAATCTGCAGACTGGAGTTCACGGCCATCAGTGTGTAAGAGTCCCCTCTCCCACTGACTAAGGACAGAGGTGGCCTCTGCTGGTCTCACATGTCCTGGGGGAGTTGGGAGCTTCTCAGCCCCTGCATCTCACATCCACGGAGCACAGCCTGACACCCAACCCCTCCTGCCCCCAAAGCCACCGCCAGCTGGAACCGATGAGTCCCGGCGGCCCACGAGCCGGCCACTTACTACCCATCCCCACCAAAGAGAACAGTACCATCGGCAGGAGGGGGACAGGAGGCCGAGCTGGGACATCAAAGTCCTCCTCCCACTCCAAGCGGGCTCTGACCCACTCCGCAGCCTGCGTGCCCAGGGCCTGGGGCCGGACGAGAAAATCGCCAGGCTTTGGGGCAGGGCGAGGGGTGTGTGTGGTGACACTGTCCTCTCCTGGCAGCATCCCTTCCTAATTGTGTGGTCAGTCTCACACCAGCTACAGGCCAGGGCACAGGAGAAGAGGGTTCCAGACGGCTAGGGCGCCGGGGCTGCCTGGGAGGACCCCAGGTCCCGTGGTTAGCACGCAGGAGACCTTCCTCTCCCACATCCCAGGTCTGTCCTTCCCTGGCGCCTCTACCTTCCCCACGCAGAAGGAGAGGGACCGGATGACAGCCAAGGTGCCCTGGCCGCCCACGTGCCCACCCTCCCACCCCCAGCCGACCCCACTCATCAGGGTCCTAGGACACAAGCCCCTCGCAGGCCCTCCGGAACAAAGTACTGACTTTTCAGGTGGAGAAACAGGGCCCACAGGAGCCGAGACTCCCTCGGGACACAGCTCTCCAGCTGGGCCCTCTGCTGCCTGCCTCGCTCTCCTGACACGCTGGGAGGGCTCACTGGCAGCCCACCCCCTCCCACACAGAGCAGGCGAGACCTGCTCTGATTCTCCCACTCGGAACGCAAGCTCCTATCGGGTCCGCACGGCACGGGCTGTGTGCGCAGCCTGTGGACGGAGCACAGCGGCCTGGCGTGGAACCTGCCCAATCACGCTGCCCAGCACCACCGTCTCCACCTTCTCTCCTCCCCTCACCCCCACCTCCAGCCTCCCCAGGCTCAGGAGGAAGGAGAGGACAAGGGCCGCGAGCCAGGTAGGAGAAGGATCCTCTGGTCCTCCTTTCCACCTGCCAGCTCTGATCTCTAGGCAGGACACCCCTGCCCATCTCCTGGAAGGGAAGCCTGGGCTCTAGAAGCCCCAAGAAGCCCCAGTGCCCGGCTCGACACTGAATGCACAGCTGAGACTGCTCTCTCCCTGCCCCCACTAGCTGCCCTTCCTCAGGGGCGCAGGGCCCTTTTTTAGGCTACCCAGAGCCTTCTCCACCAGGAGCAGGGGGAGCACGGGGCCGCACGGGGGACCCCAGCCACCCGGCAAGGCAGGATGGTGTGGGGTGACAGTTCCGAGCACACTCCCAGAGCGGGGCTGGCTGGCACTGATCCTGCTTCTGTCACTGCGAACTGGGCTGCCCGGCACATTCTTTCACCTCTCTGTGCCTCACCTTCCCCTGTACGGAACGAGGCTGTCAGCTGTACCTCCCTTCAGAGGTGTGGCAAGGATGAAACGTGCTAGTACAAGTCAGGCTATGAACAGTGCCTGGGGTGACCTGCCGCCGACTGCCTTGATCTACCTCGGCGTGTGCATCACAAGAAGGACTACAGGAGCAAGGCTTGCCCAGGCTGGGGGTCTCAGAGCCAGACCCTTGCTTACTCCATGCCTCAGTCTCCCCATCTGTGAAATGGGGGCCTAGGATGGCTCTCATTTGGATGGTGGCTAGAAGAATACAGAATACTGTCACCCCAGTATGCTATCTGCCACGACCAGGGCGGTGTTCCCATACGCCTCCTGCCAGCCAGGCCTCCCTGGTCAGGGGTCACCTTAAATTGAACCCTCGGGGTAGCTGAGCCAAGGGCGTACTTCCGAGTCAAGACTGAGCCTGGACAGGCTTGGGGGGTGGGGGAAGGAGTGGGCGACAGAGGGCGTAGGCTCTCCTAAGGAAAGGCCAGAAACCTCCCTGGACACACGCAGGAGGTGGGAGTCGCCACCGCTGGCCGGATGGTGCCCGTGTTAGTTGGCTGCTGACAACCAAGCCACTTGGTTCCAACTCCCATGCTCAGGGCTGGAAGGGAGAAGAGGGAGAAGAAAAAGGGAAATGAGATGGTTTAAGCCCTTCCTGAGAAAAGGGAGCCTGGCATCCTGCCTCGTACATCAGACTCTAAAGCCAGCCTCTCCACTGTGGCCCTAAGGAGGCTGAGGTCTTTTTCTCGGCCTGTATTGCAGCTGTCAGTCTGGATGGCTAATGCATGTAACCAAGCACAGCTCTGGCCATGCCCCATTCAACAACCTTCAAGGACTCCTCATTACCTAAACAACGGGATGGTAAACATGTAGGAAATGCACACTACCCTCCCCTGCTGCACCCATGGCAGACATTACCAGTCAATCCAGGAAGGGCTCCCTCCAGATCTTCCTCAACCCAGCGCGCCAAACAACTGCTACCGATCCATTAGCGGTGGCCCTCGTGGACCTCTGGTTAAAATGGGAGACTGGGGCTTCCCTGGTGGCGCAGTGGTTGAGAGTCCGCCTGCCGATGCAGGGGACGCGGGTTCATGCCCCGGTCCGGGAGGATCCCACATGCCATGGAGCGGCTGGGCCCCGTAAGCCATGGCCGCTAAGCCTGCGCGTCCGGAGCCTGTGCTCCGCAACGGGAGAGGCCACAACAGTGAGAGGCCCGTGTACTGCAAAAAAAAAAAAAGGAGACTGACCGTACAAGTTCACATTTCCCCGTCCAGAGAGCCAGCAGGATGAGCGCAAAGACCTTTTTTTAATGCGTTGTACCACACACACACGAAGAAACGGAGGAAAGACCAAACGGACAGGAGAATTCAACAAATTCCAGGGGACTGACAGCTGATCTAAGCTAGGATGGCTTCTGCGGGGAAACGGACGCAAGAAGAGTTACAGCCTGAAAGTGCCCTCAGAGGGGTGACGGATGAGAAGTCAGCACCACTCAGGACGACAGGGGCCAGGACAGTGACGGCCAGGGAGGCACAGGATATGACACAAGGAACCGGCTGAAAGGCTGTACACTGGGTGGTCAGGCCTCCGGGCCCCCACTCTTCACACATCAGGAGAAGAAATTAAACAGGAGGGTGTCAGGTCTTTGGGCCCCCAGGCATGTCAGGAGAGGGGGTGGGAGCCAGGGTATGAGGTGAACGCTGCCTAAGAAACGGTCTGCTCCCCTAGCCCTCTCCCTGCCCCACTGCTAGAATGTTCGTTTGTCCCTGCCAAGGGGTGGGGGGACAGTAGGAGTCTTCTTTGGAGAAACTGAACCACTTCAGGAAAGGAAAAGGTCCAGTAAGTATGCTGACATTTACTAGCGTCCTCGATAAAGCAGCTGGTTCCCCAACCCCGACCACCTGAAAAGAGAAGCCCAGCAGGTAACAAGGCCCACACCTTGTCCACAGAGTTCCCAGTCACTGGACATGGACAAAAGGCCCGAATAACAAAAGGAAGGATACACTGGACTTCATCAAAATGGAAAAGGTTGTGCTTCAAAGGACACTGTCAAGAATGCAAAAAGAGGGGACTTGCCTGGTGGCTCAGCGGTTAAGAATCTGCCTGCCAATGCCGGGGGCACAGGTTCAAGCCCTGGTCCGGGAAGATCCCACATGCCGCAGAGCAATTAAGCCCGTGCAACACAGCTACTGAGCCTGCGCTCTAGAGCCCGCAAGCCACAACTACTGAAGCCCACATGCTTAGAGCCTGTGCTCTGCAACAAGAGAAGCCACAGCAATGAGAAGCCCACGCACCACAAAGAGTAGCCCCCACTCGCCACAACTAGAGAAAGCCCGCGCAACAACGAAGACCCAACACAGCCAAAAATAAATAAATAAATAGTGCATATGATCCAGCAATTCCATGCCTAAGTATCTACCCAAGAGAAATGAAAAGCTATGTCCACACAAAGACTTGTATATTAAGTTCATAGCAGCATTATTCACGATGGCCCAAAGGTGGAAACAACCCAAATGCCCATCACTGACGGATGAATGGATACACAAAATGTGGTCTATCCAGACAGTGGGCTATTACTCAACCATAAAAAGGAATGAAGTCCTGATATGTGCTAGAATATGACTAAACCTTAAAAACTTAACATTAAGTGAAAGAAGCCAGTCACAAAAGGCTACATATTGTAAGATTCCATTTATGTGAAATATCTAAAACTGCTATAAAGACAGAAAGCAGCTTAGGGTTGCCTAAGGCTGGGGGTGGAGGTGATAGCTAATGGGTTTGGGGGTGATGAAAATGTTCTAAAATTACCTGGCTGCAGAACTCTGTGAATATACTAAAAATACCGAATTGTACACGTTAAGTCGGTGAATTATACGGTAAGTGAGTTACACAGCAATAACGCTGTCAAAAAAATGAGGACCAAAAACCCTGGCCAAGAATTATAGACATTTGAGAAAATCCTCCAACTTGAAAGACAAAGACCCAGACAGAAAAAGGGACTAAAAGGAAACAAAGGGAGCAGAAGAAAACTTAAAAGAATAGCCGTGAAACAAGATCAGGATGGAATCAAAGAAGAAGAAGGAGCTCTTAAAAATTAAAAACGTCATGGTCAAAATTAAATATTCGATACAAGGGGCGGGGTGGGGGTGGGCAGAGAATGCCACCATATTCCGTTAATCTATTTCACCACTAAATGTACAACGCACCAAGATTTTACAAACAATTAAGAAAAAAATGCCATCAGTTAAACTATGACACACCAACAATTGAAAGCGTCGTTCATTTTCTGTAGTAACAGAACCCTGATTTTATTCAGAATGGCAACTTACTCAACGAAAAGAGTACATTTCTCTGGCTCCTTTGCAGCTACATGCAAACAGACAACTAATTAAGAATTGTGTGGGACTTCCAGGAAGGCTCCTTAAAGGGAACTAAGTTGGCTTTCCCCCTTCCTGATGCCTGAAAAATGGATGTGATGGCTGGAACCCCAGCAGCCTTGACCTTAAGGACAGAAGCCACACACTGAGGGTGGCAGATAGAGAAGAGTAGGGTCTCTGGTAATTTCACGGAGCTGCTGGACCAGACCTGGACACTCTACCTCCAGACTTACTTTACATGAAAGAAGAACTATTCATTCATGCCAATGTTACTTTAGGTTTTATGGAATATTCACTCAGATTCACTCTTAAATTAGAAGATAAAGTTAAGAAAGTCTCTAAGAAAATGAATTGGAAAATAAATAAATGGTAAAAATCAGAGAGGATAGGTCCAGGATATCCAACATCAGACTAACAGGGGTTCCTGGAAAAGAACACAGAGAAAACAAAGAAGAAGAAATAATATAAGTAAAGTTACCGAACTGAGAGACTCTCATCTCACTGCCTACCAAGGACCTGGCTCAAAAATAGGAAGAAAAACAACACAGATCCCAAAGATCATCAATGTGAAATTTAACGTAGGGAACAGAGAGGAAACGCAAAACTCCTAGAGGCTAAAGACAAGAGTTACATAACAAAGAACAGAGAATTAGGGTACTACCGGACTCTCATAAGACATCGGAGCAACCAAAAAATGATTCTTGAAAACCACTTCTAGGGAAAATCATTTACGATGGAGATTCTGTACCCAAACTATGAATCAAGTACTGAAAAGAAATGACATTTCAAACAGGTAGACTTAGAACATTTATCTACCATGCACCTTTTCTTAGGAAGGGACTAGAGAATGTATTCCAGCAAAATGAGGGGGGAACACCAAAAAAGAGAGAAATATGAGATCTAGGAAACTGTAGATTCAAAACAGAGGAGCAGTAAACAGAGGTCTCGGGACAGCTGTTGAGCAGGCCTGGAGGAAAACCGGTTCAAACTGGAGCAGAACAGGGGCATCCAGAAGGAGAAAGGGACAAAGGATAAATTCTCTGACAGGCCTGAGCACTGCGTGAAAAACAGTTTTTTAAAATTTTATATGTTGGTTATGATAGAACAATTTGTAAAATTTTAATCGTAGGTTTTTTAGAAATGTGCAAGCGAAAGGGCCATTTATTTTTAGGAGAAAACAAAAAGTTGCACAAGAAATGACATGTAATTATCACACACTCTGGTGGTCAATCTACATTGTCACAAAGTCTAAACCCTTTATTGCTTTGACTAAATTATAAAACTCACTGGGACGATGAGGGGAAAAGTGCTATAATATAGCCAGTGTTTTTCTACCATAAATACACAACACAGAGTCGCGATATCAAAGTGGAGCAATATAAGCAGATACTTAGAACTAGGGAGATAAAACCCAGAATAAACAGGGACATTTGACAGTGATTGCCTCTCGGGATTGGGCTTGGGGTTGGGAGGAGGCAGACGACAACCTGACGGTTTTCAGTTGTAAGCCTTTTGGTATTAATAACTATGAACGTGCACTGATTTAAAAATAAGATACAGTAAAAGAAACTATTACCTATTTTTCATCCCAGCAGAGAATCAAATCCAGACCTTTGTAGGATCAGGACCTTCCAGGATCAGACTCACCTCTCCCGTTTTACTTTCCGCGGTTCCCTCTCTTACACATTTACCCATGACTAGCCCCCCTGGAGGCCCTTCCCCTTTTCCGCCTAACTCTGCCCATCCCTGAAGGCCCAGGGCCAACCTCCATCGGCTCGCAGAGCAAGCTGTCCTGCAAGGGCAAACACTGAGCCTCTTTGGGATCCGGGCCCTGGGTCTCCAGTTCCTGCCTTTTCTGTAGACAGCCAGCCCCACAGATTCGGTTGCGGATGAGGGCTAGGCTAAGAGCTCCTAGCCAGGGACCAGTAAGCCACCTGGAACTGCATGTACACTTTCGTGTGAATATGCCCACTTCTAGGAAAAGCACAGCTTTCAGGTTATCAAAGTGGTCCGAGACCAAATAAAGGCCCAGCTTCCGGGCTCTGAGACGATTCGGAGGCTCTGATCACCAGCCAGAAGGATTTCCTGCACTTCCTCCCGCTGGCTTCTCCTGCCCTGTCCCTCTTCCCGGCATCCCTTTTCTGTGGGTGCTGGGCCCCTGGAAGAGGTCCTATGCCTCCTGGTCTTGGAGGAGGTTTCAAAAGAAGGAGGCTCTACCCACACAGCACCCATGCAGGGGTGAGCTGGGGAGGGCGGCGGAGGCCGAGCTACAGGCTGAGCTCTTGGAGAAGCTCGGTGTTTCTTTGGGGATGACCCAGCCTAAGCCTACCGTCCACTTCTCCAAGCCCCACCCAGCCCAACGGCTGCCCCGCTGCGGGCCCGGAAACCTTGGCATTGAAAGCCTTGGGTGACTACCCCTCAGGTCTCCTGTAGGTCCTCTCTGGTACTACAGACCCCTTGAGGCCACACTTCTGCCCAGGCGTGACCATCCCCCGCCATCAGGAGGGGGCCTTGCTCTGCGGCACCAATGGCCCCATCTGGTCTGAGCTCCCGGCACCAGAGGGCCGCTCTGTGCTGGCCCTTCGCTCTTGTCCTGCATGTCCCAGGTCCCACCACCGCCAAGGCCCACCCCTCCTCCTTTCTCCCTGCGGTCATCGACGTGCTGGGGTGGGAAGGAGGAGGTCATCCAAGGCTCACCCAGAACTTCACGAGGAAAAAGGCATTGGAGGGTCCCCGTTCAAAGAGCTCCTTGAGACCACCCTTCCTCTCAGGGAACTTGTCGTAAATCTGGCGGATGTCCACGGCTTCGAGGTAGGGGTCGCTGTAGCTGGGGCTCGACTGGCCGATGTGCACGAACAGGTGCTTATTGTACTGTGGACAGAGAAGAACTGTTCTGAGGGGCCATGGGGGTGGCGAGGCAGACAGAACAGACAGACCGGGGCTCGGAGCCCGGCCAGTGGCCCAGAGCAGGGACGCCACGGCGGGGGCCTCAGTTTCCCCTCTGGTAAAACGGAGCCGGTAGAAGGGCTGAGTGTAAAGCAGAGTCGACAGGTGTCCAGCACCTGGGGCAGGGTGACCCCCAGCAGGTGCTCGGCACATTCTGGTCGCTATTTGTACTGAGTCTTGACTCTGTCGCCAACACCCTTAGGCGACTCATTTTCTATCTCTGGACCCCCGTGATCTCGTCTGTGATGGAAGACCAGCGGCCCATACGGGGGTGCTTCCCCCCGGAAGCGGCGGCTGTGGTCCCTTGCTGCAGCTAAAGAAGAGCCGCTTCTTTCGTGGTCCACGCTGGGCTCCTCATCTAAACCATAAGCTTGAACATTTCAAAGTGAAATGGTCAGTGAAGACCCCCCGACTCTGGCATCCTGTCCACCTGGCCAGGTGCTCCTCTGAACTTTGCAGGTGACGCCGGTCACCCAGGACGGAGACACTGAAGGGGGCGGGATGGGGGTGGGCTGCTGCTCCTGCTGGTGTCCCCGAGGACACGGGGCAGACAGGAGACTCCTCAGAGCCACAGGGCCTGCGGGCAGGACTGGGACCAGTGCCTTCAGACGGAGAGGTGGCCGGACCGGGAAGAAGGTGGACACGGTGGGAGCAGGGAAGGGACAGAGCCTTGGGGCACCGGGATGGGGCACAGGAACCGAGCGAGGGCTTGGGGTGGGGAGCAGAAACAGAGCCAGGGACAGAGGGAAGGTCCAGTGAGAAGGAAGCAGGGAGGGAGAGGATGGAAGGATAAGGGGGGATGGAAAGCAACAAGGACCCTAAGCTCGGCCCCAAGGTGGAGTGGGGCAGAGAGCAGGGCGAGAAAGCCAGAGCCAGAGGAAGAGGAGCTGGGGGAAGCAGGGGAGCCGCCGCCCCAGGAGTGAGCACCAGGCGGGAGAGCGGCCAGAGGGAGGCCAGGACCTACCGTTTCGGGGTCTTGCTGCCGCTCCAGGAAGGCAGAGAACTCCAGCATCCAGAGCTTGGGGCTGGCCACACTGCGGCCCTGCCACGGGGGTGCTGGGGGCGCGGAGGGCGACGGGGAGGCTCCTGCGGGAGACTCGAACCCTGCGCACAGTGGAAGGCACATGGGAGCCGGTCCACAGGGCCTCCCTGCCGCACCCTCCGCCAAGCCCCCAGACTGGCTGGGGGACCTGCTGTCTGCCTTAACGGGGTCTCCCAGCCGGGGAGGGGGTGGGCAGGCAGAGAACTGGCCAGCGGTCCGGGGGCAGCCCTGGCGGGGAGCTCAGCCTGGAACAGCTCAGTCCCCTCGGGCCCCTGCACGGAACTGCGTTCAAGGGGGACTGGCTGCTGGCTGGCGAGTAAGCGAAGCAATGAACGTGAGGAAAACAGACAGGAAGGTGCCCAGCACAGCGGGGGAGGGGGGCCCCTAGTCCACCTTGAAGAGCGTCAGAAAAGGCCACCTGAAGGTGATGCTGAAAAAGGTTACGGGGTAAGAGTGGGAGGCAGCAGGTGCAGACAGGGGAAGGGGGCTCCAGGCAGAGGGCACGGGGCCGCGAGATGCACCGTGAGCTCGGAGGCTCCGTCTGGCAGATGTGACGGGGAGGGCGGGTTTGTGTCGGGGCTGGAAACGAGGCTGAAGAGACGGGCCCTGGCTGCTAGGTAAGGGGTCCAGTATTCAGCCTGAGCTCAGGAGGGCGATAGGAGGATTTTAGGCGGGGCGGAGGAGCGACCGGCTGTGCGTTTCTGAAGATCCTGTTCCGAGTGGGGGAAGGACTGGGCTGGGGCAAGGTGGACGAGAGGCGCAGGCCTTGTGGGTTCTTCCCAAGTGGGAAAATGAAGAGGGCAGTGGAGTGAAGAGAAGGGGACACAGGAGGGACACGGAGGGAGCAAGACCCCGGGGCTTGGTGGCGGACGGGACAAGAGGGCAGTGAGGCAGGTACGTCAGAAGCCCGGGGAGGAAAGAGAAAAGGGACGGCGGGGGGCGGGCGGAGGACCATGCTGGGCACACCGGCTGGCATTTGACGGGTGAGCCGAATCACTCGTTCATTTGTTCAAGCGCGGCGTGCACACCGGATGTGACCCGACACACAGAAGACAGACACAGACACCAGCCCCAGACGCTGCCCAGGGCACAGGGAGTGACAGTTAAGCTTAGATTGTGTCCTGAAGGCACCACGGAGCCACTAACAGATTCTAAGCTGGAAGCAGCACGGTGAGATTGATGCTTTAAAAAGATGATGGATGGACTTCCCTGGCGGTCCAGTGGTTAAGAATCCACCTTCCAATGCAGGGGACGCGGGTTCGATCCCTGGTCGGGGAACTAAGATCCCACACGCTGCGGGGCAACTAAGCCCTCGCACCACAACTAAGACCCGACGCAGCCAAATAAATAAATATTAAAAAAAAAAAAAAAGATGACAGGTGAGTTACAGAGGGTAAGAGCGGGGATGTGACTGCAGACGGGGTGGGGGCGCCGTGAGGGGAGAGCACGGACTAGAGGGGGTGGAAGGCCCCCAAGCAACCGTCAGGAACCTAAGGAGGGTGGCAGGGCCCGCTCTCAGAGCAGGAAAAGCCAGGCCACTGGGCAGGCAGGAGCCATTCCCAAGCCAGGAAAGGAGGGTGAGGGTGAGGATCCTATCTCGCCCTGCAGAGCGGAAGGTGGAGGGACCTTCCTGAGAAAGAGGCAGGGACAGAGCGGGTCACGTGAGCGGGGAAGGCGGGAGCTCCGTGCTGCCCAGCTGGACCTCCATCTGGCTCATGCCAGGAGCCTTCCCTCTGCTAACCAGGGGCTCCAGGCTGGAAAGCCATGCTCTGCTGGACCCCCGTCTTGAAGGAGAGGATTACAGTGTCACAGAGGGAAGCCATCCCAGAAGCCAAGCAGGACAGGGCACACACGCAGGTGGAGTGGCCACCCCGGGGCGCAGGCACTGCCCCTTGAGCTGTGCGCACCCTGCCAGCCTTGAGCCTCGCTGGGGAGGGGCTTGGGGAGGACAGACAGCCCTGGGGGCGCAGGGGGCTTGGCTCCTGGAAGAGGATCGAGGTGGAGCTGGGAGCTGGGGTGCACGGTGAGAGCACGTGCCAGGGCAGCATCTAAGGGGACTGCTAGGGGCGTCTAGCAGTCAGGGCCTGGGACCCGGAGCAGGAACCACAGGGGTGTGATGCACGAGGGAGGCAGAGCCTGCTGACCCACCTGGCAGAGGCAGTGACGGCTGGACAGTGTAGGTTTGCTGAGAGAAAGGTTTCACACTGTGGGAGACGAGAGAGGACGCATGGGCCTGGGGGCAGGTGGCAGCCCTAGAGCCTCGGTCAGGCTCCAACGCTGTCTTCAGTGAGGCAGGCCCGGGTGGTCAGTGGCTCTGGCCTCCCGCTCCCTCGGGATTCTGGCCGACCCACAGAAGCAGCGGGTCTGTTTGGAAAACCCACCCCTCCTCCCTCCCTCCCAGGCCAGCCAGAGGGCTGGTTCCTAGACTGCTCCCCTCGGGGTCCTGAGCTCAGGTTCTGCTACGCCCCGGATAGACTGGGGCTTCAGCAAACGCCACCCCAGGGTGCCCGAGAGCAGGAGAGCCTCATCCGTAAGCGCAGGGCCATCCGGAAAGGCTGACCCCAGACTGCGGCTCTCCCACCCTCAGGCCTGGGTCAGCGGCACGAGTTCACGGGCTCAAGCACAGCCCAGGGAGCAACGGGGCAGCACGGTGGCCATACTCACTCGTGGGACGTTCCGGCGTGGCCCGGCAAAGCTCCTTGCCAAAACTGAGGAGACAAAAGCACAGGGTCAGCAGAGCCCAGTGTGCGCGGCCAGCTGCGTCGAGAGACAGACCGGGCAGGGGCTCAGCTGGAGGGCGAGGCCAGGGCCTGCGCCTGGGAAGGGTGCCTGCCTAGAGCCAGGCAGCACGGCGTCCCCGAGAGCGCTGCAAGGACCTCCAGCCTCTGGAACGCCTGCCGATAAGGGGCTCCCAAGAGAAGCCCCCAGGCTTGCAAACACGGCACTCGTCCCCTTCCTCGGGGACAGATGCCTGGTGACAGTGGCACGCAGGACTCTCAAGAGATCTGGAGTCAGGCACCCTATTGAGACTTGAGTGCCCGAGTCACGTGTGCACTCATTTGTCCCGTCGTCCTGTCCACTCAACACCCTTCCGGACTAGCGGCCTCTGGACACACTCGGAAAAATGCTGGACGAGAGCCTCCCCGGACACAGGGCCTGGGGCGGTGCGTCAGTCCCAACAGCCTACAACACCCTGGGAGGACTCAGCCCCGGGGAGGAGGGGCCTCTCTGGACTGTTCTTAGAGCGGGACCCACGTGGCCACAGCCAAGAGACCCATTCTCAGTTTAAAATTCGAGAGGACTTTGTTCCTGGACATCAGCCCTTTACCTGGAAGGAGCCCCTGAGGGCGGAGGGGGTACGAGGCTGAGCTGGGGGCGGGGCAGAGCGGCTCCTCCGAACATACCGGCGCCGCCCCAAAGCCCGGCCTCAGCCTCCTCTTCTGTAAACGGGGCCAACTCTGCAGAGCCCCCAGGTGGCCGTGTGACGGGGCGGCTGCACCCTTGTCACTGCCGAGGCCCCCAGGAGGGCGGTCCCGGCGACTGCATGGCCCCTCGGTCCTTGGTCTCTCCTTCCCCGGCTCTCCTGGCCCGAGAGGACTCAAGTGAGGACTCTGGTGTGGCCAGTGCCTTGGAAGGGGAAGGAGTGAGAAGGACGGGGCAGTCCAGCCTCCGACTCCAGGCAGCCCCACTTACCCCTGAGACCGCCGGGTAGCCTGGGCCCCGGGTGAGGGCCATTTTACTGTGGAAGGCTGTGGCAGAGATGATCTGGGCGGACGACATGGCAGCCATGCTCTGCAGGGCCTTGTCCTTAGCTGCCTGATCCTGGGGAGACATCGAGGGAGGCCTCAGTGTGGGCACCGTGGCAGGTCGGGAGAGGCGGGTCCAGCTGGTGACAGGGAAGTCAGACCCTGGACTCGGCCCTGGGGACCAGGCTCACGTTTCTGCAGGGCTGGGAACCGGTCCTGTGACTTGAATAAGTCACTCGGTGGCTCTGATCACCTTCCTCATCCGTCAAAGGGGCACATCACTTGCCCTGCCAGTCTCATTAGGGTTTAAAGAGACTTTGGAGGCTACCTGCCAGACCATTGCTCTCCTGTTACCAACCTCAGGGACACAGGGACCACCCAGGTCTTGCTCACCAGGGGTGGCTGGGGCCTCTCACCTGGCCCTTGGGAGATGGTGCATGAATATCTGTTGGGCAGGGGTCATCCTCAGTCACATGGACGGTGACAAGGGACGGTCTCCTGTGGCCCCCGTCTTAGCCCTGGCCTGTGGATCTCTACTGTACCACGGGCACCCATGGCTCCCGAACCTTTTACGTGCCAGGATGCGAATACCAATTCTCTGCCCTCTGTGGGTCCCCTCTACGGTCCAAAGACCCCTCCAAAACGGGTTCACCCGCAGAGGCTCCGAGCAAATCAGCAGTACGGCCTGCTTACAATAACAATAGTCATAATACGTGGTTACTACTTGTATTAGCCAGTGGTCCCCCATCCTGAGCTCTCCAATCCCAAAGGTCTTCAAAACCAATAAGACAACATACTGTATGTCAGAAAGCCTAGTGGGTCCAAAAGAAGACCACACATACAGACTGAACAGCAAGTATTATTCAGTATGGGTAGCACTATTGGAGACAAAAGGTTGGTTTATGTCAACTCGCGAGCTCTGATTAGAAATTCTGTATCTTTAGGATGAATTACTTTTTAAAAGGGAAAAATAAGTGGGCACTTTATTTAATAATCAGATTGGTGGACCCAAATCTGTCCTGAGTAATAAGCAAGCTAATTGCTGAGGGAGGTCCTTTCAGCCCACAGCTGGTTTGGCATATGACTTCACTCGCCCGGTGGGTAGCATCACCACGGCGTCAGGCCCGACGGGTCCAGGTGGTGCGTCCAGCATCCTGCACGATGAGTTCTGGGGCCAGGCCCTTCCACTCGGCTTCTCAGGGGCCCCTTATGCTCATGGGGCACACACGAGACGGCCCCCGGAAGGTAAAGAACGCTGTCTCACTTTGGTTCTGAACATCTCAGCACCCCCGTGAGGCTGGCAGGACTCGTAGGCTCCCCATTCTAAGATGAAGAAACTGAGGCTCAGAGGATTTAGGGGACTTGGGTGTTGACAGGGGTCACGTGACAGTAGGCCCTTAAGGTCCGTCCGGGATGGCACATCCATGACCTCTGACCTCTGCAGGCCCGGGGGGCTGAGCAAACCAAGGAGGGGGCATATCAGGATCTGCCGGCACCCATCCTCAGCACAGAGGGCCCGGGAGGCCGCGCTGAGTGGTGGGACTCCCCAGCCCACTGTCCTTTTGGGGCCAAACTTGGGCCTTGCTCTGAGGCTGTCTCTGATAACCAAAGCATCAGGCTGTCTCTCCCCAAGGGCTCTGCTGATGTCAGGAGGGAGATGCCATACATGCCCAGGCCCGCTCCCTCCAGGACACGAATGGGGTGGCAGGCCACGCCCCAGGAGGCCCACAAACCTCTGTTAACAACTGCAGTGGTGGGAGGGCAGAGAGCTCCAGCCCTGTGTCGGCAACCTGAGTCCCTTCCTCCCGATGGCCAGTCTAAACGAACGGCCAGGGACCAGCGAGTGGGACAGGAATCAGGTGGGAGTGCGGGGTGACATCAGTGACCAGGCTACTGAATTTTGCGGCTGGAGGGGACCTCAGATACCACCTTGCTCAACCCTGTCATTTTACAGGCGGGGAAGCTGGATGGAGCTCGAGGCAGGTGGGTGACATGGCAGAGGGCCCACAGCCCAGGGCAGAGCCAGGCCAGACCAGGGCTGTGACCCGAGGACTTCTACCTGACCTTGCCATCCACCAGGGAGCTTAACTACATTGGGCCCCAGACCCTCTGGAGAATATGACAAAATCCTCAGACCAATCTTCCCCGAAAAATGCATGAAAATGTGCATGTTATTGAAGGGGTCCATGGCTCCCCCTGAAGCCTGTCCAGCGGTCCACAGAGGCTGTTCCCAGCCCCACGTTAGAGCCTGTGGACAGGGACAGGTTCAGTTCCTCGAGCACACGTGGGCCGTACAGCCGGCCCCCACAGGAATGCAAAGCTCCCCTCGATGGCTCTAAACAGAACCCTGGACATTCGGCTCTCCACCCGGTCCCCTACCAGGCCCTGGTGAGTCACAGGCTGACCAGAGCGGGGAGTGAGGGGCAAGTGGGCTGCAGGGCTAGGGATGTCCGGACACACATGTGCCGGCCTGAGAGGGAGAGACCAGCAGCTGCGGCCCAGCCAGCTGTCCCGGGGACAAAGGAGCAAGGGCTGGGCCACAGCTGTGAGGGGCGGGGGACAGCTGGGCTGATGCAGGAGGAATGGGGCCTCCTGGGAGTTCCCACCCACGCCGTCAGAGCCTCCAGTGTCAGGGTCACGGACAACGGGGCCAGATGGGGCCTCCATGGTCCTCTAGTCCAGGGGCTTTTAAACTGGGTTCTGGGATGCTTTCGGGTTCGAGAGTCATGGGGGCTGAGAGGTGACTAGCACGAAGGGTCCCTACCCTGCTTCTCGCCAACCTAGCTTTGACCAGAGTAGCTCCTCTGATAACGGATCGGGGTGATCTTTAATTTGGGAGAAAAACGAAAGGGCTTCCACTGCTTTAAAAAATGTTTGTGGGGAATTCCCTGGCGGTCCAGCAGTTAGGACTCTGTGCTTTGACTGCCGAGGGCCCGGGTTCAATCCCTGGTCGGGGAACTAAGATCCCGCAAGCCACATAGTGCGGCCAAAACATAAAAATAAAATTAAAATGCCTGTGATTTACTGGTCTCAGCCCCAAGTGCTGGCTCCTCCTACCAAGAAGCCATAGACTCTTCTGTTACACCCACCGTGATGGGTAGCTTGCTCCCTGCCAGGGTTCAGCCAAGGGCCCCTGGGTCCAGGGTCCAGGAGGCCCGAGGCCCGTGGCGAGGGGACTCCCACCAGCGGCTGGCCCCCCGTGTAGCAGTCGCCTGTTGGCAGACAGGCCTGCAAGGTGGGGCTGATCCAGGGAGCCCCACCAGCCCTTCCCCCAGCGTGGACCCCACCCTGCAGGCCTGCCACCCACAGGATCTGGGTGACGGCAGTAAGGGGCCACACGGTCTGCAAGAAACGGGGTCTGGAGGGCAGTCCTGCTGCTCTAACCGTGGGACTCAGGGTGTGCCCGGTTCCTCTGGGCTGCAGGGGGCAGGCAGGGAGCACAGCAGGAGACCGGCCTGTATCTCCCAGGATGCTGTGAGCCCGGCCATTCACACACAGACACATAGACACGGCCCCCAGTCAACGTCCTCTGTGCGGGTGGGAGAGAGGTTACAGGCTGAACCCCACTTTCCTCAGCACTGAGAAGCTCACTGGCTCCACACGTAAGCAGCCAGCCCCCAAACCCAAGGGAAGACTTTTCCTCCTGGGAGAAGAGCCCCAGCCCCGGGAGGCTGGCCCACCCGAGCCCTCCCGCTGCGGCCCTGGCCTTACCTTCAGCTTGGCCTGGATCTCGCGGGCTTTGCGCCGAGCCAGAACCTGGATGTGGCTGGACACCTGTGGCGGGAAGAGAGGTTCCTGTCTCCCCGACGGCCGGCTCCCCTGACCCTCGGCCCTCCACAGCCCCCCATCCCATCACAGACTGAATGGACGAACGAATGAATGAAAGGATCAGTCACTGATGGGACCTCGGTCCCACCTCTCCCAGTTAAATACAAGTGCAGTCGGATGGGGAGGGGTCTCCTCCCAGGCGATGGCAGAAGGGACCCCAGGGAAACTGACCATCTGTGGCACACCCAGCAGAGGACCCCTCCCAAGCTGGCCCCCAGAGTCCACACCCAGTCCTGCGGAGGGCCGGGCCCACCCTGGGAGCCCACCAGTGCCAGGGTACCTGCCCCAGGGCCCACCTGCTTCCTGGTGCGGGTCTTCCCTGTCCGGAGCTTGATGTAGCGGGCGATCAGCTCATTCCGACCTGTGGAGACGCCAACATCCACTCAGCGGAAGGACCAGGACAAAGACAGGCGAGCTCAAGGGCCCCTCACCGGCCCTCCCCAACCTGAGCGGCACTTGGGGTGAGGATTCTGCGGGGCCCCTCCCGCCCTCCTGAGATCCCAGGGATCTCCTAGCAGCAAGAGGAAGCCGAGGCCTCGCTGGGGGACTGCTAACCTGAGAGCAGGGTGACAGGGCTGTGGATCTCTGGCCAGTGGGCGCACAGCTCGGAAAGCCCCCTCAGAGCCTCCCCCACTGCAGCCTGGCAGCCTCCTCCTTGGCCCTTCCCCCGGGCAGCTCCCACGGTCCCCACCACCTCCATTAATGAGCGGGACCTGACAGGATGTGTGCCCTGTCTGTGGGCAGCAAGGGGGACGGGGGACGCAGGTGCCAAGACACAGAGTGTCTCCAGAGAGGAACCCGTGGCCCTAACCCGGACACAGGGAACCCAGCCAAGCACAGCTCCACGGCTCCAGCTAGACCGTCAACGGGTCACACGAGTGCTTGCTGTGGGCCCAGCCTCCTAGAGGTGATGCTGCAAGATCCCCCAGGACGACCAGGCCCCATGTCCTCCCTTACCGTAAATGAGATCAGGACAAGGGGTTCTCTGCTTTCCAGAGCTCACCCCCCGGTGGAGGAGAGAAGTGTGCCCACATGATGGCCCTGCGCCCGTGTCCGACGGGACCATGCCAAGTGCTCAGAGGAGGAGGGGCCAGCTCAGGCTGGGCGGCCAGGTGAGCCTTGAGCTGCATTGACCACGGGTAGGATTAGACCATAAAGAGGGCACTGGTGGGGAGAGGCAGAGCGAGAGGGTTTGAGCGGCAGTTATTACTTCCTTTCTCCACCTCCGGGACCTGCCCTGTCCTGCTGGGCATGGCTGAGCCCAGAGGGGCCGCAGCAGTGGGAGTGAGGGAGCTGCTGGTGCAGGGAAGAGGCGAGACAAGTGGGCTGTCAGCCACCTGGGCTGCAACCAGAGAGCACGGCCAAGGCCACATGGGGCCCCCAGCTGACCTCTCCCCACTGCCAAGGCCGAATCAAGAGGCCACCCTCAGAAATCCTGGTTCAAGATGGCGGAGCAGAAGGATGTGCTCGCACTCCCTCTTGCGAGAGCACCGGAATCACAACTAGTTGCTGGACACCCATCGACAGGAAGACCCTGGAACTCACCAGAAAAGACGCCCCACATCCACAGACAAAGGAGAAGCCACAGTGAGACGGTAGGAGGGGCGCAATCACAGTAAAATCAAATCCCATAAGGGCTGGGTGGGTGACTCACAGACTGGACGACACTTATGCCACAGAAGTCCACCCACTGCAGTGAAGGTTCTGAGCCCCACGTCAGGCTTCCCAACCTGGGGGTCTGGCAACAGGTGGAGGAAATCCCAGAGAATCAGACTTTGAAGGCTAGCAGGATTTGATTGCAGGACTTCGACAGGACAGGGGGAAGCAGAGACTCCACTCTTGGAGGGCACACACAAAGCAGTGTGCACATCAGGACCCGGGGGGAAGGAGCAATGACCCCATAGGAGACTGAACCAGACGTGCCTGCTAGTGTTGGAGGGTCTCCTGCAGAGGCGGGGATGGGGGCTGTGTCTCACCTTGAGGACAAGGACACTGGCAGCAGAAGTTCTGGGGAGTACTCCTTGGCATGAGCCCTCCCAGAATCCGCCATTAGCCCCACCAAAGAGCCTGTAGCCTCCAGTGCTGGGTCGCCTCAGGCCAAACAACCAACTGGGAGGGAACCCAGCCCCACCCATCAGCAGACAAGTGGATTAAAGTTTTACTGAGCTCTGCCCACCAGAGCAACACCCAGCTCTACCCACCACTAGTCCCTCCCATCAGGAAGGTTACACAAGCCTCTTAGATAGCCTCATCCACCAGAGGGCAGACAGCAGAAGCAAGAAGAACTACAATCCTGCAGCCTGTGGAAGGAAAACCACATTCACAGAAAGACAGACAAGATGAAAAGGCAGAGGGCTATGTACCAGATGAAGGAACAAGATAAACCCCCAGAAAAACAACTAAATGAAGTGGAGATAGGCAACCTTCCAGAAAAAGAATTCAGAATAACGATAGTGAAGATGATCCAGGAGCTCGGAAAAAGAATGGAGGCAAAGATCAAGAAGGTGCAAGAAATATTTACCAAAGACCTAGAAGAATAAAAGAACAAACAAAGAGAGATGAACAATAAAATAACTGACATGAAAGATACACTAGAAGGAATCAATAGCAGAATAACTGAGGCAGAAGAACGGATAAGTGACCTGGAAGACAGAATGGTGGAATTCACTGCTGTGGAACAAAATAAAGAAAAAAGAATGAAAAGAAATGAAGACACCCTAAGGGATGTCTGGGACAACATTAAATGCACCAACAGTCGCATTATAGGGGTCCCAGAAGAAGAGAGAGAGAAAGGACCCAAGAAAATATTTGAAGAGATTATAGTTGAAAACCTCCCTAACATGGGAAAGGAAATAGCCACCCAAGTCCAGGAAGCGCAGAGAGTCCCAGGCAGGAGAAACCCAAGGAGAAACACACCGAGACACATAGTAATCAAATTGACAAAAATTAAAGACAAAGAAAAATTATTAAAAGCAACAAGGGAAAAATGACAAATAACATACAAGGGAACTCCCATAAGGTTAACAGCTGATTCCTCAGCAGAAACTCTACCAGCCAGAAGGGAGTGGCAAGATATATTTAAAGTGATGAAAGGGAAGCACCTACAACCAAGATTACTCTACCCAGCAAGGATCTCATTCAGATTCAACAGAGAAATCAAAAGCTTTACAGACAAGCAAAAGCTAAGAGAATTCAGCACCACCAAACCAGCTCTACAATAAATGCTAAAGGAACTTCTCTAAGTGGGAAACACAAAAGAAAAGGACCTAGAAAAACAAACCCAAAACAATTAAGAAAATGGCAATAGGAACATACATATCAATAATTAACTTAACTGTGAATGGATTAAATGCTCCAACCAAAAGACACAGGCTTGCTAAATGGATACAAAAACAAGACTCGTATATATGCTGTCTACAAGAGACCCACTTCAGACCTAGGGACACATACAGACTGAAAGTGAGGGGATGGAAAAAGATACTCCATGCAAATGGAAACCAAAAGAAAGCTGGAGTAGCAATTCTCATATCAGACAAAATAGACTTTAAAATAATGTTATAAGAGACAAGGAAGGACACTACATAATGATTAAAGGATCAATCCAAGAAGAAGATATAACAATTTTAAATAGTCATGCGCCCAACATAGGAGCACCTCAATATGTAAGGCAAATGGTAACAGCTATAAAAGAGGAGATCGAGGGGCTTCCCTGGTAGCACAGTGGTTAAGAATCCACCTGCCAGTGCAGGGGACACAGGTTCTTGCCTGGTCCATGAAGATCCCACATGCTGCGGAGCAACTAAGCCCGTGTGCCACAACTACTGAGCCTGCACTCTAAAGCCTGCGAGCCACAACTACTGAATCCTGCGTGCCTAGAGCCTGTGCTCCACAACCTGTGCTCTGCAACAAGAGAAACCAATGCAATGAGAAGCCTGCGCACCACAACGATGACTTGCCCCCACTCGCCACAACTAAAGAAAGCCCTCGCACAGAAACGAAGACCCAACACAGCCAAAAATAAATTAATTAATTAAAAATAAATAAATAAACAGTTTTGGGAATTCCCTGGCAGTCCAGTGGTTAGCACTCGGCGCTTTCACTACTAGGGCCTGGGTTCGATCCCTGGTCAGGGAACTAAGATCCCACAAGCCATGTGGTGCAGCTGAATAAATAAATAAGAGTTTAAAAACATATAAAAGAAAAAGTTTAGGCGCCTGGAAGGGGCCCACGCAGGTGAGGGGCCCCGAAGTGTGAGCCTCACTGACGTCACAGGAAATCCGACCTCCCCCACGGAAGGGCAGGCAGGTGGAGAAACTGAGCCCAGAAAATCCCACTCAGATGGGCCACCGGCAGACCTAGGGCTAACACCCGGGTTTGAGTCCTGGCTCAGCCACTTGGAAGTGGCACAGGGCCTGGCGGAGAAGGTGATCGGTCCGCAGGAAGTCCACTCCCAGTCCGGGCGGGCCTCCTGGCTGGACGCAGTGGCGTGTACTCTGTAGCACCCGTTAAACAGCAGCTGGGAGGCCCCTGCCCAGCCCCGGCTGAGACCCTTACTCCACATGTCACAGATGACCCCCATGTCACGAGGACGGAGCCCCCGCCCAGCCCCGGCACCACCTCTGTCTCTGCCACAGGGTCCAGGACCTCTGCCTACAGACAGGCCCTAGGCACGGCCCGGGCCCTAGGCACGAGGCCAGCAGTGGGGTCACAGGAGCCAGACCCAGGGTCCCAGGCTGGCTCGGCTGTCTTTGTACGTTGGAAGTTGTGCTTCTCTCCTCTCGGGAGAGGCCTCCTCCTCTCCCTTGCAGGCCCCTCGGACCGTATTCCAGCCAGGCCCGGCCTGCTGCTCAGCAGTGGAGGATCCCCTGGGTGGGAGTGGAGCCCTGGGTTTCTCTGGGTGTCTGCAGCCAAGGGGGGCAAACAGCTCCCTTCCTGCCCCCTGAGGTCCTCCCGAGGTCAACCCGGCCATTCAACTGCCTCCAAACCAGCTGGCCTCTAATCCAGGCCTTATACAGACACAGGGAACTGCTGTAGTTTCTTTCACTCTCGTGATAACAGTAACAACAATGACCGTCTGTGGAGCACGCACAGGCACCCGCACAGAGTGGACACGGCAGGCTTTGCGTGTGCGCACACGTTCGTCCTCACAACAGCTCGTGCAGCTTCTCTCATCTTCATTCTATCCGCAGTGTGGCCCTAGAGTCTATCTCCTAACTTCTCTTTAACACAGGAGTGAGGGGACGGACCGGGGGCGCCAGGGGTCCTAGCTAGCCTAAGCGAGAAGAAACTAAGGCCCAGAGAGGGAAAGTGATTTATTCAAAGTCACATGGTTTATTACTGTCCCAAGCCCACAGGAACATCCGTTTCTAAGGCCACACCCAGGGCTTCACAATGGCTGCTTTTTCCCCACGGGTGTCTCCCCTGGCTGGGCTGGGAGTTTCTTCTGCCAGAGACCATCCTGCTCCGCCTCTCTGGACCATCCACACCCCTCCCACCCCTGGCCGATTCCCTGGGTCTCTGCGTGAAGTAAGTCCTTAGTGATGTCTCACTGCTCCTGGCCCTGACCTGGCCCTGGCCCAGGTCCTGCAGGGAGAGCCAACTATTTGGACCAAGAGCTGGTCCACCTGTTTTTGTTTTAATATTTTTTTAATTTATCTATCTATCTATCTATCTGTCTGTCTATCTATCTATTTATTTATTTAGGCTGCACCAGGTCTTAGTTGTAGCATGCATGCGGGATCTAGTTCCCCGACCAGGGATCAAACCCAGGCCCCCTGCATTGGGAGCACGGAGTCTTACTCACTGGACCGCCAGGGAAGTCCCAATGCCCATGTGTTTTCACCCTCTCCTGGACAGCGGTACTCAGAGCCATAGGAGCCAAAGCGCCCTGGATGACTGAGACGCCAGGAGGCTCCCAGAGCTGGGGGAGAAGCAGAGAGATGTAAGGAGTGTGCAGAGCCGTAAAGCCACAGTGAAGGCAGCAAAGAGCAATGGCAGGGGAGCTCCCTGGTGGCCCAGTGGTTAGGATTCCGGGCTTTCACTGCCATGGCCCAGGTTCAATCCCTGATCAGGGAATGGAGATCCCGCAAGCCACACGGCGTGGCCAAAAAGAAAAAGAGCAACAGCAGGAGGAAACGAGTAGAAAATCCAGGTGAGCTGGCGGGAAGGCAAGAGCTGCATCCTCGTCCCAGCTCTGCCACCAGCTGCATAACCCCGGGCCTCCCACCCTCTGGAGGTTGAGATCCCGGACCGGGGCAGGAGGCCAATCTGGACCACGTGGAGGCCAGCTGGGCAGCTGGGCATTGCAGTGTGGCAGGTGGCCTTGGCCAACCCCAGAGAGGGCCTGGGTGGGACTGGAAAGGACACCCCACCAGGCTGTGGCCCATCTGTCAGAGGACACGTGTCCAAAGCCCCCAGCTCACACCCACAGCCCCACCCACCATGGGCTGAAGGCGGGGCACTCCCAATGCAGGGTCCACACAGAGTGACGACCACGCTTCTCCAAACCCCACACCCAGGGTCACACGTGTCCTGCCAGCCACCCCAGGCTCTTTCTTCCTCAGTCACACAGGAGCATGAAAACCCCATCTGCTAAATCCTGTCTGGGACAGGCCTCTTCTGTGTCTCATTTCCTCCCTGTACCAGCCCTACCCCAGGGCCGTAAACATATTCAGGGTTTATGCCCTTTAAGAAGGGTCATCAAAGACAGTTGTTTTGCTAATATTGTTGATAAGGTCCTATTAGAACTAAAGCTATTAGTTTTCAAAGTTGAAAAGGGCATGAGCTTCCCGCAGGTAGACAGATCTTTGCTTCAGCAGAGGCCTCACAGGGAGCTCTTTACAGCAGCTGACATTTCACCCCTGCAGGCAGGGCTGGGGAGGAGGCCAGCCCCCACCAATGCCCACAGCCTGGCCTGGGGGCACCCTGGCTAGGGATCAACTGAAGCTATAAACACCTGCAGCTGGAGGAGAAGGCTATTTGTGGAGAAGAAACTTTTCAGGCCTGACATCCGAGCTGTTACCACCATTGTCCCTGGAGGGCTCTGAGGCTTCTGGTGAAACCCTACGCCCTCTTCAAGGCAACTCCGCCTCCAGCCCTGGTGCACAGGGTCTGTGCCTCCCCGGGCTCAAGTCATTTGAGCTCCTTAAGGGCAGGAAGAGGTCCCCTCCAGCTCTGCAGCCCCATGCTGTTCACTGGTACCGCTCGCTCGTCCCAGCAGCTACACTAAAGATGGTGTCTTCTTTCAATTAGTACATGAAAAGATGCTCGACATCACTAATCTTAGGGAAATGCAAATCAAACCATGAGATACCACCTCACACCCGCTAGAATGTCTACTGAAAAAAAAAAAAATAACAAGCGTTGGTGAGGATGTAAAGAAATTAAAACACTTGTACGTTGCTCGCAGAATGTAAAATGGTGCAGCCACTTGTGGGAGATAGTCTGGTAGTTCCTCAAAAAGTTAAACAGAATCACCATATGATCCAGCAATTGCACCCCTAGGTATATACCCCAAATAACTGAAAGCAGGGTCTCAAAGAGATATTTGTATACCCAGGTTCATAGCAGCATTATTCACAATAGCCAAAAGGTGGAAACACCCACATATACATCAATAGATAAGTGGATCAACAAAACGTGGTCCATCCACACAATGGAATATCATTCAGCGATTAAAAAGAGGAATGAAGTTCTGACAGAGGCTACAACATGGATGAACCTTGAAGACATTGTCCCAAGAGAAACAATCTAGACGCAGAAGGGCAAGTACTATATGATTCCACTACTGTGATGTACCCAGAACAGGCAAATTCATGATCTACAGAAAGTAGATCAGAGGCTACCGGGGCCTGCGGGGAAGGGGGAACGGGGAGTTAGTGTTTAATGGGTACAGTTTCTGTTGAGAAGAACGAAAAAGTTCTGGAGAGGACGGTGGTGACGGCTGCACAACAGTCTAAGTACACCTAATGCCACTGAGCTGTGCACTTACAAAGGGTCATATGGTGCATTTTAAGTTCTTCATATTTTCCCACAAAATATATAAGTTGGGCTTCCCTGCTGGCGCAGTGGTTAACAATCTGCCTGCCAATGCAGGGGGACACGGGTTCGAGCCCTGGTCCAGGAAGATCCCATATGCTGCGGAGCAACTAAGCCCGTGTGCCACAACTACTGAGCCTGCACTCTAGAGCCCGCGAACCACAACTACCGAGCCCACGCGCCACAACTACTGAAGCCCATGTGTCTAGAGCCCGTGCTCCACAAGAAGAGGAGTCACTGCAATGAGAAGCCCGCGCACTTCAATGAAGAGTAGCCCCCGCTCACCGCATCTAGAGAAAGCCCGTGCACAGCAGCAAAGACCCAACACAGTCAAAAATAAAATAAATAAATAAATTTATTTAAAATATATATATATATATATATATAAAAGTAATAAATAAATAAAACCAAAACCCCGCAAAAGGTAGTATCATTATTATCCCCATTTTTCAAATGGGGACATTGAAGCTGAGAAGAGGTAAACAACCTGCCCAACTGGCCACTGGACGGAGTGGATGGGAACAGAGGCACCCATCGTCAGGCCTCCAGAAGCAGGACACCAGGGCTCCAGGCCAGAAGAGAGGGACACGAAGCACAGGGCAGCGGAGGGCCCAGGACCACGGTGAGGAAGGGGCAGCAGAAGCTCGGATGAGGCTCCGTGACCTGTCCCATCGCCTCAGTGACCAAAGCCCGACCTGGTCCAGCCCCTGCTCAGCCTCTCGTTAGCTAGTGACTCACCTCTGATGGTCCCTTATCACAACATTTGCCCAGATCCCCACGGGGACCCCCAAACCCAGCAGGCAAAGCCCTGCCTCTGGACCAAGGCTCACTCCCCCGCACCTTCCTCTGCCTGGCCAAGCTCCACTTCCTCCCAGAAAGCTTCCAAGATAAGCCAGCCCTCCACTGACTGGCTACATACAACTTAAGGGCCCTCAGTTTACTTTCCAAAGATGTTCCTCCTGTCTCTCCTTCAACCACGCAGCCACAGAGAGCAGAGACCACGGCCCCAGCCCGGCCTGGTCCAGAGTGGTGGGGCCCTCGATGAGAACCGCCCAACGGCTAACAGGAAACGAGGCGCCAGGGAGACAAGGGAGAAAGGAGAGGGCAGAGACGGGAGATTCAGAGCAACCTCCAGGAGAGCCAGGGCCCTGGCGGGCAGAGGGGAGGAACGCCCAGAGCAAGACAGAGCCAGCCCCGGGCCGCGGGCAGCCAGAGGGGGAGCCAGGCCGCCCGGGCCAGACAGGAGCCACGCTCACCTCCCGCCACCTGCCAGGGGGGCAGAGCCAGGCTGGGCGACGAGGTCAGAGAGACGGGCAGTGCCAGGGCGAGGGTCACACCGTGACAGGGCAAAACCAAAGGCTGCCATGAGCCGGGGAAGGGGCAGCCTTGGCCCGGGAGCCGGTCCACGGGCGGGGAGGCTCAGTGCGGATCTGTCCTGCGCCTGCGTGTCACCTGCATGTCTGCCTGGCCCTGGTGGGTGACCCTGCTCTGGGTGTGCGGGGGCCGAGCTGGGGGCAGGACTGACCCCTTGTCCTCAGAGACTCCGGGGCTCAAATCCTCCTCTGGGCAGCTTGCTCTTCCTGCCGGAGGCCAGCTGCCCACCTGGAAACCAGCTGAGGCCTCTGATGTGGGGCGCAGGGGAGGGTAAGGACCAGGGCTCTCGGGGCACAGAGGATGGCAAGGGTGGGTCCCCGAGAGAAGGAGGGGTGGCGAGCAGCCTGAGGGAGACCAAGTCTGAGCCAACTTGGCGGCTGGTCCCTCTACCGCCCCTCCCCCGCCCATCCCACACCCGGGGCTGAGCTCAGGGCTATATATACCCCCCAGCAGGGCTGCTCCGCTCTGCCGAGCCCCCGTCCACTCCGGCAAGGACCTGCCTTGGCTCTGCCCCCGAGCCAGTAAGACGAGATGGGGCTAAGCCAGCGTCTGGACCCCAGCGGGACGTGTACTCACGGAGGACAGGTGCCATGGGGGCTGGGTCGGTCGCCAGACTCCGCGGGGCGCCTCCCGGTCCCCCTGTCCAGAGCCTGACCCACCTGAGCTGGGGCCAAGCAGGAGGCAGGCTGGCTTCGCAGAGCTCACCAGGGCCACTCGGGGTAATGGGGAGCGCTGACCGCTGCCCCACCCGGCCCCCGCTCCCACTTACTACCTGAGCGACTCTGGGAGAAGCTCTTGGCTTCCCTGAGCTTCTCTCTCTGCATCTGCACAGGCTGTCACCCCTCCCCCGTCACTAAGAGGCTCCTGGCCTCGGCCCCTCCCCGTCTCTCAGCACAGGGAAGGAGAGCCGCAAAGGACGCCGGCAAGGCCAGGACAGTTTGCCAAACACTGTTTTCATCTTGCTTCCCTCACTCAACGGCTCCCCTCCTGCCAAACACAGTTCCACCCCAAGGCCTGCTGGAAGTGCACAGCCTTGCCTTTCCCAAACCCTGCTTCAGTCACAATCGCCAGGGGCCCAAAGATCAAGTCTCTTAACCCCTATACCTTCCTATGTGAATACGGATAGAAATATCCACCCTTAACGACTAAAACAAGCGAAGCCACCCAAATGTCCATCAACTGGGTGAACCGATAAACACCATGGGGTCCATCATATGACGGAATGTGACTCGGTCTTCAAAAGGAAGGACTTCTGGGCTTCCCTGGTGGCGCAGTGGTTGAGAGTCCGCCTGGCGATGCAGGGGACACGGGTTCCTGCCCCGGTCCGGGAGGATCCCACATGCCGCGGAGCGGCTGGGCCCGTGAGCCATGGCCGCTGAGCCTGCGCGTCCGGAGCCTGTGCTCCGCAACGGAAGAGGCCACAACAGTGAGAGGCCCGCATACCACAAAAACAAACAAACAAACCAAAAAAAGGAAGGACTTCTGACACCTGCTACGACACGGAGGAACCTTGAGGACGAGATGCTCAGTGAAACAAGCTGGACACAGAAGGACAAATGCTGTGTGACTCCACTTACATGAGGTCCGTAGAGGAATCACAGCCATAGAGACAGAAAGTGGATGGTGGTTACCAGGGGCTGGGGGTGGGGGGGAGTGAGTGTTTAATGGGGACAGATTTCAGTTCGGGAGGATGAGAAAATTCTAGAAACGGATGGTGATGATGATCTCACAACAATGTGAGTGCACTTAATGCCACTGAACTGCACACTGAGAAATGGTTACAACGGCCTATTTTACCACCACACACAAAGAAACAGCTGGCCCACGGCGTCCCTCAAACACCGTCGGCTGGCTCTCCACGGTCAGCACCTCCTGGGCCTTCCCCACACGGCAGCACCCTCGGCTTTCTCCCTATGCTGAGCGCCTCTTGCCCACCTGTGTTTGCCAGACCATTTGTCCCCTTAAAGCAGGAAGAGGAACCCTGAGAGGCGCCTGGCCACTGATCACCGCCCCACCCAGGGACAGGACAGCTCTCCAGCCACACCCGGGACCCGCCCTACACACCCCTCCCCCTCACACCTCAGCTCCTGACCAGCACGCACCCCACTCCCCACCAAAGCGGCGGGAAGAGCCCAGGATACCAGAGCCCCCGCCTGCCCAACTCCATCAGCAGCCCCACCCCGGACACACAGGTGCTCCATACACAGCGGCTCTCTCCTCCACGAAGCTTCCGTAGGGACCAAAAGTAAGAAGCAAGCATTAGAGCAGGAAGTAGTTAAGCAGGGAGGCCTGGCGGGCCCGACCCGGGGCGTGGAGGCCCACAGAAGTGGGGCCCCAGCAGAGCCACAGCAGAGGGGCTGGTAAGGAGGGATGAGGGCTTTGACTGCTGACCAAGGAGCAGACCCAGGGTCTAGCTCCAGAGGACCCTGCTTCCCCAACAAGCAGGAGAGAAGGAATCCCTTGGCCCTGCAGGGAAGGTGTAGGTAAAGGATGAAGTGGGCGGGGCTGTGCAGCTCCACGACTCCCTAGACCAGTAACTAAGCAGATTTGAGTTTGGTCCATTGAATTGTGTTGCTGTCCCCCCAACATTCACGTCCACCCAGAACCTCACAACGTGGCCTTATCTGGAAACAGGGTCTTCACAGACGTAATGAGTTAAGATGAGGTCATACTGGATTAAGGTGGGCCCTAAATCCAATGATTGGTAACCTCTTACAGGTGTCCGTGTAAGAGGAGGACACAGAGACACAGAGAGGATGGCCATGTGACAACAGGGTCAGAGATGGGAGTGATACAGCTACGAGCCAAGGACACCAAGGGCTGCCATCCGCCACCAGAAGCCAGGACGGAGGCACGGAACAGATCCTCCACGAGGAACCAACCCCAGGGACCCCTTGAGTTCAGACTTCTGTCCTCCTGACCCACGAGGATACATTTCTGTTGTCCAAGGCACCCCTTAAATTTGTGGCAATTCTTACAGCAGCCCTCAGAGATGAGCTGGGTCAACCCCCATGGGCCCCCCACACAGCCGACAAAGCGTCTGCGCTGGGGGAGGGGCACCCGTGTACAGGTGGTCGCCTGGCCTGGAGCCATCTCATGGGGGGGGCAGGGCGAGACCCTCTGCTGTCAGGGGCTTCAGCCAGTCAGAGACCCCCCTCAGCTGCCCAAGACCCACGTTTCAAGCTGAGGGTCCTGGCGGGCTTTCCAGTGTCAATGGGGGCTGACCTGAGCCTCTCAACAGCCGTTCAGTGTTCGTTTTGCTCCCCCAGATACCCTCTCTTCCATCCAAAAGTCAACACAGCCCCGGGCAGACCGCTCAGTCCTTCCCACGGGGCTGCTGGACATTGTGTCTCTGTATGTTCCCACCCTCTGTGGCTCAGGAAGACTTAGCCTTACCTCATGGCTCTCGGCTGGAGGGGAACGTCCCTGAGGGAAGGGTCCTCAGCCTCTCTGGGGACACGCCTGTCTGCCTTGTGTACAGTTACGTGTGTGCTCACCCTCACCGAGCTGTGAGCAGGGTCTAGATCTGCCCCACCCTGGCTGACACACAGTAGGCTCCTGCATGGGGAAGGGAGGGAGGGAATGAGCCAGGACGGCCTTCCTAACCGCCTACACAGCCAAGGTGGGAAGCTGGGAGAAGATGAGGCATTTGCCTGGGGGATGGCTAGAGGGATTTACACAGCCTGCCCCGGGGGGGGGGGGGGGGGGTGTTCTACCAGTCTTCCAGTACCACATTCTCACCATCCTCCACATCCACCCAAAGGCGTCTCCTCCGAGGCCCTCCCATCCCTTGGGAGCCCAGGACAGAGTAAAGCAGCGTCCACCTGGGAGGAGCCCCAAGAAGTCACCCCCCTCCGTCACTTGGCAGGAGCGTGGTTGCTGTGCTGAGGCTGTTGCCAGGCCTGGACCGTGAGTTGGGGGGCGCTGCTGGCCAGGCCCGACAGCCTCCTTACCATACATCTTGCCTTCGTCTGAGAGGATGATCTTGCGCCGACCGCAGGGCGGGTAGATGGCCAGGGCCTCCTGGAAGCTCTGCTCGATGTCGGGGCTCCACACGCCCTCCGCGTCATTGTCGATGGGCTTGTCCAAGGCCTGGCTGCCCCCAGAGACGTTGCTCCCCTCGGGGGAGTTGGGAGAGCTCCACTCGTTGGAGGTAATGGTGCCGGCCGTGCCCTCCAAGGCTCCGCTTGGAGGAGCGCCCGTTGGACCTGTTTGGGCAGAAACCACGGCATTGGTGGATGAATGTGTGGACCAGGGTTGGGGGGGGGGACCCAGGGAGCACCACCCCTGAACCAGGTGCTCCTCCTTTCCTGGCAATCAGGGCACAGGACCTCAAAGGGAAAGGCCGGGGATCCCAGGGAACAAAGAGTGAGGTGGAAGATTTGGGGTGTCAAGGGCAGGTTATCTCCCATCCATAGGCCTCAGCTTCCCACCCTGTCAAAGGAGCTCAATGACCAGGCTCCCTCTGATCATGGCTCTAAGAACCCAGATGGAGCTGAGAAGTTGGAGACGAGGACCAAGTGCCAGGGATGCTCTACATTAAATCAAAAAGGGGCAAAAGGATGCAAAACATTGTACACCATTGGTGGGAACAGAAAATGGGGCAACCACTGGGGAAAACAGTATGGAGGTCCCTCAAAAAAATCCAAATAAGAGCTACCATATGATCCAGCAATTCCACTTCTGGGTATACACCCAGAAGAACCAAAAGCAGGGTCTCGAAGAGATTATTTATACACCCATGTTCACAGCAGCACTATTCACAATAGCCAAGAGACAGAAGCAACCCAAGTGTCCATGGATGAATGAAAGCATAAACCAAATGTCGTATCTATATACAGTGGAGTATTATTCAACCTTAAAAAGGAAGGTTGAATAACATGGTTGGACATGTTATAACATGGATGGACTTTGAGGACATTATCCTAAGTGACAGAAGCCAGTCACAAAAGACAAATACTGTGTGATTCCACTTATATGACATCCTTAGGGTTCTCAAAGTCATAGAGGCAGAAAGTAGAACGGTGGTTACCCCGGGCTGGGGGAGGAGGAGGTGGGGAGTTGCTGTTTAAGGGGTATAGGGTTTCGGTTTTGCAAGATGAAAAAGTTCCGGAGATGTGTTGCACAACAACGTGAATATACTTTTCTTTTTCTGTTTTAAGTTTACTTTTTATGTTTTATTTTAATTTTTACGGAAGTAGAGTTGATTTACAATGTTGTGTTAGTTTCAGGTGTACAGCAATGTGATTAGTTATACATATACATAGGTCCACTTGTGAATATACTTTTAACATTACTGAACTATACACTTAAAAATGGTTAAGATGGGGCTTCCCTGGTGGTGCAGTGGTTAAGAATCCGCCTGCCAATGCAGGCGACACAGGTTCGAGCCCTGGTCCAGGAAGATCCCACATGCCGTGGAGCAACTAAGCCTGAGTGCCACAACTACTGAACCTACACTCTAGAGACCACAAACCACAACTACTGAGCTCACGCGCCACAACTACTGAAGCCCACGCGCCTAGAGCCCATGCTCTGCAACAAGAGAAACCACCGCAATAAGAAGCCCACGCCCCACAACAAAGAGTAGCCCCCGCTCGCTGCAACTAGAGAGAGCCTGCGCGCAGCAACGAAGACCCAATGCAGCCAGAAATAAATAAATAATTAATTTTATTATTTTTTAAATGGTTAAGATGATAAATTTTGCACCATAAAATTATGGTTTAATTTTAACCATAATTAAAATATGAAACATGCAAAGTAAAATTCAGGTCGCCATTCTCTTACTCCATCCCAGCTCAGGCTCTTTTCAGAGGAAGATTCTAGCCCTGGCAGATTCTCACATGTTGGGGATATGGTGAGGTTGAATGGCTGGTACCTCCAGAAGGTGACAACACAACCTTATTCTAGTCACTAGCATGAGACAAACCCAGTGATCTCTTGGCTCCAACTGTCCAAGCCGTGAATTTCTGGACATGATTCTCAGGAGTTTGGGAAGAAGCAGTACATACTAGTACTCTTAAGGCAGCTTTTGGATTATGAGTACCAGGTGGGTACCATTTGCCTCCCAAAGTCCTCCCAAGGTCCCAGCATCCCTCCTCTCCCAGCCACCAAGCGCATCTGCATAGGAGGACCCCCTCCCCATCACACATGTCACCCCCTCCCCCATTAGCCATGAGGAGCAGTGTGGTCCAGCAGCCCAAACCCAGGGCCAGGAATTGAAACACGAGCTCCCACCCACTTGCATCCAGGACCCTCTGAGATAAGACCTCCCCAGAGTACCCCTCACTTTCTCTCCCTTCCCCAGGCCTGTCAGAGGTACACATTGTTCACAGATAGGTGGGTATGAGGGTGAGCATGGTCAAGTTCACAAGGAGGAGCTGAGTGCGGGGCAGCATATCCTGGGAGGGGTTGGAGGTTCCAAGAAGCTTGCCCTGGCTGCTGGCACAGACATGCAGTCGGAAGGAGGTTAGAACCACTGAAATTCAAAGTACGAAACCTAACCCAATCCTCTCAGCTTGAGGATGGGGACACTGAGACCAGAAAGGCCTAGGGACGTGCCCGAGGTCATGCAGCAAATCAGTAGTGTAGCTGGGTCTGGATCTCCGCCCTCCAGGGTCCCAGGTCTTTTAGCATAACTAATGTCAACTTCCTCTCTGTGGCCAGTTAAAATAAGTTTTTCCTCGGGCTTCCCTGGTGGCGCAGTGGTTGAGAGTCCGCCTGCGGATGCAGGGGACACGGGTTCGTGCCCCGGTCCGGGAAGATCCCACATGCCGCAGAGCGGCTGGGCCCGTGAGCCATGGCCGCTGAGCCTGCGCGTCTGGAGCCTGTGCTCCGCAACGGGAGAGGCCACAACAGTGAGAGGCCCGCGTACTGCAAAAAAAAAAATAATAATAAGTTTTTCCTGAAGTGTGTCTGAGGGGGTCACTTGATCTGGAAGAAACTAGCTTATTCTCTACCAGAAATTCTGGTCTTGATCCTATTGTGAATGTTGAAACATTTTTCTGTACCTTCCAAAACAAACTTCTTTAAAGAGTTCCTAACTTTAATTTCTGGCAATACGGTAGATAAGATGGTTTTTAAAACTCACTCTGTAAAAGAAATCTAGAAACGATAAAACATAAGAAGTACACTTTTAAATACATAGCTGACTTCAGAAGAAGGTAAAGAGGCCCCAAATGAGACAACTCAAACCTGTAACAACAGGCAGATGAGCTGTTACTACAACCCCAGGAAGCAGAAGATGAAGCTGATCTTAGTAATGAAGACACGGGGTTTTAGTGGCCACCCAGAGACCTTACACCCGAGAGATACAGGGAGGTTGGAACTGCGAACAATACCTCAATCCTCAGAGAAAAGGTAGACTATTCACAAAATAGACTAGGAAGATTGCCTGTCTTGGCCGAAGCCCTAGGTATAAAAAAGAATTTTCTTTCCTAAGAATTTGTAGCCAAGGGCCTGCCTTTAAGTGGATTCGAGATTTGTATTTTATATTACGCAGGAACCCCCAGCCAATTCACAAAAATAAATAGTGATCCCAGGCTGAAAATCTCTGAGAAGACAATCTTAACTCAGACTGCAGAGATCCAAAGACTCGCTCAAGAATCTCAAAATCCAAAATTACAAATTGTAAGAGGAAACAGTCCACCATGATCAAGATTTGATGGGATTGGATCCCCCAAGAACTATAGATAATTGAACAATCAGATAAAACTATTATATAATTGTATTTAAAGTGATTATTGACTTAAGGAATTGGAAAGATGAGAATTAGACACTATCAAAAAGTACAAAGCAGACTGGGAAAAGAACCAAATAGAATATTTACAAATAAATATTTTAGCCACTGAAGTTAAAAACTCAACGACTGAGAGTAACAGCAAATTAGACACAGCTAGAGAAAGAATCAACAACCTGGAAGATATATCTGAGGACATTATTCATAAATGCGTTAAAAAGAATGAAGATAAAGAGCAAGAAGAACACAATAAGGCAGTTCAACATACCTTCAATTAACATTTGAGAAAGAGTATAGAAAATGAAATAGAACAACATTTGAAAATATAATGGCAAGGAATTTTCCAGGATTAATGAAATACATGAATCCTCCAATTCAGGAACCATACTAAATCCTAACCAGGATAAATTCAAATAAAATGAACAGATATTATAGAGACACTGAAGAATACCAAAAACAAAGAGTAGATCTTAAAAGCATCCAGAGTGAAGGGGCAGATTACCTACAAGGGAAAGATTATCATACTGATTGTATATATTGATAGTGAACTTGTCAACTGGAAAACCCACGATAACATCTCCAAATTATGGAGAGAAAAATAACTGTCAACCTAGAATTAGAAACCCAACCTAAATATCATTCAAGAATGAACATTAGGGCTTCCCTGGTGGCACAGTGGTTGAGAGTCCGCCTGCCGATGCAGGGGACGCGGGTTCGTGCCCCGGTCCGGGAAGATCCCACATGCCGCGGAGCGGATGGGCCCGTGAGCCACGGCTGCTGAGCCTGCGTGTCCGGAGCCTGTGCTCCGCAACGGGAGAGGCCACAACAGTGAGAGGCCCGCGTACCGCAAAAAAAAACCCCAAAAAACAATAACAACAATGAGGATCACTAAGTTTGGCCACACAATACATACACACATGCGAGTGCAGAAAAACCATATTTCTGAACCATAAGCTCAGAAGACGCATTTGATACAAGACCCATTCACAGTAAAAACGCTTAGCAAACTGTAGAAACAAAAGGAACTTCCTTAATCTAACAACAGATTTCTTCCCAAAACCTATTGTGATATTTTGATTTATAAGAAGAAGTACACATTTGGTCTTTGTCCTGCTTCTGACACAGAGCCCCCAAAATCCTTGAAATTTCCTACGTGCTGAGAGCCATAAAGGTATCTTTTGTTACGGGAATGAGGTGCACCTGAGGATGGGGGCTGGTGGCCAGGAGAACCACCCAAGTGATTAGAGGGTGGAACTTTCAGCCCCACCCGCCCGACCTCTGGGGAGGGGAGAGAGGCAAGAGTTGAATTAATCGCCAACAGCCAACGATGTAATCCACCATACCTCAACAGTGAAGCCTCCATAAAAACACCAAAGGAGAAGGTTCTGAGTTGGTGACCATGTGCAGATATGGGGAGAGTGACTGCCAACAGGAAGGGCATGGAAGTTCCACGCCCTTTCCCTACGCCATGCCATATGCATCTCTTCCATCAGGCTGTTCCTGAGTTACATCCTTTTACAGTAAACTGGTAGTCTGGTAAGTAAAGTGTTTCTCTGAGTTCTGTAAACCACTCAAGCAAGTTAACTGAACCCAAGGGAGGGATTTATTGGAACCTCCAATATATAGTCGGTGATAACCTGAACTTGCAGGGGTTCAGTCTTGTGGGACTGAGCCCCTAACCTGTGGGATCTCACGCTACCTCCCGCTAGATAATGTTAGAACTGAGTTGAATTGTAGGACACCCAGCTGGTTGGTGAGGGAAAAGAAACCCATTCACAGGTTGAAATTGGTGACCAAAACTTTTAATGATTAAACACTAAAGGCATTACATTTAAAGTCAGGAATAAGATAAAGAATGCTGAGTTTCAACACTGAACACTCACACTGTAACAGAAGTCCTAGCCAACACAGTAGAACAGAAAAAGAATTGTGAAGATTGGAAAGGAAGTAAAAGCGTCATTACGCTAAGGAAGGATGATAGAAGATTGAAAAGATGCTACGAACAAATCATTAAAAAGTTCAGCAAGACCAGCATATCAAAACCAATTCCATTCTTTTATGCCAGAAATAAGGTATTAGACAACATAATTTTTTGTATTCCAAATACCCCATTCGGAAACCAAAGCCATAATTTATCTAGTAGTGATAAATCTCACAAAGATTTGTCACTTTACAGAGAAAATGGTAATTTCTTTGAAAGACGTACAATCCCTACATAAATGGAAAGGAAACTGTGTGTTTGCGGATGGGAAAACCCATCACCAAGAGGTTGAACCTCTCCAGATAAAGCATAAATTCGATGAAATCAGGAATAAAAATCTCACAAGGTTTTCCACAAAACTTAACACTGATTCTCAAAACACATGGAAGCCCAAGACGGTTGTCAAGTCATCTAACTGAGCGCCTTCACCTTGGGTCAGACCCTTCCCATACATGTCTCCCCACAGTTCCGACCTGACCTCTCCTCTTTAAACCCTGAACACACCCCTTGGGTGGGGGCGGGGGGGGGTCCTCACCCATGGCTTACCCCTCACTATGATTCCCAAACCTGAATCTTCCCTGGGTTTGGACTGCATAGCAACCAGTCACCGATCACCAGACGTCTCCAAAGCTCTTCCGACTCAACACAGCCAAAGTCCCGTCCTTCCACTTGTGGCTGAATCTTCCTCCTGCCCCGTCTCTCAGGAACAGACACAACCATCCACCCAGAAGCCAAAAAAACCAAGGAGTGCGTTTTGACTTTTCCCTCTCATCTCCCATCAGCAATTCACGACCACACCCTGTCTTTCTCTCTTGGAGCCCTAACCCAAAGCTTCCCCAGTGCTCACCTGGACGACCGGGGCAAGCCCCATCCAGACTCCATAATCTTTTCACTGCAGCCAGCGATGCTTCTACAGGACACGATTCTTCCACTTAAAATCTTTCCAGGGCTCTTAAATAATGGGATTTTACAGGGCCCTTTATCTGCTGATTGCGGCTCTCCATCCATACCTTCCATCCGTCTGCACCACTCTCTCTCCTCCCTCTTCTTTGCACCCCCCCAAGCCCCAAACTCAGTTGCCCAAATGATAACCCCAAAATGCCAAGCTCTTCCCCCGCACAGGGCAGAGCTGCCGGTGACCTTCCTCCCCAACCCCCTTCCCCCGGCCAACTCCTCCTACCCATCCTTAAGGTCCAGCCAAAATCTTTTCTTTTTCTTTTTTAATTGAATAGCTGATTTACAATACTGTGTTAGTTTCAGGGGTACAGCTGTTTCAGCTAAAATCTCCCTTCCCCTGGGACGATGACCCCAAGCTCAGTCTGGGTGAGGCGCCCTCCGCACTCCGGCAGGTCCCCGTGCTTTGGGCACCTCAGCCCCAGCTCCCAGGGTGACTGGTCCCCCTTAGCACACTGCAGACCCCACGAGGGCAGGGCTGGCCGTCTTTCTCAACTAAATCCTCCGCACGCTGCACACGCTGGGGACAAAAGGATGAACAAATCAATGGCTATTTGGTGTGTGTCTGTGAAGTAATGATTTCTCTGTGGGGAGTATGCACTGTTCTGTGTTTAGTGTTAGGAAACAGAAAAAAATCTCAGTAAATGTCTGGACTTGGGCACACCAGAGGGAGAGCTTGAGTTGTATGTAAATCCCTTTGGGGTTTATTCTGGAGGCTTGGAAATGAAAAGGTGACGTCTGGGAATCAAGACGCTGTTTCTGGCTCCAGTTCTACGAGCCACTGTGACCGTGGACGAGTCCCTCCGTTTCTCTGGGCCTCAGCCAGATCACCTGTGAATTCTGTCCCTGGCAGGTCCCTCCTGCCCTGGCAGTGCCTGCGGCTTGCAGCCCAACCCCCTACTCTCCCAAGCGGCCTCTAAACATACCTTGCGGACTCTCGCCTGCGGCTTTGCTCAGAGGAGGCTGGAAACCGATCTGCCTTGGAGAGGCGTCCATGTGATGGTCGGTAAGACCAGATGTCAACTGCACGGGGCCTGACCCAGAGCCCGTGCTCGGGAAGAGCTATTCACGTCACCCTTACTATTACTAAGCTGCACGTAAGGCCTAGAGCCCTAAACAGACCAGCTAGATACACACACCTTCAGCCCTAAAGCCTAATAATAATTAATACTAGCTAGTTAACAATATGAATACCTACGGCGTCGTGTCTCCTGGCTTCACCTAGATTTTCTTCTGGGATCTGACACTAAACACAGAAGGTGCCCCAGAGGCCAGAAAGTTAGGAGATGAAAAGGAGGGTGCCCCAACTTCCCTGACTCCACGTGGGCCCCTCGGAGAGCAGGGCCTGTGCTCCCTGGGCCCTTCCTTCCCCCGAGCTGGGAGCTGGACTGAGGTGGGAGCTGGGCTGAGCTGAGAGCTGGGCTGGGCTGGGGGCTGGGCTGAGCTGAGCTGAGAGCTGGGCTGGGAGCTGGGCTGGGAGCTGGGCTGGGAGCTGGGCTGGGAGCTGAGCTGGGAGCTGGGCTGAGCTGGGAGCTGGGCTGGGCTGGGAGCTGGGCTGAGCTGGGCTGGGAGCTGAGCTGGGAGCTGGGCTGAGCTGAGAGCTGGGCTGGGTTGGGAGCTGGGCTGAGCTGGGAATTGGGCTGGGCTGGGAATTGGGCTGGGCTGCGAGCTGGGCTGGGAGCTGGGCTGGGCTGGGAGCTGAGCTGGGAGCTGCGCTGAGCTGGGAGCCGGGCTGAGCTGGGCTAAGCTGGGCTGGGCTAGGAGCTGGGCTGAGCTGGACTGAGCTGGGCTGGGCTGAGCTGGGAGCTGGGCTGAGCTGGGCTGGGAGCTGAGCTGGGAGCTGGGCTGAGCTGGGAGCTGGGCTGGGCTGGGAGCTGGGCTGGGCTGCGAGCTGGGCTGGGCTGCGAGCTGGGCTGAGCTGGGAGCTGGGCTGGGAGCTGAGCTGGGCTGCGAGCTGGGCTGGGAGGTGGGCTGGGCTGGGAGCTGGGCTGAGCTGGGCTGGGCTGGGAGCTGAGCTGGGAGCTGGGCTGGGCTGGGAGCTGAGCTGGGAGCTGGGCTGAGCTGGGAGCTGGGCTGGGCTGGGAGCTGGGCTGGGCTGCGAGCTGGGCTGAGCTGGGAGCTGGGCTGGGAGCTGAGCTGGGCTGCGAGCTGGGCTGGGAGGTGGGCTGGGCTGGGAGCTGAGCTGGGAGCTGGGCTGAGCTGGGCTGGGCTGGGAGCTGAGCTGGGAGCTGGGCTGGGCTGGGAGCTGAGCTGGGATCTGGGCTGAACTGGGAGCTGAGCTGAGCTGGGCTGGGCTGGGCTGGGAGCTGGGCTGGGCTGGGAGGTGGGCTGGGCTGCAAGCTGGGCTTCGTGGGCAGGGGGAAGCTGGGCCCAGACCCTGCCCCAGGAGGCAGGTTTGCTGAGGCCCCCGCACTGGGTCGGCCCGGAGGAGAGCTGGGCAGAGGGTCACCCGAGGCCCTGGGCCACGGGATCCATTACCGAAATGGAGCTGCTCCCAGCTCCGTGTGGCCTGCCATTCCCAGCCCACAACCCTGCCCGCCTGGCCTGTCCACAATCCCCCCTCCGCCACCCCCGCCTGCCCACAGCCGGGCCTGGCAGGTGCTTCCCTCCCCAGGCAAAGCTCCCACGCACGCGGCCTCTGCCCACAGCTAGAAGGGATGGCGGGTAGGGTAAGCCAACAGCAGCCCAGTGAAGGGTCCCTCTGCGCCTCCTCCTGGTCCCCCAGCGACCCTCGGGGGCCCTGCCAGGAGGGGCTGGAGGGGACAGATGGCATCGCTGAGCCCGGGCCAGGTGCCACGAGCAGAGGAACAAAAATAATCCCTGACTTGGCTCCAGGGCTTGCCCCAGAGGCCTCCTGCTCTGCCCCACCCCACCTAAAAGCCCACCCAAGGCCACACAACACTCAGCTCCATCCTAGGGACCGCTGATGCCAGTTACTCAGGACTTTTCCAAAGAATTGGGAACTTACCCTGGCTTTTATCAAGATCTTTCTAATAATGAGAATAATAAGCTTCTCAAAAACACCTTCAGGGGCTTCCCTGGTGGCGCAGTGGTTGGGAGTCCGCCTGCCGATGCAGGGGACGCGGGTTCGTGCCCCGGTCCGGGAAGATCCCACATGCCGCGGAGCGGCTGGGCCCGTGAGCCATGGCCGCTGAGCCTGCGTGTCCGGAGCCTGTGCTCCCCAATGGGAGAGGCAAAAAAAAAAAAAAAACACCTTCAGGACAGGAAGGGAACTGTGATCCCCAGGTTATAAATGGAGAACCCAAGTCTCAAGGAGGACCAATATCTCACCGTGAGAGAGTGACCTCAGATCTAGTCCCCTGCCTGGTCCACTGTGGTGTCCTCAAGACTTGTCTCCTGCTCTCAAAGCCCACCCCTTTCAGTAGCCCTCCACAGCCATCAGTGATCACTCAGCCCCCCCAACTCCCCCTAACGCCTGGAGCCCCCAACATGCCACTCAGAACGCGGCAACACCTGGTCCTGGAAAAGTGATGGCACCTGTGCCCACCTGTTTCCCCTGCTGGCTGTGAGCTACTTGAGGACGTGATTTTCTCCTACATCCGTGTCCCCCACCACTCCTGGCTCCAAGTCGGGGACTCAGCAGCACACGGCATCCTTAATTAAGGAGTCAATTCTTCCACTGATCCCCTTTCCTCGGTCAAGGACAAATCTACTACTCGTTTCCGTTTTATCACAACATCTCTGACTCGTTGGGCGTCAACACATGTTATAACCTCCTCCCCATGGCCCTGCCCCCAGACTGGAAGTGATGGAGATTGGAAGGAGCTAGGGAAGTTTATGGGACTTGCCTGGCGTCATCCAGAAAGTTAGGGAGAGACAATGAGGACGGGGCCTGAGGCTCTCGCCCAGTTACAAGATCAAGAACTCGGGCATCCAGGCTAAAGATTCCAGCCACACAGGACCCTCGGGACGGGGTTCTCACGTCCTGCCCACAGAGGCCTCAGCTTTTAACACTGAGGCTCCTCTCCTGGAGGCCTTTGGAAGAACCACCTTCTTCATCCCAACAACCCCTATAACTGAGAAGCTGTAAAGAAAAGAAAACTTGGGGTTTCCTTCCAGGAACCCGTCCCAATCTTCCAGATACATGAAGATGTGGGATATGGGATATGGTTGGGGGGGCGGGGCGTGGAGACTAAGTAATCTGGGAGGAAGGGAGTGGGTCCCCTTCCGCCTCAACCCCAGAACGGGGATCCTTCTTCAGGCTGCAGGACTCATCTACGAGGTCCGGTTTGAATCAGGGCAGGTGGGGTCTAGTTTCTGAACCCCAGGTGCTTTGCCCAATCTGGCTTAGCTGTTACAGAACCCACAGAGCACTGCGCTGGACTGTGTGGATTTTCCTCATCCAACAGACTTCAGAGCTGGGACAAAAATGGCTCTCCCATCATTACCCTGGCTAGTCTCACCGGACCAGACTCTGGAGATTGGATCCAGCTCTACAAGGACCACAAAATACTGCACACACTGAAGCAGACAGAGACCTCTGGGGTGCCAGGGTGGGGAGGGCAGGGGCAGTCATCTCTGAGCCTTCGCTGGCCGGACCTCATTCCTTAGACAAGAACAGGAAGGGAGATCAGAACAGTGGGCCCAGCCTCCCTCCAGCCCCGTCCCCCTCTTCCCTCCAGCCTCTGAGTTCACACACATTGTTTTCCGGCTGAGGCCAGGCCTCTGTACTTAATTCCCGACACCAGTCCAACCACAAACATCTACGGAGGGCGGAGGGAAATGGAAGAGGTCCGTAAAAGGGAACAAAAAAGTTCAGCTCTAAGAATAAGGTCTGAGGACTTCCCTGGCGGTCCAGTGGTTGGGACTCCACGCTTCCGCTGCAGGGGGCACAGGTTCAATCCCTGGTCAGGAACTAAGATCCCACGTGCCACGCTGGGAGGGAGGGAGGAGGGAGAGAGAGAGAGAGAGAGGGAGGGAGAGAGAGAGAGAGAGAGAGAGAAAGAAAGAAAGAAAGAGAAAGAAAGAAAGAAAGAAAAGAAAGAAAGAAAGAAAGAAAGAAAGAAAGAAAGAAAGAAAGAAAGAAAGAAGGAAGGAAGGGTCTGAGGTCTAATGTCTCACATGGTGACTACAGTTGCTGAATGCTCTCACACACACACACAAAAGAAAAACATGTGAGATGAGAGATGTGCTAATTAACTAGATGGAGGGGACCCTTTCACAGTGTATACGCACGTCAAATCACCAGACCCTTGAAGTATCTTATAGTTCTAGATGTCAGTTACGCCTCAGGAAAGCTGAAATTACCTACTATATGCCAGGCTCGGGGTATGAGGTCACTAGGACACAGTTCTGCCCTCAACATACTTCAGTCTATGGGTCCAGGGGTCCCTGCCACGATGCAAGTACAGTCTACCCCTTATTATCCACAGAACCGTCACAGATTCCGTGTTTGCAAATTCGTTCACTCACTAGAATCCGTAACCCAAACTGACACTGGCGGTGCTTCCTGGTCACTCGGACGCGTCCCTGCGCTGAGCGGCTGTCACCCGTGGTCCACCTGAGGTCAAGCCAGCCCACCCTGCCTTCCGGTTTCAGCTCAGACCCCAAACAAGCGTCCGTCCTTTTCCCGGTCTATTTAGTGCCATGCTTTTCCCATTTTTGTCTTTTTGTTGTTGATCTCACTGTTTAAAATGGCCCCCAAGTGCAGTGCTGGGGGGCTGCCTGGTGTCCCCAAGTGCAAGGAGGTCGTGATGTGCCTTATGGAGAAAATACACGCGTTAGATAAGCCTTGTCCAGGCGGGAGTGATGGTGCTGTTGGTCGTGAGTTCAATGTTAATGAACCAACAATCTATATTAAATTAGGTGTCTCTGAACAGAAACACACATAAAGCAAGATTACGAATTAAATGGATGACAAAAATGTTGCAACCAGAGCCTCACAGGAACCTAACCCGTGTCTGCCCTCAGAACACTGGTTAAGTACCTGCTAATTCACGTTCTCAGTGACTTTATAGGAATCAGGAATGACAAGAATCCAGTGCACCAGGGAGAGTAACACGTTAAACCATTACAGGTAAACATCTTGGGGGGAGGGGGAGGATTTCAATAGACATTGAGCTCAAGACCCTGGGAAAATCACACCTGATGGAGAAAGACATGCCCCAAGGCAGCCAAAAGGTGGAGACAACCCAAGTGCCCTTCAACAGACTAAGGAATAAACAAAAGGTCATCTATCCATACAGTGAACTATTATTCAGCTTTAAAAAGGAATGGGGGAGGGCTTCCCTGGTGGCGCAGTGGTTGAGAGTCCGCCTGCCGATGCAAGGGACACGGGTTCATGCCCCGGTCTGGGAAGATCCCACATGCCGCAAAGCGACGGGAGAGGCCACAACAGTGAGAGGCCCGTGTACCGCAAAAAAAAAAAAAAAAAAAAAAAAAGGAATGGGGGGAAAAAAAAGGGAGTTCCCTGGCGGTCCAGTGGTTAGGACTCCGCGCTTTCACTGCTGTGGGCCCGGGTTCAATCCCTGATCGGGGAACTGAGATCCCAAAAGCCATGCGGCACGGCCAAAAAGATACAAAAATTACAAATTAAAATAAATAAAAATAAAAAGCAATGAAATTCTGACACATGCTACAACCTGAATGAACTTGGGGACATTATGCTAAGTGACATGAGCCAGACACATAAAGGATGAATATTCTATGGAACACCTGAAACAGGCAAATCCATAGAGACAGGAAGTAGAAGACAGGTTATGCGGGGTGTGGGGTGGGGGGACGTTTGTAATGGGGACAGAGATTCTGTTTGGGGTGATGAAAAAGTTCTGAAGACCGATGGTGATGGTAACACAACACTGTACTTAATGCTACTGAACTGTACACTTAACAACGGTTAAAATGGTACATTTTATGTTGTGCATGTTCTACCACAGTTTTTTAAAAAGGGTCACCAGGAGATAGAAGGGAAAAAGAAATGGATGGAGAGGGGACAGGGGGTCACTCCAGGAGTCTGGAGCCCAGCATACAGGAGAGAAAGGAAGGTGGCCTACGTATAACCAGAAATGCAGAGAGAGAAGGCAGGCAAAGCCCCGGGATGGAAGGAAGGAGGGGAAGGTTAGAAACAACCCACAGGTAGCGGATGGGCTGGGCAGGGCCCGGCAGCCAGCTGGAGAAAGCTGGCCCCTGTGTGACTCAGAAGGCCAGCCGGGGCTTGCTGGAGGCCAAATAACGAAACCACCCAGAACCTGAGGTCATGAGGCCCAAACGCCCCACCGTCCTTCGCGCCGGGCAGTGCCCCTTCCTCTCCGAAGGCACACAGCTCTGGGAAAGCTGGGCGTCAGGCTGTCTGGTCTATCGTGAAGAAGTTCAGGGTCACGGGACCTGGGTTTTGTTGTTTGTTTGTTTAAATATTTATTTATTTGGCTGCGCCGGGTCTTCGTTGCAGCACGTGGGCTCAGTAGTTGCGGCACGCGGGATCTTTAGTTGCGGCATTTGGGATCTACTTCCCTGACCAGGGGTCGAACCCAGGCCCCCTGCATTGGGAGCGCGGAGTCTTAACCACTGGACCGCCAGGGAAGTCCCAGAACCTGGGTTAACGTCTGCCTCTGAGCAGCTACGCATTCACCTCCCGAAGCTCCTGTTTCCTCATCCCTCAAACTGGGACCAGACACCCTTTGCGGAGCGATGATGGAGGACCAGTGTGATGAAACAGGCAAAGCCCTGGAGGGCAGCAGCGCGTCCCTCCCTCCCCTTTCAGTGGGGACGTTGATCATACCTCTCGACAGGACAGGATGGGGAGGGGGTGAAAGCGAAGAAGGCAAAAGGAGGGGACCCACAGTCCTTCCCAGTGTGAGCGCCTGTGGGAACCAAAGCCACAGGGAGCCGGGGCAGCCGGGAGGGTGGCGCTGTGCAGCCCGGCGCCAGAGGCCTGGCTGGGCCTCACACCGGCCGGGCCATTCCACTCTCTGGGGCTGTGTCCTTGAAGATACACCGCAGAGGGGATAAGGTCTCTCCTCCTCCTCACGGGGCTATCTTGAGCATCAGGATCAATCCTGGCCGGCACAGAGGCGGCTCCTTGCGGGATGATGGAGGGATGACAGAGGGGTGATGGAGGGATGAGGGAGGGGGACAAGGACAGTGCGAAGCATCCTCCCCTGGACAGTGGGGAGGTGAACAGCAGGATGAGTGAGGGGCACAGAAAGGAGGAAATCGGTGGAGAGGGAAGCAGGCCAGAGGGACGGGTCAACAGGGAGGGGCAGAGCGCCTCAGAGAAGTAGGGGGAGATAAGATTCCTGAGCAGATACAGGCCCCCAGCCCATCCCTCAGACACCCAACCCAGAGGGGCGGCGGGGGGTGGGGGGGTGGGGGGGGTTAATAAGGGCGGGGCTCCAGCGCCCCACCCCCCTCAGCTCTGCGGGCCGGCCAGCCATCAGCCATCCTCCCACTCCCATTGGCCAGGGCTGTGGGTGTCTGTGGGCCTAGCCCTAAGGCATCCAGGAAGTGCCTGTCCAAGGCCCTCCACCTCTGCCCCACCCACTGGGGCCACAGAAGCCCCTCTGATCTCACAAGGAGAAGAAATCAGGTCCCACGTTCAGCCTTGCCATGATTCGTGGGGACACTTTCCCTCTCTGGACCTCGGTGTCCCCACTTACAAAGAGAAAAGGCGGGGAAAGGAGAAGATCATTCACGATGAAAAAGAAATGAGCTCTCAAGTCAGGGGAAAACTTGGAGGAAACTTAGAGGCATATCCCTAAGTGAAGCCCATCTGAAGCCACACGTGGAAAGGCTGCAGACTGTACGACAAAGACCACACAGCATTTGGAGAAGGTGACACCATGGGGACAACAGAAGATCAGTGGAGGCATGAGCAGGTGGGACACAGGAGTTCCAGGGCAGTGAAGCCACTCCGTCTGGGACTGAAATGCCACCATTACATGTGACGAGACATGTGTCCAAACCCACAGAACACACCACTCACACAGCGGACCCTAATATAAACTGTGGACTTTAGTTAATAACATATCAATCCTGGCCCAGCAAGGTAACAAATATGCCACACAGGGCAAGGTGTTCATAAGCAGAAAGCAGGGAGGAGGGAGGGTATTCTATGTAATTTCTGCTCAACTTGTATGTAAACCCAAAACCGCTCAAAGTAATAATAACAACAAAGGCTACTGACTTAAAAAAAAAAAAGTGGAAAAGACTGTATATATGTATAACTGAATCCCTTTGCTGTACAGCAGAAAGTAACACAACATTGTAAATCAACTCTACTCCAATAAAATACATTTAAAAAATAATAATAAAGTAGGCAGTTCCCTGGCAGTCCAGTGGTTAGGACTTGGCGCTCTCACTGCCAAGGGCCCAGGTTCGATCCCTAGTCGGGGAACTAAGATCTCACAAGCCGCACAGGGCGGCCAAAAGATAAATATGCATTTGGGGAAGCTGGAAAAAAAAAAAAAAAAGATGGGAGGAGTAAGCCTTGCATTTATTTCTCCTCTGGGCCCTTCCCAGGATTCTAAAATAAAGCAAAAGTCACAAAAGTACTGGAGGCCAAGGGGCTGCACCAGCCCACTGGGCTCCCTCTGGACGGGCCTGTCCTGTGGAATCCAGATCTCACAAGAGATCAAGGACCCGGAGCCTTCGAAACTCCTCACAAGGCGAATCCCCAGGCACGGCCTGAGCAAGCTGGGCCTCCCCTACACCGCTGCGCCCACAGAGTGCAGGACCGTGCCCACGTGCCAGGACTGGGACTGTGCCCGCACCGGTGCCCCTGCAGCTCAGCACCCCCCCCCGGCCCCCACTAGGGAGGAGCCCTCCGGGGCCCAGGGCATCAGGGAGCCACGGCGGGGCGAGGGCTCAGGGGGAGCCCCAGGGAGCAGCACGCGAGCCCCATCCTCAGCTCTGCCCGCTCTCTAATCTTCTCTGGGAAAGGCCTGCCCAGGAGAGAATGAAGACCCCTGCATCTGGCAACACCACGGCCCCCGGCCCCCAGGACACAGGCGAGGGCCAGGCTGGGCGGAGGTTAGCAGCGCCCACCCCACCCTGGGTCATTTTCATAGGAATGTCCTTCTATCTCAGAGCCACCCTGCCTGCACAGGGGTAGAAATTCCAATGGCCCAGGGCCCTCAGATCCCAGGCTGAGGTCACACCAGCGGAAGACCCACCCTGACCCAGAAACCCACCCCACTGATTCCGCTCTGCACCAGCCACACCCTCACCCAGCCCTTACTCCGGCCACCCGGCCGAGTCCCCGCCTCCAATTCCAGAATGCACGCTCACCCAGTTTGGAAACAAGGCCGCGGAGGCGGCTCATACCCAGGCTGTGCACAAGCATTTGCTGTTCTGAGGGGCCTGGCCAGCCTGGCCGGCGAGACACCACCGGCGCCTCCTGCTCTGAAGGAGCTACTGCGCCAGGAGTGGGACCTCACGGAAGACCCGGTCCCTTCATCTTTTCCGTAGGTCTTTCTCTAGGGGACCCCCATGTCCCACCTCAACCCGGTCCCACCTTTGCCCTGAAGAAAGGCCAAGGCTTAGGACACCAAACTCTTACCCCACACCTAGCATCTTCTTTTGGAGATTTTCTCCTTAAGTGAACTTCCCCCAAATTTGTAAATCACACGTCTGACAGGGGACTTGTATCCAGAATATGAAAGAACTCTCATAACAAAACAATCAAACGAAAAAAATAGGCAAAGGATTTGGACATACATCTCACCAAAGAAGTTGTATGAATGGCAAATAAGCACCCGAAAGGACGTTCCACATGGTAGCCATCAAGAAAATGCAAATTAAAACCTCAAGGAGATTCTACTACACACCTACGCGGATGGCACAAACAGGACAGAAAGAAACCTGACAACACCAGTGCTGCTGAAGACGCGGAGTGATGGAACTCTGACGCTCTGCTGGGAGAAGTGCCAAACGGTACACGTGGGAGAACAGCTCGGCAGTCTCTTAAAGCTTAAAACATACACGTATCGCGTGACCCAGCAATCCCACTCCTAGGTATTTATCCAAGAGAAATGGAGACCTGTGTTTGCACAAAAACCTGCACACCAGTGACGACAGCAGCTTTACAAAATCATCAAAGTCTGGAAACCACACCAAAGTCCTTCAACCAGCAAACGGCCAAGCACAGTGTGGGACGCCATATAACGGGGTCCTTCATTTTGTATTTTTTCTTTTTGGGCCACATCACATGGCATGCAGGATCTCAGCTCCCCGACCAGGAATCGAACCTGTGCCCCATGAAGTGGAAGCTCGGAGTCCTAACCACCGGACCGCCATAAAATTCCCTATGACGGGGTCCTTGTGACTCCGCAATGAAAGGGAACTAACTTCTGACCCACACACCACCTGGTCGAAGGGGGCATCCAGCTGAGTGAAGTCAGCAGAGCCCAAAGCTACACGCTGTATGATTCCACCTGACGTTCTAGAAAAGGCAAGACCACAGCAGTGAGAACAGATCGGGGAGGGCAGAGTGGGCATGGGGCGAAGGGGCTGCAGCGTTGAGGAGCCGTCTGGGGAGATGGTCGGTTGTGGACCCTGACCGTGGTGGCGACCGCCCAACTCCGTGCATATGTCAAAGCTCATAGGACTACACATCACAAGGAGTAAACTCGGCTGCACGTAAATTAAAAACCAAGTCCTCCTTATTCTACCCAGAGTACCCGGAAAATGGACCGTGTTCATAAAGTCCCTCCTCTAGTCATTTCATGCCCACAGCCCTGAAATCACTACTTTTTCTGTCTTCTCACAGATATTTCTCCTGCCCTCTTCCTTCCTCCCTCTCTCCTTCTCTCTGTCCCTCTTACACATGTACACACTCAGCTGTCAAAAACCTACCCATCCTTCAAAGCCAGCGCAAGTGGCTCCTCTTCCACGAAGCCTTCCCTGACTGCTCCCAGCCCCTTCAGGATGAATCCTCTTTACCAGGCATCCCCTCTGCACTTGCCTGTGCTGCTGCTTCTTTCCTTCCTTCCTTCCTTCTTTCTTTCTTGGCCGCACCATGTAGCACGCAGGATCTTAGTTCCCCAATCAGGGATAGATCCCGTGCCCCCCGCAGTGGAAGTGCGGAGCCCTAACCCCTGGACCGCCAGGAAAGTCCCTTGTCTGTGCTTCTCGTTGGCCCTTCAAGCACCCCGCAGGCTCTCAGCGTTCGTTACTCAGTCCGTCTCCCCTGCTGGATCGCACGCTCCTTAAGCACCTGCCACACGCCCCCCGCTGCACCTGGCACAGGCCGGGCACACCGTGGGTGCTCTGTGACCACTGAGGGCAGGTGCAAGCGGAGGGGGCTGATGCCAAGGAGAGCTGGCGCTGCTGCGGCTGGCGGAGCTCCGCGGGGGGTGTCGGAAGCACTCAAACCTCCAAGTCGACACGAGGTCACGCGATTTTCCAGGACGCTTTTCTTCCTCCTTGCCACGAAGCACAGCTCCGAGCCCCGAGGAGACAGAGGCTCAGGACACACCTGTTGAGGGACGGGACCCTGTCCCATCATCGGGGGCTGGCATTTCTCTCCCAGGAGGTGGCCCTCTGTGCAGCAACAACCGATCAGCCCATCTGATCTGAATCCATTTCACTCTGTAGAACTACGGGCACCGGTAGGGACGCCCAGGGACCACGGGGCCCCTCTGTGGCTGGGCTTTCCCAAGCACAGCACTGCCTCTCCAGGGGTTAAGAACCAGTTATAGGTCATTTACCTGATAAACACTTATACAGTGTTTAATATGTGCCCGGCAAAGAAACCAAGCACTTTACAGATATTGCCTAATTTAACCTTCACATCAACCGTATGGGGGTGGCACTGTTATTAGTATTGCCCCCATTAATAAGCGGGGAAAATAAGGGACTTCCCTGGCGGTCCAGTGGTTAGGACTCCACGCTTCCACTGCAGGGGACATGGGTTGGATCCCTGGTCGGGAACTAAGATCCCACAAACCACGTGGCTCTGCCAAAAAAAAAAAAAAAGGGGGTGGGGGGGAAATAAGACACACTGCAGTCTGGAAACTTGCCCAAGGCCACATAGCTGAAGAGCAGCAGGTAGGGGCTTCAAACCCAGGCAGGCAGGCTGGCTGTGAAGCTATACTGTCCAAACACTGGCCACGGCTAGTGGACACTTGAAGCGTGGCCGGTGCAACAGAGACGTGCCGTTGAATGTAAAACACGGGCTGGATCCCAACCCTTTTTATGAAAAACAATGTAAACTATCTCATTCATATTGTTTTACTACTGATTACACGTTAACCGATAATATTTTAGACACTGTAGTTTAATAGAAAATATTATTAAAATTCATTTCACTAGGGAAGGGTGGGGGAAGGGACAGTTAGGGAGTTTGGGATTGACACGTACACACGGCTATATTTAAAATGGATAACCAACAAGGACCTACTGTACAGCACAGGGAACTCTGCTCACTATTATGTAACAACCTAATGGGAAAATGTATAACTGAATCACTGTGCTGTACACCTGAAACTAGCACAACATTGTTAATCAACTCTACTCCAATGTAAGATAAAAAGTTAAAAAAAATTCATTTGACTAGCTTCTTTTCACCTCTTAAATGTGGCTCCCAGCTCACGTACAATTTCACATTCCCAGCGGACAGCACGGGCTCCAGAGCCTGTGCTCGCAGCCGCTACCCGACGCCGGGGCATCTTCCCCTGACCCTGACGCCCGTCCACCCAGCTTGCACAAGGGTGACGCGGGCCAGGCAATGCCGCCCACACCTCCCCGTGCTGCATCCTCCACCCGCTGGGACACTGCTCCTTCCCCCACATCTCTCAACCTCTGCTCCGGCAGGATGGATCTCCCCGAGGGCCAAAGTGGGAAAACACCTCCCTCCTCGCCTAGTGGGGTCCCCACCTGCCACATGTGGAGAAACTGAGGCCAGGACCATAAAGGGGAGGCAGAGGCCCCAGAGGTCATCTGATCCCACCTCCCATCCAGCGCAGAGACGTCCGGCGAAGCATCCCTAACCAGTTCTGCACAGAAACAGAAATTCTGTGTAGTTCCACCTGGTCCTGCCTCCTGAAATCACGGATGGATCTGCTGTTCCTGCAAGGAGGGCTGCCTCCTGGGAGAGAAACGCCAGCACCCACCCCCGCTCCAAACTCGGCTGAGATGCTCGAAGCTCAGTGCTTCCTAGGTCCGGTGTGTCCACCCAAAACCAGAGGAGGCTCCCAGTGTGGCCGGAGCACTGCACTGGACTCAAGCCTTTCTGACGCAGGCTCCGCACACCACAGGGCCCAAAGGGAAGCGCGTGATGGACCCGGGTACAAACTTAAACCCCGCATTAATCTCCGTGTAGCTTCTTCCTCCTCTGTAAAGGAGAGTTTCAAAAAATAATAACAAACCCCATCTCGCAGGGCTGCTGTGAAGATTAAAAGAGAGATGTCGAGAGAGATGTTTAGAATAACACCTGGCACCCAGTGGGCACTTAATAAATGCTCATTTCCCTTCCCCTTCCTTCAACCAAAAACCCCAAGTTTTTTTTTTTTCCCCACAAGAATGGACAGTAAGTTCCTATTCTATATAATCGATATTCTGAACTTAAATGCAGGATTTTACACGTAAACTTTTTAGGTTTCATCTTGAGTTATGAAGACATGTTTAATATCGCTAGATGTCAAGTCATTTTGAATGGCTAAAAATTGAAAACAATTCTTTTAAAAGTCCAGTATAGCACAGTTAAATCAGGTATTGTCATATGATGTAATATTATTCAGATCCTTAAAATTACAGTTTTCAATAATTCATATACTCACTCAATAGTATAGAGTAGTTAAAAAAAAAGAATCGAGTATAATTGCAATTATGTTAAAATATATAGACTTGCATGAACACAAGTTTGGAGGGACATATACCAAAATATTAACGGTACTCATCCCTGAGTTGTAGCACTATGTACCATTTTATTTTCTCCTTTATATATTTCTTTATTTTCCTGGTGTTCTATAATGAGCATGTATTAATCTTAACTGAAAATTTATTTTAATTTCAGGGCTCTGCTTAATCTCCGCATTCTGGTCAACTGAAATGATTTTGAATCCTGGTTCTGTCATCCGATAGGCTTGTTATCCTAAACGTGCACAGAACTGATAGAGGACAAAGCCAAAAAAGATGTGACATATATCACTAGAGACCTCGCCCCAGGGCGACATGAGCTCAGTACCCAGGGTGGTCTTTCAACCGGTTACAAATGCATCTTACTGCTGCCATCAGCCAGAACACACTCAGTTCTCTTGAGCCCAAATTAGGTTATTTTCCGACGACTTGGTAGAGTGAACCCATGTTGGCCACTAGTTACCTCAACTTCATTTCTGACGTCCCCACAGACTGTATGTTCAAATATCTGACCTGGAATTTGGCCAGGGATGGATAAGAAGCTTACCAGCCGGCCATTTCAGGACCCCGGTCTTGCCCCCTTGAAGAGATGAACCAGGACAGCATTTGTTATCCTGCCGTCCTCACCTCCTCCCAGACCCCAAAAGCTTCTCTCAGGTCCCCAAAACGCGATCTGTGAGAATCTGGCCACCTGAGCTCAGGAAACGCGACTCAAGTGTGGTCCAACGCACCTCGTCCAAGGTTGGCCTTCGCCCCTCTCACAGGTCTGCTCTACTCTGACAAAGATGAGGGCGTGGTAAGGGCGCTTCACCTCGGAGAGCATTCCGCCACCTGCCCCCCCAGCCTGTCCGCGTTGTCCTCCTGTTCTGACTGTAGCTCAGAAAAATCCCTTTCTGTTGTCCAGCTGACCCAGGCTGGCTGCTTCCCCACCTGGAGCTCTGCCCACGGCCCAGTCAACTATTACTCAACGCTCAACGCCAAGATGGCCATCAGCCGGGGAGGAACACGACCAAATTTTATCCTGGGGGGTTCACGGGACAATGCACGCAAACATCTCGGGGGCTTGAGGGAACGCGGCGCAGTTCTTGCAGGGGTGGGCCAGGCAAGCAGACACTGGGACACCTCGGCTGAGAAGGCAAAGCAGAGGGCTCAGCCAGAGGATGGGCTTCAGCAGCTCAGGCTTCTCTGAGTCAACAGAGCCCCTGCAGAGGAGAGGCCCACCCTGTGTGTCACCGGCCCCTCCCCAGTGCCCTTCGCACTGCCCCCAACACCCTGCCTTTCCTTCAGGCCGGATATGCATCCCCTCCCCCACGAGGGTCACCCAGCCTCCGCACAGCTCCCATTTCCTGCCCCTGGTGACTCCTCTGAAGTCTATTGTTCGAGTGAAGTTTGGGTCAAAGGAAGCCGAGTCCCCACCCATGGGGGCCCGCCCACCCTCCGCAGTCTGCACTGCAGGGAGCCGGGCCCATCCTCCTGATGTATTGAAGGCCGGAGGATGTTGGGCAAGGCCCTTGGGGGCTGGGATTCTGGTGGAAATGCTCCCAAAGGGCCAGTCGCTACAGCTGAGGGCTCCAAGCCCATATCCCTAATATCTACATGGAAAAACCAAAAGCGTGCGAAGAACTGTCACTTCAGAAGCCGTCAAGGCAAAGCTGGAATGAGAGCCTAGGAGCTGGAGACTATGCCTGGCTACACAGCCCTGCCCCACCTCCACCTGGGCCCCTGAACTGGCCACACCCTAGGGGGAAGGGGGGGCCCCCCCAGACAGCAGCTGTTCAGCTACAGTTTCAGAGCCTTAAAGGGAGCTGTGGTCCCAACTCCTGCCAGCAAAGGGTCACAGCGGGCAAAGGAAGGCAGGAGGCACAGTGCGCCAGCCTCCACGCCTGTTAGACGAAGGTGGCCAGGAGTCTGGGCATTGGGACCCACAGAGCAGGAGACGGCGCAGGAGACAGAGTGGACCAGAATGGACCAGGGTGGACTCCAGTCCCAGCTGTGCCACTCACCAGCTGTGTGACCTTAAGCAAGCTACTGTCCCACTAGGGCTTCAGTTTCCCATCTTTATTTTTATTATTTTTTAAATTTTTATTGAAATATAGTTGACTTACAACGTTGTATTAGTTTCAGGTGTACAGCAAAGTGATTCAGTTATTTTGTGTGTGTATGTATATATATTCTTTTTTAGATTCTTTTCCATTATAGGTTACTCCAAGACACTGAATATAGTTCCCTGTGCTCTACAGTAGGTCCTGTTGTTTATCTATTTTACATATAGCAGTGTATATCTGCTAATCCCAAACTCCTAATTTATCCCTCCCCCACCCCTTTCCCCTTTGGTAAGTGTAAGTTTGTTTTCTATGTCTGTGAGTCTATTCCTGTTTTGTAAATAAGTTCTTTTGTACCATTTTTTAGATTCCACATATAAGTGATATCATATGGTATTTGTCTTTCTCTGTCTGACTTACTTCACCTAGCATGATAATCTCTAGGTCCATCCATGTTGCTGCAAATGGCATTATTTCGTTCTTTTTCATGGCTGAGCAGTATTCCACTGTATATATGCACCACATCTTCTTTATACATTCATCTGTCAATGGACATTTACGTTGCTTCCATGTCTTGGCTACGGTAAATAGTGCTGCTATGAGCACTGGGGTACATGTATCATTTCGAATTACAGTTTTCTCTGGATATATGCCAGGAATGGGATTGCTGGACCATATATTTTTAGTTTTTTAAGGAAGCTCCATACTGTTCTCTGTAGTGGCTGCTCCTCACCTCTAAAATGAGCGAGTGGGCTTCCCTGGTGGCGCAGTGGTTGGGAGTCCACCTGCCGATGCAGGGGACACGGGTTCGTGCCCCGGTCTGGGAGGATCCCACATGCCGCGGAGTGGCTGGGCCCGTGAGCCATGGCCGCTGAGCCTGCGCGTCCGGAGCCTGTGCTCCACAACGGGAGAGGCCACAACAGTGAGAGGCCCGCGTACCGCAATAAATAAATAAATAAATAAAAATAAAATGAGCGGGTTAGGTGCTGACATTAGAGTTCACTAATGTTCAGCGAGTTCACCCTGGGGTCAAGGCAAAACGGTAATTAGAACATAGGAGTTGGAGACCCTGTGCTCTGCGGTGACAAAGCCGGGCTCCCACCTCCACCTGGGCCACTAGCGACCCTGGTCCCTAAGTCTGAGGGAAGAAGCCTGTAGGGCCTGGCGTACAGCAAACGCTCAAGCCACTTGGCTAAATAAACATGAATGGCAGGGCAGGGTTTAGCAAAGGGTGTTCAGAGAAGTTCCCAGGAAAAAAGGGGTTCTAGGCTGAAACAGGCTTAGGAAACACTGGCTGCTGCGCCTCTGGCTGTGCCAGGCACGGTGCGAGGTGCTCTGCAAACACTGAATTTTCACCACCAACTTTTCCGATAGATACTAATGAACTCTTCCCATATTACTCATCAGGAAACCAAGCCTGAAGCCTTAAAGGTAGCGAGTAAATGTCAGGATTTATACCCTGGTACGTGTGACCCCAAACCTGAACCCGCTCTACTCCATCTTTAGACCAGACGCCCTCGAAGCCCCACCCACACCTGGCCTGAGCCGGTGAGGGGGGAGGTGGCCCCCAGCAGCACACCTGTGTCCTCAAGGTGCGTGGAGGAGGGGCGGCGAGTCCCCACCCCCTGGCAGTGTCTGGTCCCTTCCTTTCAAGAAGCCATAAACATTATGCCCACAGCATCTGGCTGTGAGGATGAAGAAAGAACTCGATGATAAGGGGTCGGCCTGCGTTCCCCCCGCCCATCCCCACCACGCGCTGTCAATCTCACACTGCGGCCAATCTCCTGGGCATTGTGGCTCTCGCCCTACCCAGCTCCCTCCTCTAAAATGTTTCACGTGGTGAAACCCCAATGGAGAGAAAACAGAAAGCAAAGCAGAAAGGAAGAGATGGGGAAACAGAGATACCCCACAAGGTTCTCCTCACAGGTCAACCGGCAAATCAGAGGCAGCCTTCCCTCCCAGGCTGGCACGAAAGCATCTTTGCAATGCTCAGGACAGTGCCTCCTGGTCTAGCAAGTCTCCAAGGAGGAGCATTCTTCCTTTTGACTGCCCGGGCAGCTCTAAGGAGAACTGGACCAGGAGAAAGTAGTTCGATTCCTCCTTGTTCTTGGGGCCAAATTTAAAAGCACTGTCTAGACAAATACTGTGTGATATCACTTACATGTGGAATTTAAACAACAGACTAGTGAATATAACAAAAAAGAAGAGGACTCACAGATATAGATATGAGCAAACTGGTGGTTCCGGTGGAGAGGGGGCGGGGCAATTTAGGGGCGGGGGAGGGGAGGTACAAACTGTTGAGTGTACCACAGGCTACAAGGATGGGTTGTACAACACAGGGAACATAGCCCGTATTTTGTTGTAATTGGAAATGGAAAGTTACCTCTAAAAACTGCATAACATTTTTTAAAAGTTAAAAATAAATAAGTAAAGTAAAAGCACTGTTTACACAAATCTCAAGATTCGAAATGGTCTCTTTCTGGGGGGGGGGTCCAACCCCACAAACATCCCCAAATCTCACCACCGTCACGAAAGGCAAGAATCTCAACTTCCCTTAACGTTCTGCCCAGGCAGAACAAAACCGACCTCCCTAGGAAGACAGCTGCCTGGAAGAGGCAGGTGTGGACAGCTTCCTTCCAGCTCCGCGGGTCCAGGGCGAGTGGAGCCTGGGGGCCACACACTCCCACAGCCAACTACTCCCGTACACACACCACCAGGGACACTGTCTCCCGCCCCCGCTTCGGCAGGGCGCAAGGACAGTCCCGCCCAGGAACAGCATCCTCGCGGGGAAAACGCACGCTGAGAGACGTGGCATCTCGCAAGTCCTCAGAGACACTCAGCTCTCAGACAAACAGCACTCTTCTCGAGTGGAAACGCGCTCCCGTTCAACACAAACAAATCCGCCTCCTGGAAGCCAGGTGAGTCATCTGTGAGCCGGTGTCACCCTCACATACACTCGAAGCTAAGGAGGCAGGACAGCCAGACGCCACATGAACTCATCACTTACCCTCCGGGTCTGGCCCGAACCCCCTGACACACGAGTACACGGAGGCGCGAGTCCCGGGTCGGCCCACCCGCCGGGGAGCTCTGCTCCCCAGACTCGCTGGTCCCCAGCGTAGAACGCACCAGGCTCCTCAAGCGCTGGGGCGCGGGGACCTTTTGCCGAGGTCCCCTCCGCTCTCGCAAAGCCTCGGCACTGCAAACCGCCGAGGCACCCACCTCCAGGGCTCTCCTTCCGAGCCCGAGAGGCGCCCAGCAGAAAAGAGGCGCGGGTGCCGGGTCTCTCTGCCGCCGGCGTCCTCGGCTCCGCCTCCGGTCCTTTCGGCTCCGCGCGCTCCCCTTCCCCGCCCCCCGGCCCTCTCGCCCACCACGGCCCTGCGGTCCGCGCGCCTCCACGTGCCCGACTCGCCACCCAGTCCGGTCCCGGGTGAGAGCTCCTCCCGCGCCGCCGCCTTACCGGTCCCAGGGTGCGGGGAGGTGGGCGGGCGCGCGGGGCCAGTCCTGCGGAGTCCGCCCCGGCGCCGCTCTTCCAGCCGCGGCTCCGCTGAGGTCCCGGGAGGCCGGCGAGGGCGCTGCAGGGACGACGGGGGGTCAGCGACCGGAGACCCGGGCTCCGGACCCGGGGCCGATCGGCTGGGCGGGGAGGAAGGCGGGTCGCGGGACAGAGCCGACCCCGCGCCGCCCCGAGCCCAGGTCGCCGCGCCGGCGCGCGGTACTCGGTGCGCGGTGCCCGGTGCACGGTAGTCGGTGCGCGGGGTCCGGCGCGCGGTGGCCGGTGCGCGGAGCCGGGCGGAGCGGGGCTCGCGGAGGGAGGAGTTTTCCCAGAAGGGGACTGACGGGAAAGCACGGGCGATCCCTATTCCTGGCGGGGTGAGTCAACGGGAGAGGAAGGGAGCCGGGGGAACCGAGCGCGCGCAGGAGGGCGGAAGGGAGGGAAGTCGGAGGGGGGGGCAAGGCGGGCCCGGAGCGCAGGTCCAAGGCCGGAAGAAGAGAGCGCCAAGGGAGCGGCAGAGGGGCGCGGCGGCGGGGCCACTCACCTGGGGGACGCGGCCGCACGGCGGAGCCGGGAGCTGCGGGCCCTCCCCGCCCCCGGCCTGGGGTTTGAAAGGAGGAAGCCTGGAATGTGAGGAATGAGGGCTGGAATGAGATGCGCGCGGCCGAGGGCGGGAGCTGGAGGGAGTGGCGGCCCGGCCCCGAGCCCTCGGGGAGGAGACTGGGACGCGGGGAGGGGCCGCGGGCGCGGGGCGGGCGGCGCCGGCGGGGGGCGGCCGCGGGGACTGTAGGCTGCGACCTCGGCGTCCTGCTCCGGCTTCGGCCGCCGCCCCGCACACGTGCTTCCCCTTTGATCTCGGCCCAGACTCTCTTCCTCCTCCCCTGGCCCGGCTTCCCGCCGGTCCTGGCCAGCCCCCCGCTCTCGGCCGAGGCCGGAACCCTTCCCCCTGACCCGCGGGCCGGCCTCTGGCCTCGCGCCCGGCCGCCAGCACGCCTCTCCCTATGCGCCGGCCCCAAAAGGACGGGCGAGGGCGGACGTCCGGCGCGCGGGCAGCTGCTCCCTTCCCCGCAGTGCCCACCGGGGACCCCGCTCCCGGGCCCAGGACGCAGGAGCTCCGCGCACACACGCGTGTCCTCCCCGCACGTTCCTGTCAGCCGTTCCCTTCCGTCCCGCGCGGACCTGCGACGCTGTCACCGCGGAGAGCGGCGCACGTGGGGAGAGGATGCCCGAAGTGATGGGCGTGTGGCGCGGCAGGAGACGCGTCTAACCCTTATCCCACATCTGTTATGCGCCCACCAGACACTGTGAAAATAGTGAAGGAGAAGACCTCAGCACCTGTCCTCTCAGAGCTTTCCATTTAGCTGGGAAAACTCGGTCTGTGGAGGAGCATCGCCAGAGAGTGGGGAGTCCGGGTCTTAAACACGCCAGGTGGGTTTAGTCTCGTGATGGATTACAACAGCGGTGCCAGTTGTGGAGATCACTGTATCGCATTTGGGCTGTATCACTGGGCTTGTTTGGAAGTCTTCAGAACACACTGGCTTAATGCAGGGTGTAACCACATACCTCTGTCATCCACCTTGTTGGGAAGTTGAAACCAAAGGACTTCTGCCCTTTTCCAAAAATCAGATCCAACCTCAGCCTTATCATTTAACCCTGTATTGTCCTGGGGTCCAGATCTTATCTCCCTTACCAAACAGAAACTTCCTTGGAGACACAGTAAATGTCCAATTTATCTTATCTTTCACCCAGCTCCAGCTTGGTGCCTGGGATAGATAAATGCGTAATAAATGTTAAGTTAAAACCAAAAAAAAAAAACCAAAACAAAACAGAAACCTACTACCACAGAGGATCTTGAAGTGCTATAAATGCTGAAGTTGTTTCCAAGAGAGGTGTTCCAAAGGTGTTCTGAGTGATCACAGCATCACTGGACAAAGTATCCAGTCTCTTAAGGCGAAGACTTTGAAGGAAGCAGGTCTCATGTGGATATAAATTCTGGTCTGCTTGTTAAATGCTGGGTCTCGTCAGGGCTTGGCCACACCTCCTCCACATGCAAAGTCTGCAGTGCAGGACACTGTGCAGGCACCGAATGACACACAAACGGTAAGCACTGGCTACTTAGTGTAACAACCATTTGTTGTGTCCGTGAGCTTTGAGCACCACAGGGGAACCCGAGGAAATGCACACAGTGAAATCCAGGTTGCAGAGGCGACGTGCTCTAGCTCTTGAAGGATGAATGCTGCGAGTTCGCTGAATTGAGTCTGGAAGACTCACTAAGGCTGGTAGCCTGTACACTAGGGGAGTTTAGGAAAAGTCTAGTAAGCTGGTGTGGCTGGAGAACAGGAGGCGGGGAGGACGGATTACAGCAGCAGTGCCAGTTGTGAAGATCACTGTATCCCGTGCTGAAGAGGGGGCATCCAAAGGGCCCTTGGGACACAAGTGTGACAAAATCGGCACCTCCATCAGAAGGACCCCCCTGGACTGGACTGCGGGTGTTAGGGCTGGATTGGAGAGTCAGGGTAGTGGTCCTGAGGCTGAGGATGAGGGAAGGGGTCCAGGAAATAGTCCAGAAGCAAAGTCAACAGAAATGGTGACTAAGTTGGCTGTGAGGTGAGAGAGGAGACAAAAATCACAGAACTTTGACAGCTGAACGATTGGTGGCACCATTAGCAAAGATAAGAACTCAAAGAAAGACAGGACTATGTTGGATTCGAGGGTCAGTCCAGCTGGGCTCAGAGGGGTGGGAGGAAGGTAGGACGGAGTCCCTTGGAGACAGGAAAGCAGCCTTCGGGCGGCCCGCTCAGCACACACTGCTGAGAGGGTATTTGGAGATCAGACCGGCTTATTCCCTCCAGACCCTAACTATCCAAGACCATAAAGGATCAGAACCTCAGCCTCCCACAGGCTTCTAGAGAGCTCTGTGCCTTTAGGTATCTCCCGTTCCCAAGCTGTTGAGGTCACTCTGGATAAAGGAAACTTCTTAGAAGTCCCGAAGGTGAAAGACAGTGATTTTACACACGTGCCTGCCCTTTCAGGGATATTTACATTTCTTAAGAGACATGACTCATTTGTTGGCCTTCAGGAATGAATCTCTTGGTGGAAATATTTCATGTCCGGATAGAGCTAGAGAGATGCACATGGCTCCCCTCAAATTACACCATAAAATCCACACCTCACCTCACCTCACTTCCTCGTGATCCCAGCCACTTTACCTGGACCCACAAATGGATCCTGGTCGAGCTTCACCAAAGTTGTGCAGAAAGAAGACGGCACGGGTGTGGTCAGAGCTGGGTTTGAAGCGTGGAAGCTATTTGTGTTGTTTATTCTCCAAAATCAAAGTCAAAAATCATATTAATTACTTTTATCATGTGTCATTTGGTATTATTTCCATTCCTTTAGTAAATTTTTTTCAACCCACATCGTCATAGTTAAATTATCCATATGATACCCTATTAAACAAATTCAGCCACATCCACGTGATAGAATTCTTTAGAGTGATTAATAAGATTTTAAAAAATAAACCAGACAAGTGTGCATGATATAATAAGTGGAAAAGCACATTTTAAAAACAGTGTAGGGCTTCCCCGGTGGCGCAGTGGTTGAGAGTCCGCCTGCCGATGCAGGGGACGCGGGTTCGTGCCCCGGTCTGGGAAGATCCCACATGCCATGGAGGGGCTGGGCCCGTGAGCCATGGCCGCTGAGCCTGCGCATCCGGAGCCTGTGCTCCACAACGGGAGAGGCCACAGCAGTGAGAGGGCCCGCGTACCGCAAAAATAAATAAATAAATAAAAATAAAGTGTATACAGGATGATCCTGTTTTATTTATTTATTTAGGCCACACCGTGCGGCATGTGGGATCTTAGTTCCCCCACCGGGGACCGAACCCATGCCCCCTGCAGTGGAAGCACGGAGTTCTAACCATGGAACCGCCAGGGAAGTCCCAATCCTGTTTTGTTTTGTTTTTTAATTTTTATTTTATATTAGAGTAGAGCTGATTTACAGTGCTGTGTCCTGCTTTTGAAAAATAAATGGAAAAGAATCTTACAGTGAGTATCTCTGACAGGTTGAAGATTAAGGGGCCTTCTTTCTCATTTTTTAAAAATTAATTTTAAAAAATTAATTAAATTTATTTTTGGCTGCGTTGGGTCTTTGTTGCTGCGCACAGGCTTTCTCTAGTTGCTGTGAGAGGGGGCTACTATTCGTTACGGTGCGTAGGCTTCTCATTGCGGTGGCTTCTCTTGTTGCGGAGCATGGGCTCTAGGCGTCCAGGCTTCAGTAGTTGTGGCACGCGGGCTCAGTAGTTGTGGCACGCGGGCTCAGTAGTTGTGGCTCGCGGGCTCAGTAGTTGTGGCTCACGGGCTCTAGAGCGCAGGCTCAGTAGCTGTGGCGCACGGGCTTAGTTGCTCCGCGGCATGTGGGATCTTCCCGGACCAGGGCTCGAAACCGTGTCCCCTGTGTTGGCAGGCAGATTCTTAACCACTGCGCCACCAGGGAAGCTCCTCTTTCTCATTTTTTTGTTCTCTATTTTCTATAACATACTTGTACTTCTTTTATAATTGGGGGGGGTGTAAGGGGTGGGATGTGACTGGAACTATATATCTAACCCTGCCCTAATTTTTCCACATCTTAAGAAAAAAAACCAACACCCACAACTGGATTTAACAGCCTAATAAGAAGTTAACAAGGGCAGAATCCAGGAAGGATTATTTCCTAGGCTTTAGGTAAAAGGAAATATATTGCTCTTGAAATATCCCCAAAGCATGCCCCCTCTTCCTGGGCTTCAGAAGTAGGATGCAGCTGACTCGGTGCTGGGGTATGGTCACTGTAACTCCAGGTCCTGTTCTTTTCAACCCACGCACGCTGTACTTCTTTCCTTCTTTCTTTCTTTTTCCGGCTGTGCCACACGGCTTGCTGACCAGGGATTGAACCCACGCCCTGGGCGGTGAAAGCGCAGTCCTAAGAACTGGACCGCCACGGAATTCCCTCTATTTGCTTTTTTTTCCTTAAGAAGACTCTTCACTCCATACCATCTGAACTGCATCTTGTGTTCTGAACGACAAAACAGACCAACCTTTATCAAAGCTGGAGTCTTTCATTTCATCTATAGAATAAAAGCAGTCTGTGATTTGAAAAGCATCATGTTAATTCTGTTGTCTCTTCATCCAAGAGAAATGTGGACAAGAAGAGACTCCAGGTCTACCCTCTAGGGGGCAGTGTGTGCTGGGGCTGACCTGTCCTCCTCACCCCACCCCCGAATACCTTATGTTGAAGCCCTAATCCCCAGTACCTCAGAATGTGACTGGATCTGCAGATGTATTGAAGAGGTGATTAAGGTAAACTGAGGTCTTCAGGATGGGCCCTAATCCAATCTGCCTAGATTAGGGGTCCACCCTAATCCTCCTTATCAGAGAGATTAGGACACAGACTTCTCACAGAGGACACAGGGAGAGGATGGCCATCTGTAGGCCACGGAGAGAGGCCTCAGGAGAAACCAAACCTGCCTACACCTTGATCTTGGACTTCTAGCCTCCAGAACTGTGAGAAATAAATTTCTGTTCAAGCCACCCAGTCTGTGGTACTTTGTTATGGCAGCCTGAGCAAACTAATTCAGTGTATTTCCAGACTGACACAAAACTTTTGGTTTCTGGAGCCCAGAGGGTGAAGGTTTCTCTGTACAGTTCTCAGAATTTCTCTGAGGGTCCCAGGGGGTCTTTAGGGTCTGGATATCCAGGAGCTTCCTGGAAAAAATCAAAACGGGGGAAAGGCTTCCTCCAGTCTAATCGCGAAAAGTTTCATTTTTCAGTGACTCTGATACAAAATTTTGAAAATGAAAGTTAACAAAAGTCACATATTATGTCCTTACTGGGGAATTAAACTAACCCAGGTTCAAACAACAGCTCGGCCAATACTAATTATGACCTTGGGGACCCTTAGAGTCTGGGCCTCAGTCTCCTATCACTCATGTTTCCATCCCACGTTGACTGAACATGTGTGATGTCCTTGGCACTGTGCCAGGTAGGTAGGCACTAGGGATGAACAGAAACGTCACAGCCCGGCCCCCAAGCTACTGACATTCTGATGGGGAAGTTGGACAAGCACAACTTCCCCAGGGAATGACACCTGGTGAGAAGAGGGTTACATTTTTGGAACCCAAAGTTGAGATTTCTGTGGACCCACGTTCTCCGACAGTACATTCTGGAATGATGAAGTGTTCTTTATCCGTGCTGTCCAGTATGGTAGGCATGAGCCACATATGGCTTCTGAGACCTTGAAATGCAGCTAGCTGACTGAATTTTAATTAATAGTTCCATGTGACTAGTGGCGATGGTGTTGGAGAGCACAGCTGTCGACCATCCAAAAGGAGATGCTTGGCAGGCAGGTAGATAACACCTGCAAAGGGGCGAACTGAGGACTGTGGAGACACTAAGCATAAAGGTGTGGGCATTCCCTGGCGGTCCAGTGGTTAAGACTCGTGCTTCCACTGCAGGGGTGGGGGCTTCATCCCTGGTCGGGGAACCAAGATCCCACGTGCCACATGGCACGGCCGAAGGAACAAAAAAAAAAGCAAGCTACTGAACCAAGTATATAGTATGCTACCTTTTGTGCACAAAGAGTGGGAAATTAGAAATACGTTTTTATTTTTGCATAAAGAAATACTGGAAAGATACATTGGAAACGAAAAGTGGTCAACTCTAAGAGTACAGGGCAAGGGAAACAAGAAGGGGACAGATACGGGAGGAGGCTTTAATTGTGTAATCTTAAGAAGTGTTTTAAATAATATGAAATTATTACTGTTTAAAATCTGTATCTCTCTCTCTCTCTGACACAGAATCACAGGAGACTGACCAAAGGCAAAATCAGGACGTATTTTTAGGGACATCCTTCTATCTTACCCCGATGGAGTCTGTCCTGAGCATGCATCAGTACCCTAAAAACTGCATTTAAACCCACTCTTAAAATCTTGATCTAACTGCCAGCCCCCCTCTGCCTGTCACCCTCCTTTCGTCTCAGACCGTCCTTCCTTCCTGACCTTCCTGCCCCCAGACTATGGAAGAGAGAGAACTACTGATTATTCTTGGAGGCCTTGAAAATCACAAGGGACGGAATCTGGGTAGGTAGTGCTTAACCAGATGTTAAAACCCTGAGGCTTGAGAAGCACTATATTATACCAAAATGTGTAATAAAAGGTTGGAACAGACCAGGAAAAGTCCCACTGCCACCCTGGCCCACCAGCTCAACCGTCTACGTGGCACACTCTTATTGCACCCGGCCTCCTGGACCTCAGCCTTGCCCTGTGCAAAGGAGCTTGGGCCTGATGGACCAAAGGACCTGGCAGAGCCGGAGAAAATCATGGAGGCCCCTTTCATATTTGGAATATTTCAGAAACTTCCATTAACATCAGGGCTACTTTTCTTGTTGTTTTGCTTTGTTTGTTTTGCCTAGGCTGTCCCTTCAAGTAGGAAAGGAGAGATGGGTACAAAGTAAGGAAGGTAAGGTAGGATCAGGCCTGAGACCAGAACGCAGGGTATGTTTAGTTACCCAGTAAAGCCATGCTGTTCTTCTTTCCTCTCACCAGAGTCCCTGGAAAACCACCTTAAATTGCTTTATGAGCATTTATAAACCATTTTGCGTAATTGCATGGCTAAAAAAGTCAACCGAAATGCATTATCCCATCTTAAAACATTAATAAAAATAATATTGATATTTGCCCTTCTCCTACACCAAATGCCTAGGCATTTGGGGCCAGAGCCCACGCGTTCTGCCTGGAATTCCTCCACTTTCTACACTCCACAAATACTACTGTTCCCAGACCTTCAAGAGAGTCATGACAACAGGGTCCACTGTGAAGTCGCCTCATCTGGGTTGCAGAACCTGCGCTCATCGTGTTAATGCACTTGTAATGTGCCCCCTGGGTCAGTAGGTGGTGCCAGGGAGCCGCCCGCGGTTTCGGGAGAGCTTGCCTGAAAACCGCACTGACCGCGGCATCCCCATGCCCGCACCCCGGTTTTTGGAGAGGGAAGAGTTGTAGGACCTGTGAAGGGTACACACTGACTACAATAGCTAGGAGACCGAAGCGGGGAGAGGGGGCAAAACTAGCCCACATGCACCTGGCCAAGAAATGTGTGAGGGGCGGGGCAGAATCTAACCAGTCCTGGGCGAGCCCCCGGCGGGGATCTACGTGGGGAAGTTTAGGAGGACCAGGGGCTGGAGGCGTGGCACACGTGGCGCGAGCACACAGGCAGGAGCCACTCTGCGGAGGGGGGGCAGCTCGCAACGCCCCCAAGTTTTCTCTGTGGAGCAAGATGCAGCCTGCGGTTGGGAGGGGCGGCTTCCTCAGCGCGGCCACGCTCTCAGCCGGGGCGCGCTCCCGCCATTCCAGTCTCCCCTCTCTAGGCCCTTGGCTCCAGCCTCCAGGGGCTCCTCCCCAGGCCTCTCCAGCTACGCACGTAGCTGTCCAGGAGAGAAGCACAGACCTCGATTCAAAACACACTCGGGGGGCTTCCCTGGTGGCGCAGTGGTTGGGAGTCCGCCTGCCGATGCAGGGGACACGGATTCGTGCCCCGGTCCGGGAAGATCCCACGTGCCGCGGAGCGGCTGGGCCCGTGAGCCATGGCCGCTGAGCCTGCGCTTCCGGAGCCTGTGCTCCGCAACGGGAGAGGCCACAACAGTGAGAGGCCCGCGTGCCGCAAAAAAAAAAAAAAAAAAAAAAAAACACACTCGGGAATTCCGGGTGGCTGCCAGCATTCTTATCACTCAGGAACAGGAGATCAGGTAACTCAAAACCTCTCCATCTACAGAGGGCGCACGTTGGCAAATCACTGGCAGGAAAAGGGCCAGAACCCAGGGACTCTGAGTTGAACCGTCACTTTATTTCTGCACCCGTGCTGCTGTCTAAAGGAAGGGATATTGGGAATTCCCTGGCGGTCCAGTGATTAGGGCCCCGCACTCCCAATGCAGGGGGCATGGGTTCGATCCCTGACTGGGGAATTAACATCCCACAAGCCAAAAAAGAGAAAGAAACAGAAAGGAAGGGAATTGATTCTCATTCATTCCTTTTTCTCACCTACTAACCTTCTAATCAAAAAGAGCTTTTTGCAGTCCCGTTTAGACGTTGAAACACCACGTGCTGGTGTCTTTCGTATCAACGACCATTGATATTCCTGGCCACTGAAAAGTGTATAAAACTGTGTTGCAAATAACCTGTTTGGCCACAAAGAATCACGTGGAAGAGAAGCCAAGCCACAGAAATGAGACCGACTCCGGCTCTCGTCCTGCCCTTTGGGCTCTTCCCGCTTCCTTCCACGCCACTCGTCCATCCCCGTGACACGGAGAGCAGGAAGGCCTCAGCAAGACTTGTGAACACACTTTTCTCGACTTGTCCGTATAGGGAAGCTTTAAATGTGGTAGAGGTAAGACGTGGGGTCTCTGTCACTATCAGGTATTTAATTTGCTCTGCGGCTGAATCAGGAAGCAACACCAATGCAGCTGACCCAGGAGGCTGACCGGTGCAGGAGGCTGCCCTCTGGCACCCCTGCTCAGCCTCAGCTCCGTCACCTGCCCAGGACACTCTCAGCGTCACACACGTGGTGAGTCTACAAGTCTCCAGGACGCAGATCCCTGAGTCTGCAGACCCTGCTTACCTGGATGAAAACTTCGGTGATACCCACTTGGCTTCAAAGAACTGACTGGTTCGCTGTTGCCAAGCGATGGAATTATTGTGACAGAACATGACGGTAGGAGGCATGCGAGGGACAGGAGTCTGAAAGAAGAACGGCAACACTCATGTTTTTATATAAATCCCTTTTTATTTCTGTAGCATACAAAAGGTATAAATATGATTCATGTGAAACCGATCACCTGCACGATCAAGCAGGAAGGACGTGAAGCCGGGGTGTGTGTCTGCACCAGAGCGGGCAGGAGGAAGCAGGGCCAGATCCAGTCCCCCCTGGGCCCCCTTCCCCAGACACTGCATATTCTCCAACAGGAGACGAGTGAACAGCCTTCCATTTTCAGTGTCAGGCCAGTGGCCCCGCGCGCCTGGCGGGCACCTGATAAGTGAGGCACTTGAGGGGAAGCAGCCGTGTCAGGGCAGAGCGGGTGGGACTTACCCGTGGGGTGAGCCGCGGGTCTGCTCATCCCCCGGGTCTCTCTCCTTCCCGCTGCTATTTGATGTGGAGCAGGGATAGGAAGCAGGGACAGAAAGGAAGTCCACAGAAGGGACGGGACGAAGCGCAAGCCGCCGATGCCTGGCCCCAGGCTGGCAGACAGCTTGGCTGGCGCACGAGGCCTGGGAGGTGACCGACGCCAATGCAGAGCTCACGGTGTTCCTGGATCCTCAGGACTCGGATGCACGCGGAGGCCGGGAACTAGCAGCAGAGCCGTGTGATTTGTGGGGAGAGGCTAACAATCTGAACGACTTAGCAAAACTCTTACAATCTGTGAGGAAAAGTGACAGGACGTGATCCGCCAAGGACGAACCAGGCCTCAGGGGCTGATGACACTTAAGCCAAGAAGAGAGGCCCAAGCTCTGCCAGCCAGGCCCGGTCCTCACCTCCCTGGGCAGCGACAATGGCAAGTTCCACACACACTGTTCTCTCTCCCCTCCCACGCGGGCTACAGGTGAGTCTGCACTAACGGCTCCACAGTAACCCAGCGGGGACGCACTCCTGGGCTGAAGGTGGTGAAGGCCTCTGTCAAATCCCTCTCAGTCGTAAGCAGACTAGGCCACCTCTAGAGGTTATGCTTGCAGCCTACCCTGCGATTAAGACAAGTACGTAAATTGCTCGCATCACTGATCACAAACTGGGCCAGAGCCACTCTGAGACTGCAGCCAGCCAGCCGGCCCTAAGGGAAGGGGGACCGTGACACGGTGCCTCCCGAGCTGAGGGACAGTGGCTGGCTCTGGGGAACGGGCACCACACTCCCCCACAGAGACGGCAGAGAGGAGCGCTTCTCCCAGGGACCCCCCCACCATGGGTGAGGAATGATCGCCAACGGTAAATGACACTCTGGAAACCACCGTGGCCAAAGCAAAGACAAGGCTACGTCACAGCGGATGAGGCCGGGTGCCGCTTCAGATCCGACCTGCAGGCCTGCACTTCCTGGAGGCACCGTCCCCACTCAGGTGCTCTCACAACACGGCCGTTCTGGAAGATGGCCAAGCCCACAGGGGGCAGGGATACCCTACAGCCGGGACCGGCCTGCCGCCCACTTCCAGAAAAACTCTGCACACCTGGAGACTAAAGGTAATTCAGGGAACGTCCCTCTCTGAAAAGTTCTGCAAAAAAAGCGACCCAAGTACTGAAGTGTGAGAAGCTGCCTCTGGCTGCAAGTCTCCAAGCACGGGATTCTGACCGCTGGGCGGCGCCTTCACAGTCACCGTGAGCTCTGGACAGGCTCTCACCCGAGTCAAGCTGTGACCCCGACCAGGGCCGTGAGACCCCGAGAAGGGTGTGTGTGTACAGATACGTGTACACACACGTATGTGCATCCGTGCACGTGTACATACATACTTTCAGGGACCATTCCAAAAGGGGGGCCTGTCACTCTCCGTGTCCTGGGCAAGCGCAAGAGTGGCGGCTACGTGCTCCAGAAGCTCTGCAGAGAGAAGGCCCAGCGCCTGCTTGGCCGTCATTCACAGGCCAGCTTGCTGTCGAAGCTGGAGAGCCCGATGGCAAAGGCCTGGAGCGCGCACAGCGGGTAGCTGTAGTCCAGGGTGAACACGTCGTCGGCCACACGTCCAAACTGCATGACTATGTAGTCAGCTAGAGGCAGAGAGAGATCGGGACGTCAGGAGGTAAGGAAGACATCCTCCAAATAGGTCTCTTTAAAATGGGAAACCCTTAGAAAGATGGAAAGAGGCCTGACGGAGAGTGCCTACCGAGCACGACCAAGGCGCTACTGCGACTCCACTCGGCTCCCTGCCCGGACCAGCAGGAAAGGGCAAGTGGGGGGGCAGCGCAAGCTCGGGGGCGGGGGGGGGGCGGAAGGGCAAGGGGGGGCAGCACAAGCTCGGGGGAGCCGGAAGGGCAAGGGGGGGCAGCGCAAACTCGGGTGGGGGGCCGGAAGGGCATGAACCTTTCCTGAGGAAGGGCCTCTGCCTCTGCCCCCCGAGCAGCACCCCCAGGACTCCTCCGGTTGCCACATGAGACCTCACACGCTCCTGCCCTCAACTCAGCGGCTCAGACGGCTGACTGCAAGACTGTAGCTCTGTCTTTCCGAGGAGGTCATTTCTTCCTTAAATCATGCTCTCCTGAGTATAACTTCCTACCAATGAAGGGCAATGCTCATTTCCGAATCCTGTCAGAACACCTCTCTTCCTGGGGCTTACGGTCATTTTCGTGGACTATCTGGAAGTTCTTCACAGAGGCCTGAGTGACCCGGCCGTGGAAGTTCAGGACGTAGGACTGGGTGTCATCGTTCCAGACGGGGGACTTGTTGTGCAGCTCGATCAAGTTCTCCATGGCTTTGTCCTGCCACTTTGAAAGCAGGCTCTCGCGGTCCTGTAGGAGAGGGGTGTGTGCTGAGGACCGTCGCAAAGCGCTCACCCTCAAGGCTGCTGAGGCGGGAAGCAGAGCAGGGGCCTATTTCCTCCGTTTCAGCAAGTAAAACAGAAACAGAGCCCAAACTAAGCCGGCTTTGTTGGACTCCTATAGAAAAACTAGCGTTTCTCTTTGCAGACCCAGTGATTGCGAATCAGCCACATTAGCAACAGCACCTACCCCGAGGTCTGGAGGGCTGGCTCTCCTGAGGAAGAGTGGCCACTCTCCAGGCTGGGCTCGGGAGGAATCAACACTGTTTTCTATTCATCTTGCCTGTATCGCAGTCTTGTTGTTAGAGTCCTTTGTTGATGAAATATGCTCTTACTTACATTTCGTGGCTGAAATGGGATTCGTTCATGATTCATATTCATCCCTGGGATGATCACAGACATTTTCCTCGGGCCTTTAAATCCGAGTACATTTGTTTCCTGGAAGAGAGGGAAATAAACAGGAACTTGAAACAGAAATGAAGACGAGGCCTCATTCTTTTTTTTTTAATACCATGCATTTCCTTTCTATCGATCTACCTATCTATCTATTTATGGCTGCGTCTATCTATCTGTCTATCTATCTATCTATTTATTTATGGCTGCACTGGGCCTTCGTTGCTGCGCGTGGCTTTCTCTAGTTGCGGCGAGTGGGGGCTACTCTTTGTCGTGGTGTGCGGGCTTCTCATGGCGGTGGCTTCTCTTGTCGTGGAGCACAGGCTGTAGGCACACGGGCTTCAGTAGTTGTGGCACAAGGGCTCAGCAGTTGCGGCTCGCAGGCTCTACAGTGCAGGCTCAGTAGTTGCAGCGCATGGGCTCAGTAGTTGTGGCGCATGGGCTTAGCTGCTCCGTGGCATGTGGGATCTTCCCGGACCAGGGATCGAACCTGTGTCCCCTGCATTGGCAGGCAGATTCTTAACCACTACGCCATCAGGGAAGCACACAAGACCTCATTCTTAACGCAAGGCCCTCCTGGGCATGTAAAACGGGGACAATATGGAGAGCGCTAAACACTATTCTATTACTTCACTGTAGTTAAACAAAGAGAGACGGAGAATCAAGCCCAGGAAAATAAGACTGTTTCCTCTTTTTAAACCTAATTTGAACATTTGAATTTAAAACACTCTATAGGCTTGAAACCCTACTCTTACTCTTTAGCTTTAAGTGAAATTTCAGACAATTATGAGCAAACTGTCCAATTCTGTCATCTTCAATAAATATATATCCCCAGTGAGGACACGGCACTATATGATATAGTGAGAATTACAGTTTAAATTAAATAGGACCCGTATCTGGAGGTAAAAAATCAAATGCCCGTCAAACCAGGCAGACTATATATGAATAAAGTACATTAAATACATGGATATATGTGTATTCATATACATACACACAAAGTCACGCATAGGTAAAATATTTAATTGATTCTGAAGCTAAGAGAAAACATCTATACATTATAAAGTGTTAAGTCAAATGATTCTCAGTCACTTAGATAAAATCTCATGGGAATCAAGTGATGAGATTAATTCCAACGATGGAAAGCTGAGACTTTGGGATCAAAGTAACAACTGAGTCGGGTTAATTCCTTCTTGCTTCTTTGACTCCACAACTTCACATGCCCACTACGCGCCAGGTCCGTGTTCACGTGGAAACAGCAGTGAATGGGACTTTACGAACTGGTAGAGAAGGATGGCGCTGAAGAAGCAGTCTGGGGCACTAGAGAAAGCGCGGGGAACCAAGGGGAGCATCAAGCACATCTACTGTCGGGAGAGACCCCTCTGCTGACGCTGGCGGACAGGCAGAGGCAAGGAGGGGCAGGGCAGGCTCTCAGGTGGGGCGCAGGGACGAGAGGAGCCGCTAGAATGACGGGAACGCACAGGAAGCGTGCCCTCGGGGAGCCGGAAGGGAAAGGTGCAGTGTCCAGGCTTGATTCTGGACTCAAGGGGCAGCCTGAGAGGATTTGGAGCAGGACAAGAGCAGCACGAGCTGGAGCTGGACCACTCAGCAGCGGCTGTACAGGATGAACCAGGTCGAGAGGGCGGAAAGCAGAGACCGGCTTCCAATTTACGGTAACCGCGAGCCAACGGGTAAGGGGTAACGAAGGCCTGCGTTAACATGGCGGCATTGGGAAAAGAGAAGAGGAGATGAGTGAGGGCCAGCTGAAACAGTAAATACAGCTAAATTTGGCAATTCGTAAATAACTCGAGTATACAGAAACAAGCTTGGGAGGGGGACTGCAAGCCCAGGGCTGGGATGCCAGGAGGCTGAGGAAACGGGAGGCGGCACTCACGTAGCAGACGGCGGCCAGCTCCTGCCGCATACAGGCCTTTTCTACCAGACCCTGGGCCTTGGCCGGGCTGACACCATGGTCATAAACTGTAAACTTGGTCCCCATGAGGTTGGACCTAGAATCAAGAGAAAAAGCCACCACAATGATCTGTATTTTTCTCCCTTACAAACACAAGCTAAGAGAGGTATGGGACAGCCTCTCGGCCCACTCTCCAAAGGTCAAGGGGTCATCATCGCTTTCTCAAAGATCTAGCCTTAAAACAAGGAAGGGCCTTAGACTTTCTATTAACTTTATTTTTTTAGATGACATCGACCGGCTCATTGTAAAACCGATATGGACTGTTCTGAAACTACAGGAGTCAAACCATCAGAGGAGCAGGACAGGATACAAGGCTGCTCTCACCTGAGTTTGCCAACATAACTTTCCCCCTCACGAGATAGATCTGTTGGGTCAGTGGAGATGAGGTAGTTGGATGTTTTGCTCTTTTTCCGCTTTCTACCTGCAAGAAGAAATATCTAGAAAAGGAAAAAAATTTTCAGTAAAAAATGCACTCAAGAGAACTGCCATGTTTGTCCTACCTATTTAGTTAGCAAATATTTAGCAGCTGCCTATCATGTACCAAGCAGTCCATCTCTGGGTCTTTTTTTTTTAAAAAAACAGGTTTAATTCACTTTGACTTTTCTTGCAGAAAAACGATGTGGTGGCCACAGCTGGAGCCTGGGTCTCCCGCATGGAGACTTGGTGTGGGTCATTACAGGATGCTCAGTGAACCCGTGACAGGGACAGTCAGTGAACATGGTCTCCCTCCAGAGCTCGGGGGTGAGGCAGCCTAGGTCTTGGAGACAGCACAGAGGTGGCCTTGGCAAAGCTGCCCAGGGCAGCAGTGCAACCCCTGGCCAAGGTGCAGCATCGTCCACGCCGGCCAGCGCCAGCTTCTCGGGCACAGCGGCTGGGATGACGCCAGTGTCCAAGGGCAGGATGAGAGGCACCGGCCCAGAGCCACAGTGGCCGGTCAGCCTGCAAGGATGGTCTGGGGCTGGCCGATCCTGTTCCCCCAGTAGCCTCACCACATGAGGACTACGGAGAGCTTGGCCAGAATGATGGCCTCACGATGGCAGTGGCGATCTCCTTGAAGCACTGAACACCCAGACGAGCATCTGTCCACTGCAACCCCCAATAGCAACAAACGTCTTGACCCTGGGCCGCAGGGCAGAACGGGTTATGCTCAGGCATCATTGTCAAAACCTCATCCTTGAAGGAGGGATGCTTCCAGGGAAGAGTCAGTCATCTCGGATTCCCGGATGGATGAGCAGAAGAGAAGGGTCTCCTCCAGAGCCCTGACCAGGCGGCGCAGATGGGTGAGGGGTAGCCAATCCTTGCCCCCAGCCCTGACCCCGCGAGCTCTGTGGCCTCGGGCCCCCGAGGGGCCTCCATGCCCTATCGTAGCACCAGTGTACCTACCATTTGGGGTTCTCTGGGAGAAGACCAATCTCTGGGTCCTCATCACTTTTTCTAATCCTCATAATGCTTCTCAGAATTCACTATCAGGGTTTCCCTACTGCACAATTTTTCTAAATTCACTAGCTTGATTCTCCATGTCATTATTTACAACTTTATACCTAAAGCCTCCGGTGACTTTTTAAAAAAGCTTCATCCAGTTTCATGAGTAAGAGTCTTTCCACCTTTGGAAGAGGCAGGACCCTGGACCCTGTGCTTCCCATTCTCCCTGCAATGGCTTTCCTGATGCTTCTTGCTGCATCTTGCATGTTGTTGTTCTAAACTCCTGTGACTTCCGTGATACGAGTACTGTCGTATTTATGCATCCTTCCCAGACACTCCTAGACTTGGACAATAATAAGGAAGCAGGAGAGGGCAGTAACTAAGGGGAGGGGGCACTTTGGAATCAAACAGATACAGGTTTCAATCTGGCTCTGCCACTTCTTAGTGTGTTCGGGGGCATTCCCTAAGCTGGGATAAGAAATCCTATCTTACAGCGTTGTCATAAGGGTTGTAGGTAATAATATACATAAAGCATTTAGCACACACCTGGGAATTGTAAACACTCAGTAGACAGTGGTTGTAACAACATTAATATCTACTATCATCATCTCATTTCTAGGCTCTTTTTTTTTTTTGCGGTACGTGGGCCTCTCACTGTTGTGGCCTCTCCCGTTGCGGAGCACAGACTCCGAATGCGCAGGCTCAGCGGCCATGGCTCACGGGTCCAGCCGCTCCGCGGCATGTGGGATCCTCCCGGACCGGGGCACGAACCCGCGTCCCCTGCATCGGCAGGCGGCCTCTCAACCACTGCGCCACCAGGGAAGCCCACATTTCTAGGCTCTTAAAATCATCCACTTAGACCTGGTATTACAAAATATACATTGTTCATTAGCGAGTATTAACTGCCTCAAATTTATGTATAAAGTAAATTAGAATTTCTAGGATGAAAAACAAGACATTCCACTTGCATGTTTTCTGTTTTTCCAATTCCTCCTATTCCCTAAACCCTTCTTTCTTCCACGCTGTCATAATCAAAATCAAAATCAAAGAGCACACTGGAAACTCCCCCACCCCAGAAAAGGGATGGAGGTAAAAATAATGGCGTTCACATAGTCTCTTCCGTCTTCTTGCCTTCTGGGTAAAACTTCCTCTCCGGGGGCGGGGCGGCAGGTTCTGACTACTAGACTAGGGCCTCTCTGAGGACAGTAGTGAGGATACAGCACTCGGGAACTAGCAAGCACAGCCTAGCTCCTGTCGAACACCGGGGCTCCCCCATCCCCACCCCCCATCGTAAGGCCATCAACGACCCAGCCCGCAGCACTCTTCCCTCCATCTCAAGATCTGTCTTAAGAACCACTTCTCAGGACCTCCCTGGTGGTCCAGTGGTTGCGAATCCACCTTCCAATGCAGGGGACACAGGTTCGATCCCTGGTCGGGGAACTAAGATCCCACGTGCCTCGGGGCAACTAAGCCCAGTGCCTCAACTACTGAGCCCACACGCCACAACTAAGACCTGACACAGCCAAAAAAAAAAAAAAAAAAGACCCACTTCTCATACCTTCCGATTTTCGTCCTTTTCCAAGTGCATATAGTAGGTAGGGAAAAGCCCCCGATCCATTCCTTTTTTATCCCGAGTTATCCGACACTTCACTGTGACACCTCGAGGGGCAGGACTGTATGCGAAGCCCTCTAAATTCTCTATTTCTCCCAGCTGATTATCAGTGTGCTGGGCTGCAGTTCCGGAAGCTCCTGTATCCTGAAAGAACAGCCACATGTGAGCAGTAGGCGGCTGGGTCAGGAAACCTCATATTCTCTTTGAGAAACACTTAAAGGACAAAATAACTTACTGATTTACCCATATGTCTCAGTCTTCTGACAAGGTAGGGAAAAACTCTGAGAAGTTAAATAGGTATACGAATATTGGGAGTAATGAAGCAGCAAAGTATGAAAATGGGATACGGCTTCACAGAAGCTGGTTCAAGACACAAGAAATTAGGGAGTCGTGTACTTTAAGTGTAAATTCCAGCTTAATTCTTTGAAGCAGCCCTCATCCAGTAATGGCATTTAAATACCGGAGATGTTTAGGAAGCAGTGAAATTAGCTCAGAGGAAGAAGTTTCAGAGCTACATACTGTGGTTGGCTTCTGGCTGGATGCAGAACTGGGTCTCTCTGCCTCTGAAGAGGATGAATGAGATCTTAGTTTTTTCCCTTCTCCTTCCTCCCCATCAGTCTCCTCCTCATCAAAGTTCAAACTCCCTGAGATCCCTGGCAGAAAGGGAGAAACTGTCAAAAAGGGCCAGAGACCTTTGAACCAAATATAATTCTAACTTCCTTGCTTAAAAATTCCAAGCTGTTCTGACTTAAAACATGGCTATTTAATCCAAATTTTGACAATTCTTTCTTCATATTCTCACCTAGATCCATCCCTTGTTTTCCCTTCCTGCTCTTCCCTTCCCTAATTTATCCTCTTTTGCAAATCATATATCTGATAAACGATTAACATCCAGAATATATAACTCAACAGCAACAAAAACAAACCCAATTCAAAAATGGGGGAAGAGGGCTTCCCTGGTGGCACAGTGGTTAAGAATCCGCCTGCCAGGGCTTCCCTGGTGGCGCAGTGGTTGGGAGTCTGCCTGCCGATGCAGGGAGCACAGGTTCGTGCCCCGGTCCGGGAAGATCCCGCGTGCCGCGGAGCGGCTGGGCCCGTGAGCCGTGGCCGCTGGGCCTGCGCGTCTGGAGCCTGTGCTCCGCAACGGGAGGGGCCACAACAGTGAGAGACCCGTGTACCGCAAAAAAAAAAAAAAAGAATCCACCTGCCAATGCACGGGACACGGGTTCGAGCCCTAGTCCGGGAAGATCCCACATGCCGCGGAGCAACTAAGCCTGAGTGCCACAACTACTGAGCCTGCGCTCTAGAGCCCGCAAACCGCAACTACTGAGCCTGCGTGCCATAACTACTGAAGCCCGCACTCCGCAACAAGAGAAGCCACCACAGTGAGAAGCCTGCGCACCACAGTGAAGAGTGGGCCCCGCTCACCACAACTAGAGAAAGCCTGCGCACAGCAACGAAGACCCAACGCAGCCAAAAATAAATAAAAATAAATAATTTTTTTTTAAAAATGGGTAAAGGACTTGAACAGACATTTCTCCAAAGAAGATACATAAATGGCCAACAAGCACGTGAAAAGATGCTCAACATCACTAGTCATTAGGGAAACGCAAATCAAAATCACAGTGAGAAACCACCTGACAATCACTGGGATGATTATTATAAAAAACAAAATCCAAAAAACAGAAAATAAGTGTTGGTGAGGATGTGGAGAAACTGCTGGTGGCAAATGCAAAATTATGCAGCCACTGTAGAAAACAACATAGTGGTTCCTAAAAATATATATACAGAATTACCATATAATCCAGGAATTCCACTTCTGGGTGTATACCCAAAAGAACTGAAAGCAGAGACTCAGACAGATACTTGAACAACCAATGTTCACAGCAGCATTATTCACAGTTTTCAAAAGGTGGAAACAACCCAAATACCCACCAACTGATGAACAAACAAACTGTTGTATATACATAAATAGAATGCTGTTCAGCCTTAAAAAGGAATGCAATTCTGACACAGGCTACAACATGAATGCATCTTAAAGACGTTATGCTAAGTGAAATAAGCTAGACACAAAAAGGACAAATACCTTATGATCCTACTTTTATGAGGCCTAGAATAGTCAAATTCATGGAGACAGAAAGTATAACAGAGGTTGCCAGGAGCTGGGGGTGGGGCGGGGGATGGGGAGTTGGTGTTTGATGGGGACAGAGTCTCAGTCTGGGAAGATGAGGAAGTTCTGGAGAGGACGGTGGTGAAGGCTGCACAGCAATGTGAAAGTACCTAACGCCACTGAGCTGTGCGCCTACAAACGGTTAAGATGGTAAACGCTACGCACATTTTCCCGCAGTAGATGTCTCTATCAGTTACTTCTTTGTTTTCCTACATTTTTTTCATGGTTAGTCTTGTGAACTAATTTGAGTTGGGAATGTTTTTTTGTTTTGTTTTGTTTTGTTTTTTGCGGTATGCGGGCCTCTCACTGCTGTGGCCTCTCCCGCTGCGGAGCACAGACTCCAGACGCACAGGCTCAGCGGCCACGGCTCACGGGCCCAGCCACTCCGCGGCACGTGGGATCCTCCCGGACCAGGGCACGAACCCGTGTCCCCTGCATCGGCAGGCGGGCGCTCAACCACTGCGCCACCAGGGAAGCCCCCGAGTTGGGAATGTTTGAAGTACTACTACCTTGGACCTTTTACAGAAAACTTCAAACTATCTGATTAAAAACCATTTTTTCATTTTATCCTCACATTTATATGAGTTTGAGGAGGAGGGACTGGCAAGTCTTATTTTTTGTTTTGTCTCTTGCTTGTTTATGGGACACAGAGTGTGCTGTGTGTTATAAAAGAAGCGCGACACTCACATCTACACGTGAGAGGATGATGCTCCAGGAGAAGCATTTCTGCCCAGGAGAAAGGGGCAGAGCTACGGGCGAGACCCACCTCGTTTTTCTCTGTGGTCTGCAAGGTAAAGTCACCCCTCATACAATAGCTGGAAGAACCCCCAAGTCACACATGACAAGGAGACTGAACAAGCAGCAGTGCTGCCCACATTCATCCACCTCAGAGGAGGGACAATGACGGTCTGTTTTACATAGTTAACAAAATAAATGGTATCAAGTTTTTCTCAAGGACACCCAAGGATAAGACTAAGGCCAGTTAAAAAATTAATCTCAAGTGAAAACATATGTCCATACAAAAACTTATGCGTAACTATTTATAGCAGCATTATTCATAATAGCCAGAGTGGGAACAACCCAAATGCCCATCAACTGATAAAGGGAGGAACAAAACGTGGCTTATCCATACAACGGAACGTGATCCAACGACAGAAAAGAACGAAGCACTGACACAGGCTACAACATGGACGAACTCTAAAAACATGATGCTAAGTGAAAGCCAGGCATAAAGGGCCACACAGTGTATGACTGATTCTGTTTATATGAAACACCAGAATAGGCAAATCTGCAGAGACAGAAAGTAGACTGGCGGCTGCCCAGAGATGGGGAGTTGGAGGGAAATGGGAAGTGACTGCTAGCAGGTATGAAGTTTCTCTGGCGTCAGGCAACATTCTAAAATTGATTGCGCTGATGGCTGCAGACCTCTGTGAATATACTAACGAACCAATCAATTGTTCACTTTACATGGGTGAATTGTATGGTATGTGAATTATATCTCAATAAAGCTATTATTTTAAAAATTCTTTGGTTTGTGAAGGATATTTCTTTCTTTCTTTTTTCTTTCCTAAAACGTTAACTTTTGGGGACGGGTAGCAAAACGCATAAAACTCTAGGGATCTCACTCTCATATGGATATCTTCACTCAGTCCTACGTTTTCTTCTTCTTTTTTTAAAATTGAAGTATAGGTGATTTACAATGTTAGTACTATGCTTTCAAATGCCATATTTGTACCAAGAACTCAGTTTATGTGAATACATGTTTTAAGATGGAGATCAAGGATTTCTCCCAAACTTTTAAGACAAGCAAACTGGATCCCCACTTGAGGAACGTTATCTTCCAAACTGACACTTCTTAAGTCTTAGTCAAGAGAGCACTTAATGGCTTCTATGGTCCAGATGCAACTTGTTCAGACTCAAAAAGGCATTAACCCATCTGGTCCTGAAAGGCCAATTCTGAGAAAGAACACAGCGGTCATTTAACAGGGCAGAGTACAAGGGACAGCTTGGTATTTGCAGTAAGGGATCAAGAGCTAGACTAAGACTCTGAAAATCTAGGTCTGCCGCTGCTCAGCTCGATGACCTGGGGTAAGTAATCTAGCTTTTGGTTAAACTGAGAGCTCTCCTTGCTCTGGTTCCTCCACATCTTTCACTGTCTCTTGTTATAATAACGATAGGAAAGTAACAGAATTACCACGGCCACATTCATATTACAGACAGGGAAACTGAGGCAGAGAAAAGTTGTGCTGCTTTCCCCTTTACCAGCCAGAGGTGGCAGAGCTGAGACTCCAAACCACACTGGCTGGCCCCAGAGCTGAGCTCTGAAGCACGCCACACCCTGCCCCAGTTTCCACAAATACATCATGCTCTATACACCTGATGCCTCTGCTAACGTCATTTCTTCTGCCCAAGTTTGCCACCTAACCAACTAGCGGTGTGATCTAGAACGAATGACTTAGCCTTTCTGAGAGCCAATTTTCTTACATGTGAAAAGGAGAGGCTGACACGTGTAACCCCTCACAGTACTGTCACAAATACTGAGATAAGGTATGTCAAGTGCCTGACGAGCAAAGACATTCACAGTGTCAGTCTCCAGCCGCTCCTGGGCTGACAGCTGTCACAGGAGCACACGCACCCTCACGCCTCAGCTTAGTCGCCACCTCCTTCCATGTGGCTCTTGTCCCTCTCACTGCCCCACAGTGCAGTTGTATTTCTCCTGCTTTCTACTCTATACACCAAAATACAGCTCGAGGTCAGGCCATCAGCCAAACTATCTCATTAGCCTTCCTGCTTCCAGACTTGCCCACTCCAATTCATTCTTCATAGTGCAGAGTAATTTTTCTACAGCCCAAATCTGCTATCACTCCACCTTAAAATCCCACATAGGTTCCTGTTACTCTTCACAGGAAGTCCACACCCTAGCTCGGCCTGTAACACCCAATGTAATCGGAGCCCGCCCACCCCTCCAGCCCACGTCTCTCCAGGCCCCTTCCCACCTGTCACCTCGCGCTCTGCACTCCAGCCCTTCTGAGCTGCCGGCTCGTCTTCCCACATCACGCTCTGGCTTAGATGTCACCTCCAGATCAACTCTGGTTGGGCACCCCTCTCCACACTCCCTTGGCTATCTAGGTCCATGAAGCCTCAATTTAGGTGCACGAAGCCTCAATCAGAATAAATGCTCCATGAGGGCAGGAACCTCGTTCACAATTGCATCCTAAGTGCCTAGAACAAGGCCTGATATATAGCATATCCTCAATACATGTTTTCTAAATGAATGAATATACGAATCCATTTGAATGTACATCTATCCTGCCAGTCTGTGGTAGAACCTCCTGACTCACATATCCCAGTACCCAGCAATGCCTATGACAAAGCAGGTACCCAGCAAACATCCAGGCATTACTGGCCGTCAGTCTTCTCATCTGAAAAGGGGATGCTTAATTCCTTCTCGCTATAAAATTAGTTCTCTAAGAAGGAGAAGACTACAGAGGACCTCTGAAACGTACAGGAATATTTATGAGAATAACTCCAACTGGCAGAAAGCAGGCTCTCAGGGAAAAAGTATTATTAGTTCAAGGATATTCTGATCCAACCTGTGTTTCCACTAAGCTGGCTATTTATCTCCCCTTATCACTAGAGGAATATGAACCGTGAAACAGAGGCAGGGCAGGGTGCTGAGGGGCAACTCAAAGGAACAGGGTGGGGATGACAAAAACAAAATGTCAAAAGGAAGGAAATGGCCGTAATAGTAGCTAATGCTGCTGCTATTACACACACGCGCGCGCGCGCACGCACACACACATATTTATATATGTATTTTGGCTGCATCGCGCAGCTTGTGGGATCTTAGCTCCCCGACCAGGGATCAATCCTGGGCCCTTGGCAGTGAAAGCGCAGAGTCCTAACCACTGCACCGCCAGAGAATTCCCTGTTTTATATTTTATGTAACTAACTCACTGCCTGAAAACTGTTAGCAATGCTCACCATGTTTCTGGAGAATCTCCTGGAGATCTGGCTTGGAAGCAGGGTCCCAGGTGCCATCTCCATCAGCCCCTCCCTCAGCATCCTCCTCCACGGCAGGAGATCCTACTGAGAGGACGTGAGGTCTGGTCTCCACGTCCTGAGCATCTGGCTTCAGGAAGGCAGCGGGACCGTCAATGCCTAGGGGCCCAACAGAAAGAAGAAAGAAGAAAGCACTGTCCACTATTAGGCCGGATGGTTTTGGTGTATGTGATCTAAGAAGCACCAAACCGTTTCACTCCTCCTTCTTTAACATCCACGAGGACATCTGTTAACAGCGGAATCCATTCTATGATCTGGTGTTCATTTTATCAACACGCCCTGACTGCCACTAAAGTAAATGTACCTGATGCTGTGCTTTAGAAGCTTAAGAATGAGACTGAAAGCCAAGTAGGTCCTCCGAAGTCCATCCAGATCTCGTCCAAACCAGGAGCCGAGGGGGCTAGCTTTAGAGTTGTTTAACCTGGTTCCTCCTTTACCCCGTCGCTGACTCAGATGTCCCTCTGAGTCCGGCTACTGGAAGAATGCGTGCTCTCTACCTGCTCCTGGCTTCATGGTTAACTCTGCCAGGAGGCAACAGTCGAGCCTGGAAGCTCCTCAAGGGGGCAGTTCCGGACACTTTCATTTTGCATCTAAAACAACAGTTCCAGGACGGCTGTGAACTTTAAGGTATCCTCCACTGATCAGACCACTGCTTTTATTCCAACTCAAAGGCCCTGAATGGGATTATAAAGATAAACGAAGGTACCTGGTAACGATGCTAATATTGTCCCTTTGGTCCACCTGAGAGTCCTCCTGCCTCCCCCAGGTTTGTGAAAACCACACAGCAGCAGGCAGAGATGCTGCCTGAGTACACACCGTGCAGGATGACGCCGCTGCGCGGGGCCTGAGGCTCCACCAGCGGAGCGCGCTCCTCACTTCCCCTCGGTTTTGACCGACGTGGCCGGGCTTCTGGGTTCGGCTGCACCATGAGTGGCTCCAGGCGCTTCTTTCTCTGCTTCTTCTCCAGCAGCGCTCTCTGGGGAAAATTGTGATAGTACAGCCAGGAGAGTGATGATGAGATCTAGCTACTTCAACATATACAGTCTTTCATGGATCCTTACAAAACCTCTTGTAAATTAAATTTTCCCACTTAAGAAATGGGAAAATTGAGACACAGAGAGAGGTAAGGATTCATTCACTTCATTTAATAAATATTTACTAAACACCTATAAAAGATCTAAAATTATACAAATGTATTTCTAGCAAAGCTGAGACCATGATCTAAGTATATTAAAAAGATATAGTAATTAACATATTATGATCAAAGCACAATCAAGTTTAAAATATATGAACACATATGAATAGGAGAAAAGATGAAGGAATGGTGATTTCTCTGGGTAGTAGAATATGGATGATTATTTTTCCTTTTCCTAGTTTTCTAAATTTTCTTACTTTTGTAACTGGAAGAAAAAGATAAAACTTGTTATCAAAAAAAAAAAAAAACTTGTTATCCACCGGGTGTGGAGAAAAGGGGACCCTCCTGCACCGTTGATGGGAATGTAAATTGGTGCAGCCACTATGGAGAACAGTATGGAGGTTCCTTAAAAAATTAAAAATAGAACTACCATATGATCCTGCAATCCCACTCCTGGGCATATATTTGGAGAAAAACGTGGCTCGAAAGAATACATGCACCCCAATGTTCATTGCAGTGCTGTTTACAATAGCTAAGACATGGAAGCAACCTAAATGTCCATCGACAGATGAATGGGTAAAGAAGATGTGGTACATGTATACAGTGGAATATTACTCAGCCATAAAAGAGAATGAAATAATGCCATTTACAGCAACATGGATGGACCTGGAGATGCTCATACTAAGTGAAGTCAGAGCAAGACAAGCATCATATGATATAGCTTGTATGTGGAATCTAAAAAACAATGATACAAATGAACTTATTTACAAAACAGAAATAGACTCACAGAGAATGAACTTGTGGTTACCAAAGGGGAAGGACTGGGGTTGGGGGGAAGGATAGAATGGGAGTTTGGGATTGACATATACACACTACTCATATTTAAAATAGACAACCAACGAGGACCTACTGTATAGCACAGGGAACTCTGCTCAATATTCTGTTATAACCTAAATGGGAAAAGAATTTGAAAAAGAATAGACACATGTATATGTATAACTTAATCATTTTGCTGTACACCTTAAACTAACACAACATTATTAATTGACTATACTCCAATATAAAATTTTAAAAAACTTATTATCCTCTAAACCCCAAACTATTTTCATGTTTTTGTTTTTGTTTTTTTTGCGGTACGCGGGCCTCTCGCTGCTGTGGCCTCTCCCGTTGCGGAGCACAGGCTCTGGACGCGCAGGCTCAGCGGCCATGGCACACGGGCCTAGCCGCTCCGCGGCATGTGGGATCTTCCTGGACCAAGGCATGAACCCATGTCCCCTGCATCGGCAGGCGGACTCTCAACCACTGCGCCACCAGGGAAGCCCTATTTTCATGTTTTAATCAGCTAAAAAGCAGTACGTTTTGCTTTCTTGCTCATTTTTACATAATTAATAATCCAAACAATTAGCGCCAAGGATAAGATGGGGAAAAAATGGCAGTTGGAAAATTCCAATTAAAAAACAATCAACTCTATGGATAAAAGCGAGAAAGAAGAGTAGGGTAGCAGGAAGTCAGGAAAAAAGCATGAGAGACTATCAGAAAAAAAATCCAATGAGATGAAAAGGAAGGTACCAGCATATATACTATTTTTAAGCCTTGGCAAATAAGAGCTTATAATACATAGAAATTAGCTATGGATCTGGGACGTCTCAGAACAGGAGAGTGTCAAGCCCCAAGCTAAAAAAATTAAGCCATGATTTAAAAGCAAAGATATATAACCTACTTTACTGTTTCTCAGGCAAAAAGCCAACTGTTTACTTTTTTCATTGATACTGCTTTTAAAAAGTGCCACTAGGAAGAAGAGTTAATCTAAGGGGTGAGACGACTATTAGTAGGAAAGGAACCATTTTTTTCCAGAACTGGCCTGATGAAAGCTTGCAGATAAATTCAGAAGACAGAAGAAATATACCTATTCTTTTTTACCCAACCTTGTGCATAAGGAAAAAGACTAGGGGTGCTAAAATAATATGCCAAAGGGACTATACTGTCAGGAATGAAAAGAGAGCTTAGAGCAAGTTGGGAAAGAATAATTGGGGTTTTTGAGGTTATTTTGAGATCCATAAATTAATACGCACAGGTGGACCTTAATGTCCCAGGAACACTAAATACACAGGAGGTTATAACAAGGTTCTCCCCTGGAACTTGCTGATAAGATTCTTCTAGCAACTAAGAAGTCTGTATAATGGATAAGAAGTAAACTAACTGCCTCAAAGAGATGGTAAACATGAAGTATAAAGACCTGAGAAACTGTCGCATATTATCCATGTGGCCACAGCTATTTAGTCTCAAATAGTCTCGTAACTGTGAAACAACTGGGACTTCCCTGGGGTCCAGTGGTTAACACTCCGCTCTCCCACTGCAGGGACACAGGTTTGATCCCTGGTCCAGAAACTAGGATCCTGTATGCCGCGTGGTACGGCCAAAAAAGTGAAATAAAATAACTGTGAAACAACTGATGAAACAAGAACACGAGCTACAGCGAATCCATTTTATTAACATATGTAAAGAAAAAATCGTTGTACAGAAAAGGAGCATTCTGCTTGTGGTCTAGAAAAAAGCAGCCAAAGAGCAAGAATCTGACAGAATATGTCCATCGTGTCCGAGAAAGAGAGATACCGACTCTGGCAGACAAGCGCACCCTACCTACTGGGAAAGCTCCCTCTCTCTGAGGACAGGAAACTATCCAAGCCTTCTTCATGGTCTTGTTGAGCGAGCCCTCAGGACCATGTCCTTCTCTCTCCTCTGACTCCTTGCTTACCAATCAGCCGTCTCGCTTTCAGTCTAACTTCTTGTTCTTCCCAAGAACAGAGCATCATAAACAGTAGCAATGAATACACACTGCACGAGTACAGAATCCTCACTGTAAATGAGTAAACTGGCACCTGGCTTCATGACTGAGTGTTGTAAGTTTGACTGGTGTGCATCTGTTCCAGAGGACAATGCTGCCTGTGGTCTAGAAAAGGGGAACCAAAGCGCTAGATGTCACGTTACATCTGGGCTTGCTGACAAAACCAAGTTCTGAGACCTGCAAAGGGTAGACTAGATCTGTGGCCACAGTGATCCTATTAAGGTGTCTGGTGAAGCCCTTCTCTATCCATGTCAACGCTAGTCACACCCATTCAGATCAACAACTTAAGAAAAAACAACTCTAGATTCAAACTGTGAACCTCAGGGACACAGCTGCTATATTACTGCACTGAATACACCCTCCTATTGTCCAAGTTTGTAAATAAGAAAAAACCCCACAAAAGGGCAAACTGCCATCTTGGTAAAAACTATCACCTCACTTAGCATTCTGACCACCCCCACATAATTCGGACGGAGGAGGAGAGATGTGGTTGAGTTTCAAGGTAATGGTGTCAACTTACTTATGCTTCACCCTCCCTGAAAAGCTAAGAGCGCTTTAGATGAGGCTATGTAAACAAAGGACTCCCTACCTCTGTAAGGGGAAGGTCAGGGCAGTCAGAAAAAGAGCCAAAGGTAACAGTTTGATGCCTAAATACAATTAAAAATGTTGACTTCAGGACTTTTAAGTATCACATAAACTAAACCTTTAAATCTCCCAGCTCCCTGGAAACTGAGCAATAACTCAAAGAATCCATCTTCTCCAGAATCTGGCGGTAGGTCCTACTATCATTCCCTGAAGCAGAATACTGAATGGTAACACCAAAATAAGTGAGGAGATAAAGGAGATTATTCATCAAAGGACTATCCAATAAAATAATCAATCCCATGCAAGCCTCAAATTAACGATAGCCTGAGACTCCACTGATTCTCAATTTTCTAAGGACTCCCAGAGATAATGGGTCGGTTACTTTATGACATTCTTGGAACAGACTGCGTAACCGCAGGTACAACCACCGAGATCACAATGGTTGCCAGAGGTCTATCGGTTTGGCTAAAAATAATCAACCTTCCTGGCACACAAAGAGAGATCATGGGAGGATGAAACTAAAAGTCTAAAATTGGACTTTTTTTTTTTTTTCCTGTTGCGGAGCACAGGCCCCGGATGCGCAGGCTCAGCAGCCATTGCCCACGGGCCCAGCCGCTCCGCGGCATGTGGGATCCTCCCGGACCGGGGCACGAACCCGCGTCCCCTGCATCGGCAGGCGGACTCCCAACCAGTGCGCCACCAGGGAAGCCCAAACACAGGACTTTTTTTTTGGCCACACCAAACGGCTCTGGGGATCCTAGTTCCCTGACCAGGGGTGGAACCCGGGCCTCTGCAGTGGAAGAGCCGAGTCCTAACCCCTGGACCGCCAGGAGTCCCTGAATCAGACTTCTTCAAGTACCGATTTGACGCACTGATGGCTGCCTCCCTTCGAAGGGTACTATCCATAGATGGGGACCCAGCCCAAAGGGACTGTGCTATACTCTAATCCATTGACCGCCAGATGGCATGAACATTCTCCACCTAATGTGTATTCCTGTCTGAGTAACATCCCTGAAACAATCTGAAAATCTTTACACTCTGGAGCTAGCTAAGGTGTCACATAGCCCGAAAATATGAGTATCTAGTGACAGTAGTAAAAATAAAAGCAAAATATACTCAGTGGGAATAAATGGTGGTGGGACAACTGGATATCCACGTGCAAAAGAGTGATTTTGGACCCTGCCTCATACCACATAAAAAGATTAACTCAAAACAGATCACGGCAAGTGTAAAACTCTTAGAAGACAACACAGGAGCACGCCTCTGTAGCCTCGTTTGGGCAGTGGTTTCTTAGATGACACTCCAAGTGCAAGTGACAAAAGAGAAACAGATAAAACTTCTGGGCTGAAGAAGACACCACCAAAAAAGTAAAAAGACAACCCTCAGAATTGGAGAAAATGTCTACAAATAATATTTCTGATAAAGAGCTTGGGTCTACACTATATAAAGAACTCCTACAACTCAAAACCAGAAAGAAAGTAACCCAGTTTAAAAACGGGCAAAGGATCTGGATGGACATTTCTCCAAAGAGAACATACAGACGGCCACTAAAAATGCTCAACATCGCTAGTCATTAGGGAAATGCAAATCAAGACCATAATGAGACTCTGCTTCAGACTCACTAAGACGGCTCTAATCAAAGACAGACAATAATAAGTACTGGCAGGAAAGTGGGGGAACCGGAAGCCTTATACACTGCTGGTGGGAGTGTAAAATGGTCAGTGACTGTGGAAAACAGTCTGGCAGTCCCTTGAAATGTTCAACACAGAGTTACCATATGACCTGCAAAGCCACTCCTGTTACCCAAGGCATATTAGGTATATCTTGGTATACCTATACTTGGGTAGATCACCCAAGAGAAATGAAAACACTTCCACACAAAAACTTGTACACAGATGCTCAGAGAAGCATAATTTGCAATGTGGAAACATCCCAAATGTCCATCAACTGATGAATGGAGAAACATGGTCTGTCCACAAAACAGAATGTATTCAATAGTAAAAAGGAATGAATTCCTGATACATGCTACAACATGGGTGAGCCCTTTGCTAAGCCAAAGAAGCCAGGCACTAAAGACTGTATATTGTATGGTTCCACTTACACAAGATTTAAAAATCATTTGTACACTGTAACTGAGCATTAATAATATGTGAATTACATTTCAATAAATCTGTTCAAAAATCTGTATAGGACAAAAACAGCCATGTGTAAACTATCTGAAAGTCTAGGGTTTTTAAACATTCCATTCTAAGATGAACTATCAGAAAAACGGCATAGATATGAAGGAAGTGAATTTAACCAAATCAATAACACTGTAGTGGATGATAAAGGAACACACTGAGAGAAGGGAAATGGTCTCTGTGGAAATAAGGTAAGTAGAACTGAAGAACAGGATTCACCTTGAGTCTCTAGTACGAATGATCCAAGGCAGGGAGTGTCCTGGCCAGATATCATGTATCTCATTCTGGGCAGGTACATCCCTTTAGTAGAGGTGAATTAATTACACCATCACACAATGATATTTACAATAAAGCTCATTTTACAAACTCCACTTGCTCTGATTTCGAACTCACCAGACTCTTCTAATGGGAAACCGATGACCTGATGATTCTGGTATATGGTTCACTAGCAATTAATAAAGTAATCCCGACTTAGATTCACTGCTTATGATACTGGTTAGTATGAACCAATCCTCACGAGACTGGTTAACTCTGGTTGCTCTCAGCAAACTACTTCTCAAACTCAGACCAGTAACTCTCAACCACAGGGACATTCCCACAGCAGAATTCCCACACCGCAGGCGGGGTGGGGAGAGGGAGGGTCCCCAGCCCCTCCCAACTCCACTGACACTCACTGTCACGGATGGGAATGCCCCGTACCCCTCAGAGGTGGGGGGGTGGGGGTGGGGACTGGCATGCCCTGGACTGTGAGCCTCCCACCAAGAGGCTGCCAGCCTGGAGGCCACAGTGAGAGCTACCGAGCCCTCCTCAAGGCACCGCCATCCATCCCAGCCCTAACTCCCACACTCTAACATCCTCCCCAACAACCTGTTATTTTACCCAGTTACCAACCTGTTATTTTACCCTCGCTCCACACACGAAATAACTGGGGTTCACAGAGTCTGAGGACCTTACTTAAAATCACACAGCTAATTAAAGGCACAGCTAGAACGGGAACCAAAGTCTGCTTCTGGGCCCAGCGTTGTATTCAGTATGTGGCGCTGCCCTTCCTGCTACAGCCCGTCTGACGGTGAAGTCCCTGACCCCCTGCTCTTCCGTCCATGGCAGCATTTCAGGGCTCGCATAGGATTCTCATACACTATTTAGCAACAAAATGTATACATCAGGTCCAAAGAGATTGCTTTGAATCTTTAAAAATTCCCATAAAATTTTATGTCTTTATATTCACTGACTATCTCTGGTAAAGAACTAGCCAAGTAGAGGGAGAAAGACTTTTCACCAAATACCTTTTTTGTATTATTTGAATTCTTATTATTTTATTATTTTTTTGGCCATGCGGCAGGCGGGATCCTAGTTCCCCGACCAGGGATAGAAACTGTGCCCCCTGCAGTGGAAGCACTGAGTCCTAACCACTGGATTGCCAGGAAAGTCCTTCATATACTTTTATTAACTATGTAAAACCATAATTTAAAAATGTTTGTACTACAAAAAGGCTTACAAAATCCCCAAATCCCAAAATACCACACCACATGTAGCATTCTCACTGAAAAGAATAAAAATTACAAAATAGTTGGGCCGTCTTTTTAAAAATCCAGAAAATATGCCTATATACAAAACTCAAAAACTACACAAAATTTAAATCTTATGTCTTATTTCATTACTTGGTAGATGACCATAGATTTCATTTCATGTTAGCAAGGGATGTACCCCTGAGCCTTATAAAAATAAATCAAAGATCTAAACAAAAATCTAAAATCTTGTGGTATGTCTCCCTAAATACAGTCTACTATGCAATGGAATGTGAAAGATAAAGGCCTCATCGCAATTATTCTGCTCTTGGGCAGGGGCGGGGGGCTGACAAATCTATATCTAATCAGGATTTCCCTCGTGATCCCAGATTCATTTCTTTCCTGTGTTTATTTGTTTTTTCAGTACTAGAAAGAATTGTTTCTTTCACAGGCTCAGCAGCAGTTTTACGGAATCAGGTGCACAACCCGAGCTGGTTCCTCTGCTTAGAGGCCACATGCCCTGCGCAGGGAGATGCAGGCAGCCTCCTGCAACTGCTGAGACGTTTGTGGCCGCTTCCTACCCTGCTGTGCAACACCAGATTTGCTTAAAATGTGCCCCAGTCTCCTTAAAGGATGCCAGTAGTGGTTGTGAGGAAGCCTGCCTGTCCGTGAAGCTGCTACTGCCGGGCTCCCTGGGCCAGGACACCTGGAGGTGGGCAGGGTGAACGGTGCGCACCACCACCGGGCCTCGTCCAGAGGCGGTGAGGCTGAGGCCATGATCCAGGCCCGGGAGGCCGAGCCCAGCCAGGGAGGAGGGCAGTGGGCAGAGAAGGATGAGTGGTGCTGACCACCAAGGCGACTGCCACCACCTTGAAGCGGAGGGTCCCTGAAGACCACTGGGCCACGCTCCGTTCCAGGCGCACATGAGAAGGCCTCCCAGGTGGTGGCCTGAGAGGCGGTGGACTTGGTGACAGGCCCCACAGAGGCACCATGGACACCAAGGGCTTGGGAGGGGCCCTGGAGGCCAGATGGTCCCAGGCGCGTCCCCGTGGAGACCTCATAACTAGTTTGTAGTGATTCCACCTTTAAAGTAATTTACTACACCCCAAGTCCTGTTGCGAGGTCCAACAGCAACATTAAAAAAGCAAGACAAAACTTTGGAGGTATTTTTAGTCACCTACCACTCTAGACACTGATTGTTAATGATCCTACATCACAGCCTGGACCTACAGAATTTCCTGAATTAGAAAACATTCATATGGAAGTAATATATGTTGGGTATAGGTTTTAAACTGACTAATCATTATGATCACATAATGTAACAATACAAAACTGTTTATTTATTCCTTCCTTCATTCAAACATTTAATGAAGGATTACTATGGGCCCAGCCCTAGGCCAGGAACTTCTGATATAATGGTCATCATTAACAGAGTCAGCTCCTGTCCTCACGGAGCTTAGGCTAATGGAGGAAATGAACATAAGTCAAATCAGTGGGAAAAAAGATAATAATAATGCGTAAGTGAAAAGTGGGACCAGTGCTGTGAAGAAAAGTATTCTGTAGACAACAGAGGCTTTTAAGCAGCACAGTACCATGTTCAGATTTGCACTTTAAGATAAGGAAAAGGTCTTGTAGCTACATGAAATTACAGTGCAGAGACGTGTTTAAGGCAGCAGGATCAAATTAACTACACAGAAATACAACGTTAACATTTTCCTAATTCTTATGACAGCTGCCAAGGGATCTTCAGTGATTGTAAATCCAAGGCCAGTTTTAATGCTGATGTCCTCAAGGCATGTGGGTCTGGCCAGAGCCCGAAGTCCAGACCATCAGCTTCATGGTCAGTATAGCTGTCCATGCCTTTCAAGAGAGGAGACTCTGCTCACCTGATTATCCAGTTTCAGCTGCCGGAGCTTCATGGTCTCATCCTCAAAGGCACTGTTAAAAAAAACATGAAAAAAAAGCATGTAAAGAGAACATCCTTATAAAACCATGTCAATCCCATCTTTTCCATGTATCTAGTCCTTTGGGCTATTTGGAACCAATTAATTCTACCTTAGGGAAAGCACAGGTTTCTAGATGCTGCCCACACTGACTGCAGGAGGACATGCCATCCTTAATGCCACACATAGTCCACAGAGGACCTGAGGAGACTGAAATACCCAAAGGATAAGAAAAAGGCAGAGCACAGACCCCCATGCATGCGGGGATTTTTTTTTTTTCTCTTTAAAACCATATACTGGGGACTTGCCACAACTACTGAGCCTGAGCTCTAGAGCCCACGAGCCACAACTACTGAGGCCCGCATGCCTAGAACCCATGCTCCACAACAAGAGAAGCCACCACAATGAGAAGCCTGTGCACTGCAAGGAAGAGTAGCCCCCGCTCGCCACAACTAGAGAAAGCCCGTGTGCAGCAATGAAGACCCAATGTGACCAAAAGAAAAATAAATGAATAATCTATAAACAACAAATGCTGGAGAGGGTGTGGAGAAAAGGGAACCCTCTTGCACTGTTGGTGGGAATGTAAATTGATACAGCCACTATGGAGAACAGTATGGAGGTTCCGTAAAAAACTAAAAATAGAATTACCATATGACCCAGCAATCCGACTACCGGGTATATACCCAGAGAAAACCATAATTCAAAAAGACACATGCACCCCAATGTTCACTGCAGCACTATCTACAACAGCCAGGTCATGGAAGCAACCTAAATGCCCATCGACAGACGAATAGATAAAGAAGTTGTGGTACATATATACAGTGGAATATTAGCCATAAAAAGGAATAAAATTGAGTCATTTGTTGAGACGTGGATGGATCTAGAGACTGTCATACAGAGTGAAGTCAGAAAGAGAAAAGCAAATATCGTATATTAACGCATGTATGTGGAACCTAGAAAAATAGTACAGATGAACCGGTTTGCAGGGCAGAAGTTGAGACACAGATGTAGAGAACAAACGTATGGACACCAAGGGGGGGAAGCGGTGGGGGGGTGGGGATGGTGGTGTGCTGAATCGGGCGATTGGGATTGACATGTATACGCTGATGTGTATAAAACTGATGACTAATAAGAACCTGCAGTATAAATAAATAAATTAAATTATTTAAAAAAGATATAAGCAACAAGGATATATTGTATAGCACGGGAATTATAGCCATTATCTTGTAATAACTAATATAATATTGTAAATCAACTATACTTCAATAAAAAAGGAATATTAAAAGTTAAAAACATTTGCTAATTTGATAGGTAAATTGGCCTCTTGATTTAATTTATGGTTTTGATGACTTTAAACAATTTCTAAGTAATTTTTCATGTTTATTAATTACTTAATATAGTGAGTTTAAACAATTTTTCATATTTATTAATTACCTAATAACGTGTAGTTAAATAGGGACTACATTAAAGTCTTGCATTTTCAGAAATAATGCTGAAGGGAATTCAGCACTATCTAGCCTCAATCTTTCATTTCATAGATAAGGACTAGTAGTTAGTCCAGGGAGGTTATATGGTTTGACCAAAGGTAAGACAGAATTATCACTGATTAAAAAAAAAAAAAACTTAGCACTGTGTCTGGAATATAATGAGTTTTCAGTAGATGGTTTTTTTTTAAAAATAAATTTATTTATTTATTTATTTTTGGCTGCATTGGGTCTTTGTTGCTGTGCACTGGCTTTCTCTAGCTGCGGCGAGCAGGGGCTACTCTTCATTGTAGTGCGCAGGCTTCTCATTGCAGTGGCTTCTCTTGTTGCAGAGCACGGGCTCTAGGCACGCGGGCTTCAGTAGTTGTGGCACACGGGCTTAGTTGCTCCGTGGCATGTGGGATCTTCCCAGACCAGGGATCGAACCCATGTCCCCTGCATTGGCAGGTGGATTCTTATCCACTGCGCCACCAGGGAAGTCCCAGTGCTAAGTATTTTTAATGTATTATTTTATTTATTCCTCAAAACAGTCCTATGAATTAGGTACTATTATCTTTCACACTTTGAAGATAAAGAAACAGACCTGGAGAGCCATGCAGAAACAGACACTAATCCTGGTCCCTTCGCAAAGTCTAAATTACACCTAAAAATCAAATATATTCTACTTCTTTTTTGAAGCTAGCTCTAGGAGACAGTTAGATAGTCTATAGCATCTTACTAAGGCCACTGACTTCCTTTAGATCTAGCAAGTCATTTAACTTCCTCTTCAATAAAAGAATTAATAAAACACTATGCCAGGGAATTCCCTGGTGGTCCAGTGGTTAGGACTCCACACTTCCACTGATGGGGGGGCGGGGGGGGGCCGTGTTCGATCCCTGGTTGGGGAACTAAGATCCCGCAAGCTGCGTGGCCCAGCCAAAAACAAAACAAAACAATACAAAACTCTATGCCAGTCATCACAGTAGACTGCAAGTACGGATGAACAGACAAGATTTAATACCATCAGGAGACAGATTTACTTGACTGACGGAAGTCCACAAAAATGGAATCAAATGACTGTCTTCAACTGATAAACCAAACCCTTCTGAATGTCTTAAAGCTCTCTCTAAAGTCTTTTCTATTTCTGACAATTTCCTCATTTAAGATTTGTGACTCTTCATTCTTAGAAACAGTAAAGTATAAAACAAGGCAGAAGTGGTTCTCAATTATTTGTACTATAAACTTTTACTAGGAGTTGACTGCCAGAAAAAAACTATAAATACAAAATCTTATTTAATAAGACAAATTCCATGGCTACAAAGGGAAGAATGGCTTTCCAGCATTTGTGGTAAACACCCCAAAGCACTTTCGTTTAATGGTTAACCACCACATTCCTACATTTTAGAGGTTTTATGCATTTTAATAATGCATTGCAACGTGGAATTTGTATACGACGTCCAAGGCTCTTCCTGACTACTAACGTGTAAGCAGATTTAATAACCCCTTAGATACAGATGTGGAGGTGCATTCTGATTCTCTGACAGTCCCCTCTATTAATTCCTTTATAACCTTTACGTTTTAGAATAACAACAACATGGGCTTCCCTGGTGGCGCAGTGGTTAAGAATCCGCCAGCCAATGCAGGGGACATGGGTTCAAGCCCTGGTCCAGGAAGATCTCACATGTCACAGAGCAACTAAGCCCATGCGCCACAACTACTGAGGCTGCGCTCTAGAGCCCATGAGCCACAACTACTGAGCCCGCGTGCCACAACTACTGAAGCGTGCGTGCCTAGAGCCCATGCTCCTCAACAAGAGAAGCCACTGCAATGAGAAGCTCATGCACCGCAATGAAGAGTAGCCCCCACTTGCCACAACTAGAGAAAAGCTCACGTGCAGCAACAAAGACCCAACGCAGCCAAAAGTAAAATAAATAATAAATTTTTTTAAAAAGAATAGCAACAACAACATTGAGTGTTAAATAAATCTTCTCGTTTTTCTCCCTAATTTAAAAGAGTGACAAATAGACAAAAATATCAGATATGTTATGTTTCGCCTCGACTTTGTGGGCCCCTATCTAGATATGCTCCGGATTTACTTACTGTTTTTAATCCTCATTCACGTATTTTTAAACCAAGCTTTATGTATACAGTGATAGATTATTAGTATCCAGTGAACATTAGTATACACTTGAAAAAGTCCTACATAAAATAACTAAGACAAAAAGTAAACTCACTGTAATGGATTAGTATTTTCAACAGCTACTGCTATGAATCTGCTTTTCCTCCAACTCACTTGGTCCTCTTCACTAAACCAGAACTGTGAGACCCTCTAGAATGGAAAAAAAAAACCATTCTATCCCCACTTAAAATGCTAAAACCTCTTCAATAACTCTAAAATCTGAAACACAACTGAAGTCCTCAAACATTTCTCTTAAGACCTCTAACAGTGAAGAAAACAGGTGTGTCTTTAATGCCTTATCCTGACACCACTAATTCCTTTCATCAAGCCTGGGCAAGATGAACAGTTTACATAAACAGGGTGGTATAATCAAAGCATCTGACCGGAACAGAAGAGGCACTAAAAAGATGCTATATAACTGTTGCACTTAGATACCTCCTCTAGATCAAAAGTTACACTTTCTCTGTGCTCTAGTTTTAAATTATAACTTAGCAGAAATAATAAGATATTTTATGTACTTATAATAAATCTGAACTAGCATTTCTAGTCAGACTGGAATATGATCTTACTAAACTTGCATTTTTTCCTCTAATAGTGTCTTTCCTTCATTTGAAACGAAGTTGTTGAATAGCAAGCCTAAACAAGCCTGGTTAGTAAATCCACACAAAACAAAAAGAAGTCCTATAGAGTAAAAGAAATGAAATTACTGTTTTTCCTCCCATTTTTCTCATGGAAAATTTCCTATTTAATTGGTACAGGAAAAACCTTAAACATATATCTTTGAGGAACACAGATCTATCACACAAGTGTGGCCCATGGGAACGCCCACAGAACACCATTCTCTTGGACTACTCTCCAGTTACTGATCAGCCACAATCTAAACTGAAGATACCCACAAGGCTCTACTGCAGAATACACACAGAGAATTTTCTGAGAATGTGCTCGACCTACCCAACTTTGTTTATGGGCACCAATCTCAAAATGGATCAAAGACCAAAATGTAAGAGCTACAACTATAAAACTTAGAAGAAAACATAAGAATAAATCTTCATGGGACTTCCCTGGTGGTGCAGTGGTTAAGGACCTGCCTGCCAATGCAGGGGACACGGGTTCGAGCCCTGGTCCAGGAAGATCCCACATGCCTCAGAGCAATTAAGCCCGTGCGCCACAACTACTGAGCCTGCGCTCTAGAGCCCGCGAGCCACAACTACTGAGCCCGTGCACCTAGAGCCCGTGCAATGCAACGAAGAGAAGCCACCGCAATGAGAAGCCCGCACACCACAACAAAGAGCAGCTCCCGCTCACCTCAACTAGAGAAAGCCCGTGCACAGCAACAAAGACCCAATGCAGCCAAAAATAAATTAGTTAATTAAAAAAAAATCTTCATGACCCTGAATCTGAAAATTGATTCTTAGATGACACCAAAAGCATGTGTAACAAAAGACAGTTAAATTGGACTTCATCAAAATTTAAAACTCTGGTCATCAAAGGACATTATCAAGAAGGTGAAAAGACAACCACAAAATGGGAGAGAATATTTGCAAATCATATATCTGATAAGGGTCTAGTATTCAGAATATACAAAGAACTCTTACAACTCAACCACCAAAAGACAACCTAATTTTTAAAATGTGCAAAGGATCTGAACAGACGTTTCTCCAAAGTAGATACACAAATGGCCAATAAGCACATGAAAAGATTCCTAACAACATTAGTCATCAAGAAATGTAAATCAAAACCACAATGAGACAGGGCTTCCCTGGTAGCACAGTGGTTAAGAATCCACCTGCCAAGGCAGGGGACACGGGTTTGAGTCCTGGTCCGGGAAGATCCCACATGCCGCGGAGCAACTAAGCCTGTGCGCCACAACTACTGAGCCTGTGCTCTAGAGCCCAAGAGACACAACTACTGAGTGCCACAACTACTGAAGCCCACACACCTAGAGCCCATGCTCTGCGACAAGAGAAGCCACCGCAATGAGAAGCCCGTGCACCGCAACGAAGAGTAGCCCCTGCTCACCACAACTAGAGAAAGCCGCGCGCAGCAACAAAGACCCAACGAAGCCAAAAATAAAAAATAAATTAAAACAAAAAAACACAATGAGATACCACTTCATACCCACCAGGATGGCTATGATAAAAGACAGATAATAACAAGTGTTGGTGAGGCTATAGAGAAATCAGAATCCTCATTTACTGCTGGTGGGAATGTAAAATGGTGCAGACACTTGGGAAAACAGTCTGGCAATTCTTAAAATGTTTCAACATAAAGTTACCATATGACTCAGAAATTCTACTCCTAGGCATATAGCCAAGAGAAATGAAAAGACATATACCCACACCCAAACTTATACACATTTTTTTCTTTACAGCATATTATCCCTTTAATAGAAAGGAATTCTGAAATAGTATATGTGTTCTACATCGATTATAAAAATAATACATACCCATTTCGTAAATCTTATTAAAATTTGTAAAGAAAAAGAAACGTTTTTTCATAATTCTATCATCTTGAGATGATCACCACTACCTGCAGCAAACACCCTTCCAAATGTTTCTATAAATTTAGTTACATTTACATATTTGAAATATTTATGACTTTTGCATCTTTTTAACGTAAGATTATACCATAAGCATCTTTTTATTATTATAAAAGTATTAAAAATATTACATTAAATGGCTATATAATATTCTATCATACAGACATTTCTTAAATTTGTTTTCTTTTTTTATTGTGGTAAAAAACACATGATAAAATTTAATATCTCAACCATTTTTAAGTGTATAGTTCAGTAGTGTTAAGTATGTTTACATTGTTCTGTGTATAACAATTTTTATGGCGGCGTTATTCACAACAGCCGAAAGGCAGACAGCCCAAATGTCCATCAGCTGATGAATGGACCTGGTACATCCATCTATACAATAGAATATCATTCAGCCATAAAAAGGAATAAGTATTGAAACATGGGAGAACCATGAAAACATTATGCTAAGTGAAAGAAACCAGTCACAAAAGACCACATATTATGATTCCGTTTTTATGAAATTGGCAAATTTAGGGACAATGTAAATTAGTGATTGTTTAGGGATGGGGGATGGGAGTTGGGGGGTAATAGCTACAGGGCATGGAGTAGCTGTTTGAGATGATGAAAATGTCCTAAAATTGATTGTGGTGATGGTTGCACATCTTTGTAAATATACTAATAACCATAAGAAGTGTGTACACTTGAAATGGGTGAACCGTATGAGTTATACCATAAAGTTATTCAAAACAGAAACCGAGGATCCATACTGACTCTAAGTAAATAAATAAAGGTCACAACAAAGATCTTCCTTCCAGACTAATATCAACTAATAAATATAGAATCAATGACAGAAGTAGAATATGACCATTTTATAACCACCATTTAATAAACGACTTTTGCAAGAAACATCGATGGATGCTATAAGCACTGAGCGAAATAGGATGTTCAACACGATCTCAAGTATCTCCCCACAGAGTACATTAATTACAAAGAGGAAAAGGTAACTTTACAATGAAGAAATCTGACAGACATCGCCTTAACCAAGTGATGGGATACAGCAACTATGATATGACAGACTGATATCAGGTATCCCCTATGTGACGTACTGAGAAGAATACAATACGATGTGTGTAATATTCCTGCCAACAATGTTTAACCTAAATCTATTCAGGAGGAATCAAACCCAATGGAGGGAAATTCTGCAAGACAACTGTCAGGACTCTTCAAAAACATCAATATCAAGAGAGATCCTCCCCCGTCACAAAAGGCTGGAGAACTGTTCTAGGTTAAAGTAGAGAAAATTTAAGAGATTTCTGGAAACCAGACATAACACATAGCCCTTGAATTCTGGACCACAACATACACACAGTAAAGACTATCACTGGTGCACTGAAGATATCAGACTATGAGCTCCACATCAGGAAAGAACAGGAATGGGAAGTGTCCTGTGTGCGATAACAGCACTGTGGTCATGCAGGAGAATGCCCTTCTGGGTGGGAACAGGGTAGAAATAATGAAAGAACGGGAATAGGGCAGTAAGTATGAGGGAGCCACATTTCTCTGAGTATCCGAGTCCATAATGATATGAATGAATAAATAAATGAATGAATAAATGGGGGAGAAGGGACAGCTTTTCCTTACAGAAAGAAAAAAAAAATCCAGAGAATAAAGATAAAAAGAATGATAGAAATCAAAAATCACCATTAGGAAATACTACAGTAATAACTGCTGCAGGCAAGGACCATCAATGGATTCTAAAGCTGGTAGGTGAAAGTACGATGAGAAAGAGGATATTTGCATAGTGTCAGAATATCTTCCCAACACCACTGTAAAAGAATTATACTCCAATAAAGATGTTAAAAAAAAAGTATCTTCCCACAAGATCATTACTAATTACAATGGGAAAATAGTACCTTTATAGTGGAGAAATCTGGGAGACAGCATCTTAACTAAGTGATTAAGATTAGCATCACCAATAGCAAGGTAACAACATGATGTTCCTCCTGATATGACGCACTGAGAAGGGCACAGCATCAGGTCTGTGGGATGCTTTTTTTTTTTTTTGACAGCCGAGTGGAAGTGCAGAGTCTTAACCACTGGACCACCAGGGAAGTTCCAAGGATTCTTGCCAAAAATGCATAGTCTTGATTTAATCATGAGGAAACACCAGACAAACTCACAGTGAGCAACAGTCTACTCTTCAAAATTATCAAAGTCAATAAAGGCAAATTATGGCAGATTAAGAAACTGCAGGGGCTTCTCTGGTGGCGCAGTGGTTAAGAATCCGCCTGCCAATGCAGGGGACACTTGTTCAAGCCCTGGCCCAGGAAGATCCCGCATGCCGCGGAGCAACTAAGCCCGTGCACCACAACTACTGAGCCCACGTGCCACAACTACTGAAGCCCGCGCGCCTAGAACCCGTGCACCGCAACAAGAGAAGCCACCACAATGAGAAGCCCGCGCACCGCAACGAAGAGTAGCCCCTGCTCGCCACAACTAGAGAAAGCCCGCGCACAGCAACGAAGACCTAATGCAGACAAAAATTAATAAATTAATTTTTTAAAAAGGCAGTGTATCTACATGAAGGGCACAGGTTATCAACTGTACTTTTCTTGCAACTTTCCAGCGTATTTAATTTTTTTCAAAATAAGAAATTAGAGGAAAAAAAGAAAACAGACATTTTGCTAAATGTCTATTTCACAGTCATGTACTGAGTACACTTAAAACCCACATGTCCTTTATTCTAGCACCTAAATTACATATGCAGTATTTCTAAGGAAGGCGGATGATATGAAACAATAAAGAAATGTGCCCAAGATCAAATATGTGAGAAACTTAGAGCCTACCTTAAAACATTACTCATTCGATTGCTGGTCCACAGCTGTGCCTAACAGACCATGCTGCCAAACAATTTGAAGCATTTAGTAATGTATCAGTGACCTGCTAGATTCCACGACTATTCTACACTTTTAACATTCCTGTCAAGTTCTCTCAGCCTGCAAAAAATAAATAAATAAATATTTCTAGCTGCCAATAACAACATTCGTTGGTGCTCTACAGTCAAGGAGTGCTTCTTGCTGCATCCTACACTGTGCCAGATAATAGGGATGCTGTAACCAGCACCTAGCTGCAATCTGGACCCGGATGCGGGGAGCTGAACAGGCTTCTTCCGCGGTTCTGCAGGAAGTCAACACTAACCCTGCCAGGAGTGCAGCAGGAAAAGACTTGCCAGATGAAGGCTGTGCACAGCCCATGGCTTTCCTAACAGCAGCTTGAGTGAACACCTCCTTCGCTGACTATAATATTGCTTCACAAATGACAAATGATACTTTTCAGTCTCAGAAACTAGTTACAAGAACTTCCCTGGTGGTCCAGTAGCTGAGACTCTGCGCTCCCAATGCAGGGGGCCTGGGTTCGATCCCTGGTCAGGGAACTAGATCCCACATGACGCAACTAAAGATCCCACGTGCTGCAACTTAGACCCGGTGCAGCCAAATAAATAAATATTAAAACACTTCTAATACTCAAAAGAAAAGCAAAATTACCAAAGAAACTTACAAACCTCAGCACTTTCTAACGTCACCAACATTACTAAAGGCGTGTGGTGCCTAGAATATGGAGGACGTAAAATAAATGTCTGATGAATGAACTTTATAATTTATTTATTATTTATTTTTGGCTGCATTGGGTCTTCGTTGCTGCACGCATGCTTTCTCAAGCTGCGGCGAGCGGGGGCTACTCTGCATTGCAGTACGCGGGCTTCTCATTGTGGTGGCTTCTCCTGTTGTGGAGCACAGGCTCTAGGTGCACAGGCTTCAGTAGTTGTGGCGCACGGGCTTAGTTGCTCCATGGCATGTGAGATCCTCCTGGACCAGGGCTCAAACCCTTGTTCCCAGCACTGGCAGGCAGATTCTTAACCACTGCATCACCAGAGAAGTCCCGTGATGAATGAATTTTAAAGGTACATGAAAAACATTCCTCTTACTTATGACTTAATGAAATACTCTAATTAATCATCCCTTGATTTGACTTTGAAGTAGGTAAAAGATATTATCATCCCCATTTTATAGCTGTATGACTATGGAAAATAATTAATAAAATTTTAAAGAATAACCTGTTACCTTGCCTAATTATGAGAAATAATTTCAACAGTGGTTACTGTAAGCCTAAAATGATTTTTTTAAAGGAAAAAACTGTTACTGTTTTTTAGTTTTAAGCCTCAAATGAAACTTTCACAGATTTAATAAAACAGAACCTACACTACTGGCTGAACACATACCGTAGTCTACTATCAGAAAGGTAAATCTCTTAGAGGCACAATCAATCCAGTTGCTGGGATGATAGAGGCTTCTGCTCTGTTCTTTTGTTTTCTCATTTATTTTCCTCTGTCAGTTATGTGTTTCATTGGGACAAAGTTTCAAACTATACTGTAGTATTGGTTATATCATATAACAGACCTTTAGTCTGTTTGCTGGCCGGAAATAGTCAGTCTGAGATCATTATTCTACATGACAAAAGCTGGCAGCAATGATTTTTAAACACATTCTCAAATTTGAACTCACTGCACTGTTCATTTTTTTATCAAAATGCATTTGAGAGCCAAATGATTAATAATTGTAGCACCTCCAAGGTGGCATATCGTCCCATTACACATTCAACTATATTTTTCTAACCAGATCTCTTGCACTTGTCAATCAAAATTTATTTTATTATATACTTCTGATAAAGTTTCTGTGGCAACTCCCTATTACAATTGCCAGAAAATCTTGGACTCAACAAACAACAAGCTTTGTTTCATCTACAAAGAATGATGCTCTGTTTGCTACATAATCTTGGCTACCACTGTTCCTACTTTGATATATCAATTTGCTGTTAGCTGTTGAATACTGCTTTGACCCTTGAAGGATGTGAGGGTTAGGGGTGTCGAACTTCCTCAAGTCAAAAATCAGTCCAACATCTGAATATAACCTTACAGCCGGCCCTCTGTATCTGAGGTTCCCCATCCTAGGATTCAACTGAACAACCAACCACAGATCGTGTAGTACTGCAGTACATATTTATTGAAAAAAAATCTGCAAGTAAGTGGGCCCACTCAGTTCAAACCCATGTTGTTCAAGGGTCAACTGTATATTCTTGCCTTACCTGATCAGCTTAAACTGACTCTGATCCAAATTGCAAATAGCCCCTCAGTTTTACACTCATCTTTATCACCTGTAAATATTTACTAGGTGCCTACTGGGCACTAATTTTGTGCATACAAGGGACTGAGCAACAAGAATGGACAATTGCTCCGCTTCAAAATGGGCATTCATAATCTGTTAAAGAAAAACTTTATAACCTTTTTGGAGGGAAATTTAGCAGCCTTAACCAAAATTTAAACTCTGCATCTCCAAACATACTAAATTTACAAAATACTCGGCCAAACATACAAAGATACATTTAACAACAAAGATACATATAACAAGCATTACTGTCTGTTTTCAAAAGGAAAAAACTGAACATAATATTCATGTCTGTCAACAGGTGAGCAATTAATAAGTTACATTTATGAAAAATGATACTTTGTGGTCATTAAAAAGAATAAGGTGAATCTAAAGTACTGAGTTGTAAAGCAATCTCTGACACTTTGGTTTAAAAAATAGGCTCAGGCAGGGCTTCCCTGGTGGCGCAGTGGTTGGGAGTCCACCTGCCGATACCGGGGACGCAGGTTCGTGCCCCGGTCCGGGAAGATCCCACATGCCGCGGAGCGGCTGGGCCCGTGGGCCCGTGAGCCATGGCCACCGCTGAGCCTGCGTGCCCGGAACCTGTGCTCTGCAACCGGAGAGGCCACAACAGTGAGAGGCCCGCGTACCGAAAAAAAAGGCTCAGGCAGAGACGCGGCGTGAGGAGCCCTCAGCGACTCCAGTCCAATCTCGGCCCGGGGTACCCTGGAGGCGGGTCGAAGGCCGGCCGAGGACTCTGCCCACCGCTGGCGCGGGGAGGAGAGCGAGAACCGCCTGAGCCGGGTGTACTTTTCGTGCCCTGCGTTCCCAGGCTGGCCCTCAGCCCGCAGCGCTGAAAAGGGGGCAGGGGATCAGAGTTGGCGGGGAGATCCAGGTGAAGTAGGTTCCTCTGCAGATCCAGCGCCGTTAAACCCTGCCAACGCACACTTTTTAAAACATGAAGAAATTAAGGCTTAGGGAACTAGACAGTCACCCGCAACAAGTGGATGGATTCGAAAAGCCCAAGCTCCTTCTAGAACAGCATCCAACCAGGCCGCACATTGCAGCATGTATGCTCTATACAATTCATAACACACATGATGACACTGAAAATAAAGTGGTTGCAGATCTAGGATGTGGCTGTGGAGTGCTTAGCATCGGAACTGCAATGCTGGGAGCAGGGCTGTGTGTTGGATTTGCCATAGATGAAGATGCACTGGAAATATTTAATAGGAATGTAGAAGAGTCTGAGTTAACAAACGTTGACGTGGTTCAGTGTGATGTGTGCTCATTATCTAACAGAATGTCCAAGTCACTTGATACAGTAATTATGAATCCTCCCTTTGGGACCAAAAATAATAAAGGGACAGATATGGCCTTTCTGAAGACTGCTTTGGAAATGGCAAGAACAGCAGTATATTCTTTACACAAATCCTCACTAGAGAACATATTCAAAAGAAAGCTGCAGAACAGAAAATCAAGATAGATATTATTGCGGAGCTAAGGTATGACCTGCTGGCATCATACAAGTTTCATAAAAGAAAATCAGTGGACATTGAAGTGGACCTAATTCGGTTTTCTTTTTAAAAGCCTCCAAAGAGAGAAGCAGCTTAAAATCTAATTAAAATGAATAAAAAATATTTACTAAAAAAAAAAAAGGCTCAACAGTTTTTCAACAAACGGTCCTAGGGCAACTGGATATCCACATGCAGAAGGATGAATCTGGACCTCTACCTCACAGCATACATAAAAATTAACTCAAAATGGATCAAAGACCTAAATATAAGAGCTACAACTTTGAAACCCTTAGAACACAGGAGTAAATCTTTGTAGGCTTGGGCTAGGCACTGACTTCTTAGACACAACATCAAAAGCAAAAGGAATAAAGAGAAAAATTAACTAATTGGACTACGTGTACATCAAAATAAAAAATATTCACATGTCAAATGACACTATGAGCAATTGAAAATACGATCTATAGGTGAGATAATATTTGCAAAGCGTTAATCTGATAGGCACTTGCATCCAGAATATACATAGAACTCTTACAATTAAGTAATGAAAAGACAAATAACCCAATTAAAACTGGGCGAAGTAAATGAATAAACATTTCTCTAAAAATACAGGAGTGACCAATAAACACATGAAAAAAATGCTTCATAGGGACTTCCCTGGTGGTGCAGTGGTTAAGAATCCGCCTGACAATGCAGGGGACACGGGTTCGAGCCCTGGTCCGGGAAGATCCCACATGCCGCGGAGCCCGTGCGCAACTACTGAGCCTGCGCTCTAGAGCCCGCGAGCCACTACTGAGCCCGCCTGCCACAACTACTGCGACCCGCACGCCTAGAGCCCAAGCCCTGCAGCAGGAGAAGCCGCCGCAATGAGAAGCCCGCGCACAGCAAGGAAGACTAGCCTCCACTCGCCGCAACGAGAAAGCCTGCGCAGCCACGAAGACCCAATGCAACAAAAATAAATAAATTAATTAAAAAAAAACAAAACTTCGTATTATTCATCGTTAGGGAAACAAATCAAAACCACAATGAGATGCTATTTCACATCCACTAGGACAACAATAATGAAAAAGACAGACAATAACAAGCATTGGCGAGGATGCAGGGAAACTTGTTGGTGGTCCCATAAACTGCCGCAGCCATTCTGGAAAGCAGTCTGACAGTTCCTCAAGCTGTAAAACAGAGTCACCACATGACCCGACAGCCCTACCTGGATGTATACGCAAGAGAAGTGAGAATACATGTTCTCACAAAGACCTGGACACGAGTGGTCATACAGCAGTATTACTCGGTATAGCCAAAAAGTGGAAACAATTCAAATGCCCATCAATTAACTGAATGGATAAACAAAACGTGGCGTAGCCATACAAGAGAATATTATTCAGCAATAAAAAGGAATGAAGTACTGATATATGCAGCACATAATAACATGAATGAACCGCAGAAACATTTTGCTAAGTCACAGTCACAGAATCCAGTCACTAAATACCACGTATCATACAATTCCACTTATATGAAATGTCCAGAGGAGGCAAATCCGTAGAGGCAGAAAGTAGATTAGTGGCTGTCTTGGGCTAGGAGTAGGGGAGGGGACAAGGGAATGACTGTAAATGGGCAGGTTTCTTTGGTGGGGGGGTGTGTATGATGGGAATGTTCTAAGATTAGATTTTGGTAATAGTTGCAAAACTCTGCAAATATGCTAAGAACTACTGAATTGCATACTTAAAATGGGTGTATTTTTCAGTATGTAAATTATACCTCAATATAGCTATTAAAAGTAAGGTACAGTATATATACTGTATTTTCAGTATATAAAGATTATATTTTTCCAAGTGGGGAAAAAAAAAAAAAAAAGATGTGTGTGATGTCCACAGGCACAGAACTCCAGGATATACACAAACTGTCAACAAGTCGCCTCAAAGGTAGGGTATCAACAAAACCTTCTTTTCCAAACCAGACATTTTTGAGAGTAAAAGGGTATGAGTAATTATACATTTATAATTATAATTAGTAATTACAACAGCAGCTGTAAATCAGAAACAAGAGTAGTGAAACAGGAAAGCTTTCCATACCCCATGTTTTACTTTTGTGATCTCACAGAACCAGTCACTAGTCATCACTTCCCTCCAACGTATGGACATATAAATAGCCTTTAAAGTCTAATTTTATATCTAATAATCTATTATTGGCACACTGATGCTTATGTCGGTTTGTTCAGGCAATATTTCCATCAAAGTGCCTCTAACAGCTGAAGAGAGTAATTTCATAGGGAAAGGAGGGGAAGTATAGCCCAAAGAAACCATCTACAACACTCTATCTTTAGAACCTCAAGTTTTACCCTGAAAATTAATTTAACTTTGCATGCTACATTACATTATTACTGGCTCTATTTTAACAAAAACCCCACTTCTGTCTTATAATAATATTCATAATATGAATAAATATGACTGTCCAGGAAGAAACATCCTTATCTTGTAACTCAGCACAGGGGTCTGCAAACTACAGCCTCTGGGCCAAATTCAGCCCACTGCGTATGTCCGTATTGCCCGTAAGCTAAGAATGTTTTTTTCATTTTTAAAAGGTTAAAAAAAAAATCAGAATAATAATATTTTATGACATGCACAAGTTATATCAAATTCAATTTTACTGTCTATAGCTAAAGCCTTACTGAAACAGCCACACTCTTTCATTTACTGCACATTCCTTTATGTATTCCCTACAGCTGCTTTTACCCTAGAACAGCAAAGCTGAGTAGCTGGGACAGAGACCGTATGGCCCACAAAGTACAAAATATTTATCATTTGGTTCCTTACAGGATAGGTTTGCTGACCCCCGGCGCAGACCAAACGAAAGGGTCAAATTCCCCATTTAGGGAAGCACGGGTCTGTGGTTAGAGTGGTTTCTAACACAACTTAACCTCATCTACAAAATGAGGATAACTGAGCACTAAATCAGAAAGTTACTGTGAAGATTAAATGAGATTTAGCCCATATAAGCACTCAATAAATGCAACGACTGCTATCATATAAGATTTTTGCTCTACAACTTTTTTTGTTTTTTTAGCCACACCGCATGGCATGCAGGATCTCAGTTCCCTGACCAGGGATCCAACCCGTGTCCCCTGCTGTGAAAGCGCACAGTCTTAACCACTGCACCGCCAGGGAAGTCCCTACATGACAACTTTTTTAAGCCTACAAACAAATGTATTACCTTAATCTTGTCTTCACTGACAGGACTTTAAATAATTTCACCATGGGCTTCCCTGGTGGCGCAGTGGTTGAGAGTCCGCCTGCCGATGCAGGGGACGCGGGTTCGTGCCCTGGTCTGGGAAGATCCCACATGCCGCGGAGCGGCTGGGCCCGTGAGCCATGGCCGCTGAGCCTGCGCATCTGGAGCCTGTGCTCCGCAACGGGAGAGGCCACAACAGTGAGAGGTCCGCGTACCACAAAAAAAAAATAATAATAATAATTTCACCATGATATTACCACCTTTTTAAAACTTCTTTATAGCCTTTCTAATGCTGGAAACCTAAACATTTCTAGATTTCTCCTTGTATTAAATAAATCTTCAAAATTTTGAATTTTTATTGATATTGAAACATTAATACATTGTCACATTGCCAGGTGCAGTACAGTTCCATTTAGTAAATAACTACTGCGTGCCAGAAACTACATTAAATACTCTACATCCCATCTCATCTAATTCTCACAATAAACCTACAATCCCATTTCACAGAGGTATCACACTCAGAGCGGAAGCCATCTGCTCAAGGTCAGACAGCAGAGGAGTGGAAGAGCTAGAATTCAACCACAAGTCCCAGTGCCACCTGCCTCAGCCTGCAGACCTGCACCTCTGGACCACAAATATTCAAATGGTCAGCAGGGAGTCTGGGATTTCATTATTATGGTATTTCAGTAAGTCTCCCAAGAATCTTTTCAGTCAAAATGCCAGTTCGCTGGTACTTTCCCCCCCACACTGGTACTTTTAGGCGGCAGAATTTCGAAGCTAGTGAATGGGTTCTGAAGAAGCCCTTGGGAGTGGCTGACTACGGTATAAATACTACCGGAAAAGAGTCATCAGATTTCACTGTGTCTGAACTGATTACAGGGTCAGGTAGGGGGGTCAACAGCTATTAAAAAAGGAATTTTCTCTCAGTCAACTGACAAATAGATTCACCTTGTCCAAATCCCAAATGTCAATATAGGAGGCCACATTTTCACGTGCACTGAGACCTAAGAGCACATCTGGCTGGAACGAAACATTGCTTCTGGGAAAAGGCACATAAAGATCAATACGAACTGCCAGAAAGACTCCTTAGAAATCTAACCCCCCTCATCAGCAGAGAACGGTTAATATTCTAGGCTCAGCTGTCTTCTACTTGAACGACTGCCACAATCTGGAGCTAACTTAATTGACGCTAGAGAATGAAGATCCATTTCCGAAGAAGCCCATTTAGTAGAGACAAGCAGAGAGAAGGGAGAATTGCTTGGGGAGAGAGAGGCAATGAGAAGGAAAACTTGGCAACCGATCAGATGATTCATTTGGCCCCAGAGAATGCAGCAAGGAAAACTGCTTTACATGAAGCCCTCTCCATTTTGCATGTCCCACAGAGCAAAAGCAAAAAGCATTCTTTTAAGCGAGCCAAACAGAAAGGTTATTTAAAATGAATGACTCGATCCAGAAGTTCAAGAACCCATTTATTCTTTTTTTTTTTTTCTTTTTGGCTGGGTTGGGTCTTCGTTGCTGCGCGTGGGCTTTCTCTAGTCACGCAGCGAGTGAGGGCTACTCTTCGTTGCAGTGCGCAGGCTTCTCACGGCGGTGGCTTCTCTTGATGCAGGCTCTAGGCGTGCGGGCTCAGTAGTTGTGGCACGTGGGCTCAGTAGTTGTGGCACACGGGCTTAGTTGCTCCGCGGCATGTGGGATCTTCCCGGACCAGGGCTCAAACCCATGTCCCCTGCATTAGCAGGTGGATTTTTAACCACCGAACCACCAGGGAAGTCCCCCCATTTATTCTTTATAGATTTAAAAAAGGACATTACTCAGAATCACAGTGCACTCCACCTTTTGCTGGATTCTCCTTTCCTCAGGGGTTATAGTTTCTCTCCAGTAATGTTACTTATTTCCCTTCTCTCTTGTGTAAAGGTGAAAGTACATTTTTTTGCCTAACAACACCAAATAAATATTTCCACTCCCATTCCATTGGATGAAATTAATACTCATTTGTACTTTGCTAAAATGTCCAATTTCTTCAACTGTTTCCCCTAAAAATAATTACTAGGATGTAATCAGTATCAGTTGTAATCATTTATGTGCACAAATGGCATCCAGAAATATCTGGAACACATATTTTGATAATAATTGAGAAAAAGAAGAGCAGAGACTAGAAGTCAAAAGCCCAGTTTTACTTCTAGATTTTAGTTTTGATTACATCATTTACTTGTCTTGTAACTTAGCTATATCACACCCTTTCCGAGCCTTAATTTCCCTATCTATAAAACAAAGATAACAGGGGCCGTGCTTTCTTCAGAGTTGTGAAGCTCAAAAGAGATCATGTACATGAAAGCTCTAAGAACACTGCAAAGGATACACAAATGTAAGCCATCATTATTGATCGTTTCATCTTGACAGAGCTCCCTTTTTAAAAGCACAGCTTGCCAACTTCACTCAGTCAAAACATCTCCTTCTACTTTGCCCCTGGCTTATATGACATATCAAATTGCCGTAACAAAATTACACTGAATTTCAATTGGAAAACAAGTCAACCCTCTATAAACTTGCTTCATTCTAAAACCTAAAATCAAAGGCAAACTATATATTTATTGACATTTCTTCCAGCAAATCTAAGAAGCAATGATTTATTTTTCAGGAAGCTTGTCTGAAAAATAATTCTTGTTTTCTTCCTACAAGCCTTATTTTCTACACATTAATTATCACGGAAAAAAAAAAACCTGAAGGAACTATAGTTCACAGTCTAAAAATATATCTTGCCCATGACGAATGCAGATATCAGAGTTTAGATTATCGTATTCTACCCTAAAACTCTAAATCATCACTTTTTTTTTTTCCCCCTGGTACGCGGGCCTCTCCCTGTTGTGGCCTCTCCCATTGCGGAGCGCAGGCTCCGCGGCCACGGCTCACGGGCCCAGCCGCTCGCGGCATGTGGGATCTTCCCGCACCGGGGCACGAACACGTGTCCCCTGCATCGGCAGGCGGACTCTCAACCACTGCGCCACCAGGGAAGCCCTCAAAATCATCACGTTTTAAGAGGAGGAAAGGAAAATGAAGAGATTACTTAATATACAGAATACCTTTGGAAGATCCCCCTAAGAAACCTGCCAATGAACGAACTAAGTGACACGAAGACAATGAGAAAAGAAGACATACTTTCCACTGAATATCATTTTGTACCTTTGGACATCTGAGCTATGTGCAGTTAAAAATATGTTATTTTCTTAATTCAGTATAAATCATGGAGGGAATCTGAAGAAGCCCTATTATTCCAGAGGAGAAAACTGAAGCCAAAGAAGTAGATGAGTGCTTCAACATCGCACTGCTGGACAGTGGAAAAGCTGGGACAAGAGCTCAGGAACCCAGTGGAAGCCTCCAGCGCTTCCCCCTCGCCACAATGCCTTGTGGTAAAACAGCAAGGGCCACCTGATAAACAACTAAAGTACTAATGCAATCCCCTTCAGAACTGTGGCCTTCCAGGGGTCCTCGTGACTTCTATGATACAACGATAATCGTTAATGTTGTCACAGAAGTTCTAAAGCAAAGGGTCAGAGATGCCAATCCTCACTATCAAGACTCATAACGAGCACTAAGAGTTAATCAAGACAGCACAGCCATCGGAATGTGGGCAGTGTGTCTCTTCCCAAGCGTCAGCAGATTCCAGCTCCAGCCGGGACAGGAGCGTGGTGCGGCCTCTACTAACAGTAAGAAAGTCTGACGAGGCAGCACGGACTTAGCACAAAGAGCTGCTTCCTAGCGAACTGACTCAGAGGAAGTAAAAGCAGACCACAGGAAATTTTAGTTGGAAAGAAGCCTTAACAATTCCACTGAGAACTACTCTTGAATAGAACTAAGGATTATCAAGGCCCCTTCTAGTCCTAAAATCCTCAAACATGGAGAAGCAAGGCAGCTTCAGCTCCTCTTCTGAGTAACTCAAGCATACTTTTCCTCTTGGTAAGAAGAAATGTTAACTTCTTCTTTCAGTGGGCACAAAGGCAGGGAAAACAGCAGCATTTCCATAGGAAAGAATAAGAGAAGCCAGAAACGAAAAGTATTCCAAAAACGTCTGAGTCTGTCTGCGTGGAAAGGAAATTTATTACAGGGATTCTTCTCTCCTTCCTAGGTCTCTATGTAGCCTTCGTATTTGAAGAAATACACGCATGTTAGACGTTATTAGGCTTTTACTGTAGCTTTTGATATCTGCCAAACATACTGTAGTCACGTATTAGTTAATCTAAGTATTTCTAAGCACTGGGTAAGTCTGTCTGCCAACAATTAGTTCATCTGATGAAGCCTTTGAAAAAGAGAGAACTTGAGAGAGGATAACAAGCCTGGCCAAGACATAACCTCCAGCCATCACTGCTGTTTGTATTTCTGCAGAAAAATCACAGCATATGGACAAACCATACACTAGGACTTTCTCAGTCAACCCTGGGTCACAAGGTCACATCACGTGGAGAAGTCTCTCTCATCACATCTTCAACCCTGTATCAGGAACAGAAGGCCAGAGAGGCTCAAGTTCCAGCAACTAGCCGACCACTGTCATCTCCAGGGGAATCTACAGTACAAGCACCTAACCTCAGCCAAGGATCTGAGAGTGCCGTTTCCAATCCCATCTCCAATTTCCACTAAATATTTCAGATACAGGAAAAATGTCTGAAGTAGTGTTTGTTCATAATTTTTCTACTTTGTTGAAAATAACTCTGCCTCATGGGAAAATGGTGTCATCATTCAAAGAAGAAAAAAAAAAAAAGTCTCGGGAAACTTGAAAGTCAGATGCTGTCCTTCACACTGAAAGGTACTAACACCAAAGACTCTGTCCATGTATTTCAGCAAAAACGTCCTAAACACACAACCGGAAGCCAAAAAAGTCCGAGACATTAATTCCACTCCCTCTCGGCAACAAGTCAGTTAACCAGTGACTGAACCTACAGCGGAAGAAACACTTGGTGACTCACGCATTCCCCTTTGAGGTCCACTTTAAAATTAAAGAGCTGGTTTCTTTGGGAAGAAAAAGAGGGACAAACTTTAAAATTATCCATTGAAACTTCAGGTCCAAAAACTTAAAAACCTCTTTGCCTCCTGGTCTCAATTTCAAAGTCAATTCCATTTCTCCTTCCAAAAATCATGAGTCACACCATACATCTGGTAGCCGGGAAATTTACTGCCTTAAATTCACTCACTTAAGACTGACCGAATGCCCCACAAGTGAGCGAGCACCATCCGAATTCAACGAGGATGCTGAATTTTAACGGGATCTCCTCCTGGCGCTTCCATATTTATACCTGGAAACGCAGATTCTTCTTCTCTTGACTTCAGGGAAAAGAAAAAAAAAAAAAGCAGTAAACCAACTTCACAGAGCGCTGCTCTCACGTAAATAAAACCCGACGAAAGAGAAAAACGGGTCTTGTCCGCGTCAAGGCCACCTGGGCGACAAGCTTTAGAGTGGTTTTCAGCTGCTGACCCGCGACCAGGCGGTACCGGGCAGCAGGCGGGCGTGGGCGGCGTGTACGGGCTCGGGTCCAGGCGAAGCCGTGATTCCACCCCACCCGCCCGCATCCACGCTTCGGGATCCCGGCCGAACCTACAGGCCCGGCCCGGCCCGCGCTCACCCCTCCGGAGCACTGGCCCTGGGGCGGGATGCCGCCACCACCACGGCCGCTCCGCTGGCCCCCGGAACCACCCTGCACCCCCGGCCCAGGCGGAGCAGCCCCTGACGGACGCGTTCTGACGAGGCCGGACCCACCCCGCGGGTGCCGGCGCGACTGGACACGAGCCGGCCCTCGGCGCGGGCGGCCCCCTGCCCGCACGCCGCCCCCACTCGTCTCCCGCCGCCCAGCCTCCCGCACTCCCCTCGGCTCCCAGCCCGGACCGCTACGGCCCCCTTCAGCCTCCGCTCGTCGCCACCGCTCCTGACCTGTCCCCGCGGGGCGCCGGCCGCCAGCGCGACGCCTCCATCCCGCTGCCCCGAGAGCAGCGACCTTGTCCACACCCGCGCGGCGGCCGCTGGGGGCGCTGGGGGCTAGCCTGGCGCAGCGGCCCAGCCCCGCAACAGCACTTCGCACTGTCGCCGCCGCCCATTGGCCATCGCGCTCCCACCGCTCCGCATCCATTGGTCCGCGCGCCCGCTGCTCCCCACCGCCCCCGCGGGTGGGTTGCTAGGGGCGGTGGCGGCGCCGCGGGAGGGTTGCTACGGACGGGTTGCTGCGCGCTGGTTGCTACGCGCAGCTGGGTTGGAGGAGCCGCCCAGCCCCCAGCAACCGCCGCGCGCCCAGGCTGCCCTCACCCAGCGGTCCATACCCGGAGGCCTCCCAGGGCGCTTCATGGGGGCCGCCCCCTCCGGACCCCGAGGACTTCCCGGAACCACGCTTGATCGCCCGGCAACCCTTCCCAACCAAGTGCGTCTGCGCCCCCTCCGCTAGTCCAGCCCAAGCTTTTAGGGCGTCCCCGGACCTGTCCTGCACACCCGCCTGACGATCTTTTCCGTCTACCGCCCTCGGCAGCCTACCGGCCGTCTTCGAGCATCAGTATCCCATAAAGAGATCCGCTGTCGGATCCAGTAAATCTTGTCCCCAACTTATATGCAGCATTGCAGTCCCTACAGAACATCCCGTCAAAACTCATCGCGTGTTGACTTTGCGGCGTTCCATTTCGAGGCCAAACTTGTCCCCACACTGGTTTTGAGCCTCTAAAAGGCAGAAAATTTGGCACAAGCTAGGAGAGCCGAGCACTGCTTTCTCTGGTCAGCCTCCACTCACTGTGTGACCCCGAACACGGTTATCTGTGTTTCAAACCCCCATCTTTAAAATAATCCCTGCTTGTCTAGCTCGGGCTGGACCTGACACAGACTAGGTTCTGAAGGCTGACGGAATGGAGTTGAATGAGATGCTACTTGTATGGGTGGAAGGAAAATTGAGACATTTTGTTGACCAGGCAGTCCTTCTACATGAATTCCAATAAAAAGTAGTATTTGAAAAGATTATACATTTATTTACATACATTTTAAACAGTTACAAGAAATCGTTTTCCCACCCTATTTAATATTTACAGATTACTACAGTTGGAAACAATAATTCAAAACATAGTAACCCTAAGTAACCTATGTCCCCTTTATCTCCCTTGGTCCCACTGACTCATTAAAACAGGCTTGCTGCCCTTTCTTCTTCCAGCCCTCTCAGCAGATAAGCCAAGATTGCAGAGACAGCAGCTCAACTACAAAAAGTCACAGTTTGCTTCGAGTTTTTCCGTGCATCTGGTCACAGAGGAAGCGGTCACTGAGTCGGTACTCAGACATGTGGAATGAATTAGTTTGAATGAGGTGTTTAAAAGGATGAATAAGCAGTGGTTAAAGGGAACAATTGAGAAAGACCATTTGTAGAGGGGGCAGTACTGCTGCATTAGTGACAGAAGCAGGGTTCTCTAAAAACTTTCTGCAGCCATTTATTTATTTAGACTTTTTAAACAGTTACAAGATATTTAAAAATTTTAAACAGCTAATACAAGGAAAATACGAAGTGAACTGTTTATGACACTAAAACTGTTTATGACACAAGATATTTTAAAAAGCAAATCTGGGAATTCAATTCCCTTTTGACTCCAGCAATCAATTTCTTGAGACCACGGATGTCCGAGAAACCCAGTCAGTTTTTCACAAGGAACTGGTTTCTGCTCAGCTTCCCCCTCTCCCTGAGGTAAGTGAACAGGTGTCGCCGCCTCCTCCATGTGACCTTTATCCCGTACTTCTCCTCAGGAGTGTCTTTAACCAGAACAGGCCCGGGGTCTGGGCTCTTGGGCGTGCTTGTGTGAAGGGAGCAGCTGGGAAGGCTGTTTTCCCTCTGCACCGAGGGAATGGGCCCTCCCTGCCCTGAGGACTCTGGGCTCTGGATATCCGGTGGAATGAACACATAAGGGAAGTTCTGAAGTGCATGTGCTGACAGCTCCCCGCAGCTTTGGGGGCTGAGCATGGGAACCAAGGGCCTTCCAGAAATGTCCTTTTCTGGTTGACCGGGACAGTCCCTGATTAGGGGGATCCCAGGTCTGGCTGAACTGGCAGAAGACTGTGGACTCTCAAATGTTAGGTGTGGAAACTTGGAGCTGGTAGACTGTCGACTTGAACGCCTTGCCTGGTCTCGGCAATGACGTTTCCTGTTGACCGGGAACCAGCTTTCTGCTGTTGTATCAAACTGAGGTGATACCTAAGGATTCCAAAAGAAAAAAAAAAAAAAGTGAAGAGCACCAACTACCAAATACAAACCTAAGGAAACTGCATCCCATGACCAGAATCCCAAATGGGGGCCCATAACAGCAATGGACACAAAACAAAAGCAGCTGTCTATTTGGATAACAGTATCCAAGGGATACGGGCTTTGGGCAAGTTACTCAATCTCCCTGGCTTTCAGTTCCCTCCTGTGCAAGAACGGGGACAATGCCTCTTTTGCTTCATCATACCATACGGCTGCAACACGCTTAACTGTCTATGTTTCAACTCTGAGAGCGGGCCCAGCAGTCTTATTCACCATCGATCCCCAGCCCTAGCAGTGCACCTGGCACCAAGAAGGCACCAGTGAAGGACGAAGGGCTGAAGGAAAGAACGGGGAGTGAGATCAGGCACGGAAAGCAAATAGCAGGGGGCGTGGCACATAGTGAGGACTCGATACATGTTCACATGTTCATTCCTCCTCATCAACAGGGCTCTAACATGTATGTTTCTTCCCCAGTCTTGAAGCCAGGGCTCTGGTTCTCCCCAGCAATCGTGGGCAAAGCACACTTATTAAGCTCTCTTAGGCTTTTGTCTGGCTCTTTTGCTACACTACTTCCCTGACATGCGGTAGCTGTGTTCTCTTCCCAGGGCTTTTAAACTGTCAAAATAGAACATATGCCATTTCTGAGGATTCTTCTTCAACGTTTGGTCATTTAAACAGTAAATAGAGTACTTAGCTAAAAACTCCACGTCTCACGGGAAGCTCAGGGAACAATCTCATTTTTTACTTGTTCTGATATTTCTCTGGCTTTCTCACCCAGCTACTGGACAGTGAAACTTTTATACTGAACTCTTACAGGGGAATGTGGGGCGCGGGAAAGACTCCAATTCCAATCAACCCACGCCTCAGTCTGAACTCAGGAAAAAAGATAAACCAGAGAACATGGCTGAGGACAGACAGGAGTACACCACCTCCTTGTCCCTGCGCCCACGAGTCTCCACATGGCAGCGTGAGAAGCCTGGCAGAGGAAAAGTCAAGGCAAGAATCCCATGGCCTACCCAGGAAGTGATGGTGCTGTCGTCAACGGGCTTGCTGGTCACCTGTCTAGTGTGGGTGATAGGAAGCTGGGGAGACCCATAGCAGTGTTTGGGGCCCTCCAGTGGTTGTTGGCAGAATAGCAGCTGGGGTTTCTGGGAAATTTGGCGGCGTTTTTTCCTGGGAGGCATCAACAGGTGAGGGTAGAGCAGTTAGTAACTGCATGATGCTGGTTGTGGTCAGGTCCAGGGAGAGTCTCCACTTCCAACCCATGCCTGTGGAGAAGAAACAAAAGCTGGGAGAAAACCATCTGCTGATTCCCCAGCTCTTCCTCACACTGTGCCAGCCGATTCTGCTAGCAGCCAGCAGCCCTACCCCAAGATTATGAGGTGGTACCTACACCAGCTTCCTACACCTGCACCACCAAGGCAATACACAGTAGTTTCACACTCAACAACATTCGTTCAATGAACACTTATCGAACACGCGTTAAGCACCATGCTGGGTGTTGGGAGTTTAAAGATGAATAACCAACCACTTATCCCATGATCATTTACTGGGTGCCAAGCACTTGTAGAGACACAGACTGCCCCTGTCTTCAAAGAGCTGAGAGTCTAACAGAGGGAGACAGACAATTACAATAATGAGAGCAGTGCTCCCTTGCACTCCCCCCGGGGGGGCCTTCTGGAGAGGGTGATACCTGATCTAGGTATAGAAGGGCTAGGAAAAGCCAAAGGGTGGGGGGGGGGCGTTCCAGGCTGAGCAGCAGCACACACCAAGGCAGAGACAGGAAGGGGCACTGCGAATCCAGGCACTCAGACTCCACAGAGCTGGACACAGGCATGAAAAGACAAAAGGCAAGACCTGAGGAGCGACGTGGTGTCAGGCTCAGGGCAGAAAACCAGGCGGACCATCTGAGTTTGGACTTTGGCCTAAGTAGTCACTGAAGATTTTCCAGCGGACGGATATGATCACACTTGGATTTTTTTTTTTAACTTTTACCCCAGATAATTTCGAACATACAAAAAAATAGTTAATAATATTATGAGCTCCCACGTGCCCATCACCCAGCTACAACCATCAACCCACGACCGATCACATCCCATCCACACCCCATCCACTTCCCCTACCCCTTTATTATTTTGAAAATACTATGTTCCCAGTCATGATATCATTCCTAGTAACACAACTAACATATATAAATATACATATTTATATAATATACATTAATATATATTTCTATGTGTAAATTCCTTAAATAGTAAATATCAAATATTCAGGGTTCAAATTTTCAGTTGTCTCCTAGATGCCATACTTGGTTTTTGTTTGCTTTTGTCTTTTAGACAGGTCATCCAGGCAACAGTGTGAAAGGCGAGATCAAGTGCCCTGGAAGCAGGGGGACCAGTTGGAAGGTAACTGTGTTGCCTGAGAACCGATGAAGCCGGAACCTGGGCAGTGTCAGCAGAGGTGGGAGGCGGGAGGCAGAGGCAGGGCCAACAGGACCCACAAAGGAATAACAAGTCTGAGAGCGCGTCCAGTGGGTCTAGCCCCCAGATCAGTTTTAATAAGGGTTCTGTCAATGGGTTGGTGGGACGGAAGTTTGAGTCGAGAGGTGAATGGGTGGTGCCACCGGGCATGCTGGAGGGAGAGGCACACAGCAGGGCAGACTGGTTCCATTATACAACATGATTCCTTCATTCAGTCAACAACAGCAAAGCAACATACTCTGATTTATGTCACTGGGCAGTGGAGATACATGTAAAGAGAAATCAGGACGAAGTCTCTACCCTCAAGGAACAAATATTTTAGGGAGAACACAGGTAATGAATACATCCATTTGTTCATTCATTCATTCAGCAAATATTTACTGAGTGCCCACTGTGTTTTGGGCACTGTTACGGGTGCTAGAAATATATAGCAGATTACAAAATTAAATCCCTGACCTCATGGCGCTTACATCTAGTTGGGAAGTGATTAGAGGTACAGAGAAAAGTGAAACAGCGTAAGGGGTTGAGCTGACCCAGTGCTACTTTAGACAGGGTCGTCAGGGAAGGCCTATCTGAAAAATGATATTTGAGCAAAGACCTGAATGAAGAAAGGAGAACAAGCAGACAAGAGAAAGATGTGAGAAAGAATGTTCCAGACTGAGAGAACAGTTAAGTGCAAAGACCACAAGATGGGAATGTGTCTGACTTGTTCAAGAAGCAGTAGGGTCAGCATGGCTGAACTGGAGAGTGGTAGGAGTGAAGCCAGTTCACGTGACACAGCGTTAACACAAGGGTAAGGACTGGGCTGAATTATGCTTAGTGCAAGAGGAAGTCACCGCAGGGCTCTGGACAGGGAAGTAACACAGTCCGATTTATACTTTTCAAAGATAGCTCTAGGTGCTTTGTAGGAAAGGTGGGTTGGGAAGAGGGGGGACAGAGAAAGGAGGCAGAGAAGCGAGGGGGAAGGCTCTTGCAGGAGCCCAGCGGGGAAATGACAGTGGTAACAACCGCTCCAGGGAGAAGTGCCGAAGTTCACGCCTTGCTCAAAGTCCCCAGCCTCTTGGGGACACCACATTGTTCAGCAGTCCTACTGTGTCCTTGATCAACTCATTTTGCACAAAGGTTATCTTAAAACTTTCCCACTGTCTTAAAACTTCGGAACTCTTCTTCTCTCCAAACCAACCGCCTTACTTCCTACTTCACAAAGAACACAGGAGCCATCAAAGGAAACACTCTCATCTTCCAGAAGGCGAGCTCACAAACCTCAGTACATCTGCATCCATCCTCTTCCTTTCTGCTGTAACTAGAGGTCAGTCCCTTTTGCTACTGTGGCCTCTCCCTCTGGCTGGGCTTTGGAGCCTTCCTCACTCCACACGCCTTTCCCAGGCAATCGTCTGCTGACATGTCAATAACCACCTGGAAGTACACGAGTCAAGCGTTTCTATATTTGGCTTAGAATTCTCCACACTCAGGACCCAAATATTCCACTGCCTATGCGATAGCAACTAGATGTCTCAAATGCACCTCAAACTCAAAGCATTTACTCCCGAATTCATGCTCGTTTCCCCTGCACCCCCCTCCGTAAAAGTGATCATCTTCCAGGGCCCTTGCTCAGGGAATGGTATCATCATTCATCCAGCTATGCCACCAAAAACCTTGACATTTACCTTTTCCCTCTACCATCCAACCCAACATCAAGCCCTGTCAATCCTACCTCTTAAACATGTCTTCAAAAATACCCCTCTCTCGGGCTTCCCTGGTGGCGCAGTGGTTGAGAGTCGCCTGCCGATGCAGGGGACACGGGTTCGTGCCCCGGTCCGGGAAGATCCCACATGCCGCGTACTGGCTGGGCCCGTGAGCCATGGCCACTGAGCCTGCGCGTCCGGAGCCTGTGCTCCACAACGGGAGAGGCCACAACAGTGAGAGGCCCGCGTACGGCAAAAAAAAAAAAAAAAAAAATACCCCTCTCTCGAGGAGGGCAGTTGTGGGGAGGGTGCAAAATGGATGAAGGGAGTCAAGAGGTACAAACTTCCAGTTATGAAATAAATACGTCATGGGATGTAATGTACAGTGTGGTCACTATAGTCAATATTGTATTTCAAATTTGAAAGTTGCCAAGAGAATCTTAAAAGTTCTCATCACAAGAAAAAAAAGTTTTTTGTCACTCTGTATGGTGACAGATGGTAACTAGACTTACTGTGATCATTTTGAGGTGTAAATAGGTAATCATTATGTTGTACATCTGATACTAACATAATGTGTTATGTCAATTATACTTTGGGGAAAAAAACAGATTTGTGGGTTTTAGTGACAGTTCAGTATTAAATGTGGGATCAGAATCAGTGGCAATTTTTGAGACTTATTCAACTCAAAATTTGATAAAAGCATTCCTCCTTTGTGAAAAATAATAATCTTACCCTAGCCCTCTTTCCCTCTCTCTCCACCACCCTTCAAGTCCCAACAGTTCTGACCCAGGGGTAATGCAATAGCCTAACTGGTCTACCCTAACCTCTGGCACCCCCTGCAGGGGGACCTTTTTAAATTGCAAATCTGATCTTGACTCACACTCCTGCTTAAAATTTTTGAGTTTTGGGTAAGGACCAAACTCCTAGTGGTGGCTGAGGTCCTGTGGCTCTGGTTCCAGCTTCATCTCACACACACTCCAATGCAGGTCTCTTAGCTCAAACCCCTCAGATATTCTTCAGCCTTTGTACCGCCCACGCTTCCTCCTGCGGCTTGGCCCTGCACACCTTATTCCCTTGGCTTGGAAGGTCTCCCTCCCGTGTTTGCATAAAGGCCTCAGATCTCAGACGAAGCTTTAGTTCATCAGAAATGCCTTTCTCTCGGGACTTCCCTGGTGGCGCAGTGGTTAAGAATCCGTCTGCCAATGCAGGCGACATAGGTTCGAGCCCTGGTCCAGGAAGAGCCCACATGCCGCGGAGCAGCTATAAGCCCGTGCGCCACAACTACTGAGCCTGGCTCTAGAGACCGCAAGCCACTACTACTGAGCCCATGCGCCTAGAGCCCGCGCTCCGCAACAAGAGTAAGCCACGGCAATGAGAAGCTCCCGCACCGAACCGGAGACTCCGTAGCCCTTGCTCGCCCCAGCTAGAGAAAATGCCCCAACGCAGCCAAAGATTAATGAAACGCCTTTCTCACCTACCATAAGGCAAAATCCCCTTATTTACATACTCAAAAGTTATCCCTGAGCTCTAAGTTATCACTTCGCAGCTGTAATTCTCCACTTGATTAAATAAGCAATTCGCTGCGAATCTGTCTGAGCCCCGCTCTGCTCCCATCAGACCGTAAGCGCAGGAGAAAGACCCCGTCTTCCACTGCATCCCACCGCGGCCTGGCACATGGTAGGTGCTCAACTAAACGTGTTGACTAAGTTAGTAGATAAAGTCCTTTACTACAAAGAAAAGACTGCGGGGGGCGGGAGGAGATCAAAACTCGAAGATTCAGGGTGGAGGCGGGGTTCACCGTGTGCGAATAATTTTTCAGGAGGGAACCTGAACGAAGTCGTAACTGCGCTCCAGGAGGCCTCAGGCCGCTCGGGGGCCCGCGACGGTCGCTGGTCGGAGGTCAACGGAGGACAGTGCCCCCAGCGAGGGGGGAAGAGCCCGGGGCGGCGGGCGCAGCGCAGCCGGACGGGGTTGGCCCGGGGTCCCCACTGTCCCTGGGGTCCCCCGCGCCCCACCGCCCTCCTGCGCTCTCCCCACGAGCCGCCCGCCTCGTCCGCCTCACCCGCCGCCGAGCCGCCCGCCCGCCCGCCAGGCCCGCACGCCGCTCTGTCTGCCTCACCCGCCGCAGACCAGCCCGGCCGGCTCGCACGCTGCTCCGCCCGCCTCACCCGCCCAACGAGGCCGCCGTTCCGCCCGCCTCACCCGCCCGGCTGGGCTGCCTCGCCAGCCGTTCCGTCCGCCTCAATCGCCCGGTCGGGCTGTCTCACCTGCCCTTCCCGCCGCCGCCCCGCCCGCCTCAACAGCCAGGCAGGGCCCACCCGCCCGCCGCCGCCGCCGCCGCCGCCGCCGCCGCCGGCGTCCCGGCTGAACGCGGAGACAGGGCCGGCGCTGATTGGCCACGCCCGTCACGTGACCTCAACGCTCCGCCGGCGCCAATTTCAAACAGCGGAACAAACTGAAAGCCTCAGAGCGGGACCCCACCCCCGGCCCCGGCCCCGGCCCGGGACGCCCCCCTCCCTCCCGGGATCCCGGGATTCCCCGCCCGCAGCCGGGGTCGCTACCCGGCCTGCCGGTGGGAGCAGCGCGGAGCCGCCCGGAGCCGGCGAGTCCGGCGGTGCAAGCGAGGTGAGTGGGCGGCGTGCGAGAGGCCGGGGCCGGGAGTACGCGGAGGGCTGGCTCCGGACGGGGCTGGCGACGGTGCGCGGCGCTGCTGCATCCAGCCTCCCGGCCCTCCTCACCTCTCCCGCTGAGCGCCCCCGGCCTTCCCCCGGGAGGAGGGGCGGCCCGCTTGCTCCGGCAGACGGCGGCTGGGGTCCCTCTGAGCTTACTGCGCTGGGAGCCGAGGCCGACCTGCTCGCACACTCCCCTGAACCCCGTTGCTCTCACCTCTAGGCCTCCACTCCGCCCTTTCCCAGGACCCTCCTCCGGGTTCCGGAGACCCTCGCAGCCTAGCCCTGGTCTGGATGTGGGTGAGTCCCGGGAGCCGCTCCGGAAGCCTCCGGGCTAGAAAGTGTTGGCAGTGGTAGCAAGAGGCTGGTCAGAGTAGAAGGGAAAATTAAGCTTTAGACCAGGAAGTTATCTTTTGCGGGTGGGGAGCGAATACTAGTATCTACTGATTGATGGGTGGAGGGAGGGAGGCCGGAAGAGATAGGAGGTGGAAGTAAAACTGAGATTTGAAGGTAGAGGAAACCTAGATATACAGGAAAAGGAGGCAGAGTGGAGAGGGTCTGTGGATTCTAAGCAGATGGCAAATGTCAGGCGAGTGTGACAGTCAGTTTTAGGGAGAAGGCAGATATCCTAAAAAAGGGACAGCCCATTCCTCTGTCGCTCAGAGTACCTCTCAGTAGAATTTCACAACTTTACACAATGGTAGAGTATTCCACAGATCTGTTAAAATCAAAAAACACAACTTTTAAAAGATAAAACAGTTTTCCTTAACACTACAAAACCACCTTAGCACACTGAAGATAGCACAGTCTGTTAGTCAGAAGACAGGGATAACAGTCTTGGTTCTGGAAGAGAAATTAAGCGATACAGTCACATGCTTAGAAAGTCAAAATATGAATAAGCACATGCAAGTACTAAAATGTCACTATATAAATAGTTTGCAAACGGTAAAAGAAAAATGTATTTTTTTTTTTAAGAAAGGCAAGGATAATAGCCTGTGAAATGATGTCACCCCTTAGCGTTACCCTGGGCCTTGAGTAGAGCAGTTTCCCCCTTATCTGAGGTCTTGTGAGCTGGAAGATGATTTCTTCAGTGGTGTGACAATAATGGTACAATCTGCCTTTTTCCTCTGATTTTGTGGGCTCAGATCCTTTAATTTATAAAGTAAGTTGGTATAAAAAATATGTGGTCTATGCTAGAATGGATTATGGGATCAGAGTCTTGTCAGAATGTCCTATTCCAGCATTCCCGTCCCAATAGTCATTGCAAGGGATCTGTGTTACAGTAGGAAATAAGAGACATTTCCACATTTTTGTAGCTTCCCTATTTATTTCTGTAGCTAAACATTCTTTTTTGGCCACACCGTGTGGCATGTGGCATCTTAGTTCCCTGACCAGGGATTGCACCCTCACCCTCGGCAGTGAAAGCACCAAGTCCTAACCACTGGGCCGCCAGGGAATTCCCAAAACATTCTTAAGCTCCTAGAGCTTTGACTATGTTGACCTACAGCCAACCTAATCCCACTTTCCTCCTTTGAATTTCTTCTGTTTGCTTCAGTTTTAACTTTCGTCAGTAGAACTCATCTCCTTATTGTCTGTGGTCTTTACAGAGCCCCAAGGAGTATTCACCTGGGCCTGTGGGCTTGTGCTCCTGGTCATGTGATGAGGAAGACCCCCTCCCTAACAGAACCCCCTTCTCAGCCTAATCAACCTCTGACCTCCTGCTGCCCCCCTTGTACTTTCCAGGATCCATGCTTGTCATTCTCAATGGAGAGTGAAAGCACAGATTCATAATGAAAACCAGCCCCCGTCGGCCACTGATTCTCAAAAGACGGAAGCTGCCCCTTCCTGTTCAGAATGCCCCAGGTGACACATCAGAAGAGGAGCCTAAGAGGCCCCCTGCCCAACAAGAGCCTGCTCAACCGCAGGCCTCCAAGGAGGTGGCCGAGTCCAACCCCTGCAAGTTTCCAGCCGGGATCAAGATGATTAACCACCCGACCATGCCCAACACGCAAGTGGTGGCCGTCCCCAAGAATGCCAATGTCCAGAGCATCATCACAGCGCTGACTGCCAAAGGAAAGGAGAGTGGCAGCAGCGGGCCCAATAAATTCATCCTCGTCAGCCGCGGCGGAGCCCCCACTCGCCCTGCAGGACCCCAGCCTCAAGCCCAAGCCAGCAGTGGTCCCAAGAGGGCAGAAGTGATCACCGAGACCCTGGGACCAAAGTCTGCATCCAAGGACGTGAATCTTCCTAGACCACCTGGAGCCCTTCCCGGGCAGAGATGGGAGAACTGTGGTATGTGGCCTGTAAGGCAAAGGGCTGAGGAGCTAGCCTTCCCCCTCTGGTGGTGAGGACTGCAGTCCGCCACATTGATGCTTAGGGCACACAGGCGTCTGCCCGAACCGGGGGAAAGTCTTGCCTTTCTTCATCCTAAAACCTTGACCCGGATCCTTTGGGCACTGTCAAAGGGGTTGCAATGTAATTTAGCATTTCTACTGCCTTCTTTACATTGGAAAAGGATTTGTTTATCGTTTCTAGTTATCCCCTGCATTGACCACATAAGGAAATAGGAATCTTTCTCCATCTTAGTGAAGGAGAAAGCATGAGGAGGAAAAGTGACTTTCTTTGTTGAGATGCTCAGTCATGCTTTTATAAGGTCGCCTTGACTGAGCTCTAAGGCTCAGTGTGGCTCAGATTGAAATGCAACTTGAACCGTGCTCCTGAATTTCTCCCGAAATCCTAATGGGGCAGAGTACCCGGGAGGCCACAGTAGAGTCAGCATGTGTTCCCTGTCCCTCAGGGCAGAGGTGATCCCTAACTGCCAGCTTCACCGGGCCTGCTGGGCTCGGGATCAGGCAGCTAAGCGGCGTCTTGGGTTGTTTCCCCTGTAGCTGGCAGCGAGGCAGCCGGCTGCACGCTAGACAACAGCTTGACAAACATCCAGTGGCTTGGAAAGATGACCTCCGATGGGCTGGGCTCCTGCAGCATCAAGCAAGAGGCGGAGGAGAAGGAGAATCGTCACCTGGAGCGGAGTCAGGCTAAGGTGAACTGTCCCGTCACTCACTAGGGCAGTCAGAGCTGGTGCAGGGAATTTCTAAGAAGGGAAATCAAGCAGCCTGTGGAGTAGAATTTCCAAGTTCTGGTATTAGCACTCACTTAGTGTGATTCTATATAATTTGGAGCTCCCTTTCTACCTGGGATCTTCCCCCCCCGCACCTCCCTCGCCCCTATCTGTGAAATTTCCTTGAGGGCAGACTCCTGTGGCTCACTCTGTACCCCGTCAGCACTGGGTTTAATACTGTGCCCTTAGTAGGTATTGAGTAAGTATTCAGGAAATAATGAAGAGGTCTCAGTTTGGAAAGCCACTTGAACTTTAAAGAGGTATCCCAACAGGATGAAAGGAATACAGCATTTTTAACAAGATTGTTTTATTAGAAGATAAATTAATAGCAAATAAAATGAGTTAGTTGTGAATTTTAAATACCTCTCCAGCAATCAAAATTGATTTGACCCATTTGTGTAGCCTGGGTTTGTCCTTCATGGTTGCCCTTTGTATATACCCTTTAATCCATCATTCAACAATTTTTATTTTTTTATCTTTTTATTTTTTCCTTAAATAATTTTTATTTTTTTAACATCTTTATTGGAGTACGATTGCTTTACAATGATGTGTTAGTTTCTGCTTTATAACAAAGTGAATCAGCTATACATATACGTATATCCCCATATCTCCTCCTTCTTGCGTCTCCCTCCCTCCCACCCTCCCTATCCCACTCCTCTAGGTGGTCACAAAGCACGGAGCTGATCTCCCTGTGCTATGCGGCTGCTTCCCACTAGCTGTCTGTTTTACGTTTGGTAGTGTATATATGTCCACGCCACTCTCTCACTTCATCCCAGCTTCCCCTTCCCCCTCCCCGTGTCCTCAAGTCCATTCTCTACGTCTGCGTCTTTATTCCTGTCCTGCCCCTAGGTTCTTCAGAACCCTTTTTTTTTTTTTTTGGATTCCATATATATTTGTTAGCATACGGTATTTATTTTTCTCTTTCTGACTTACTTCACTCAACAGTTTTTAAAAGGGAAAATTTACGTGGATGTGTACATAAGTGAAAACTGAGCTGTTCACTTAGAACTTGTGTACTTTACAAAGTTATAGCTCAATTTTCTAAAATATGGATGATCAGATCTTTGCCTGCGACTTAGCCAGATGTGTGCCCTGCTGACATTTGTCTGTCCCATACCCTTGGGAATATTTCTCTTGTACAAACATTGAAAGGAGGTGGGTTTATTCATATCACATCAGGAGTAGAAATCAGACTAAGACCTAAGTCCCTCGACGCTCAGGTCTGGAAAATGGGTGTAGTTTTAACATACAGTTGATGCTTTAAGAGTCATAACATGTACCCAGACTTTCCTGAGAGGTTTCAACTGACAAAGACTGGACTTCTAATTATTATTGGGCAATATCTTCCAAAAAATGACTGATGACAGAGAAGTGGTTCTATGTTTGGAGACTGGATTAGATCACCTCTAAGATTCTTCCTAACTCTAAAATTTTATTCCATGGAATAGTGGTCTCAGATGATTTGTTTCCAGTACAATTCTATGGGATAAAATGTTTCTCTAGGGGATGTTCTTTGGGGTGGGGTGGGGCGGGGGAGGTCTTGTGAACTCTCCGTGTCATTGCCTTTTCTCTTTCCCTTTGGCTTCTCAGAGCGCTCAGGTTGAGGGGCCCCTGGGAGCATCGGCAACCTGGCCAGACTCCATGTCTGAGCGGCCACCCTACTCTTACATGGCCATGATACAATTTGCCATCAACAGTACGGAGAGGAAGCGCATGACCCTGAAAGACATCTACACTTGGATCGAGGACCACTTCCCCTATTTCAAGCACATCGCCAAGCCAGGCTGGAAGGTACCGTGTCCTGTAACAGCCACAGTCAAGGTCAGTCCGGCCCAACAGTTTGTCTACACGGAAGGGCAGTAGTCTGTGTCAGGTGCGGAGGGAGCAGTTAAGTGCCAAGGATGCTAGAACCTTCAACAACCGTATCTTTTGGATTGGGACTCGATCCTGCCGAATCCAGACAAAAGCATCACTAACAGCCCTGTAACCACTTCATCTGTCGCTACCCTGGGTTGATGGAGACTCTTCAGTACAGCACAGAGCCCACTTCTGTGCTACACTGAACAGCAGCTGGAGTGACTAAGTAGCTTTGTGAAAAGATATTAATGAAAAAAAAAATCTGTAAGCCTCACGATCCAAAGATTCACCTTCTATAAAGTCACATTTCTTCTCCAGAAGGCGGGGATCTTTTTCTCCTGCTCACGGGAACACAGATGCCTGGGAGCCATAGCTCACACGGGACTCAGAGTCACAGCGTAGGTGCCCCAACAGATGCTCTGTCCCAGGACAACGGGCTTTTGTATTGTTTTCCCCACAGCAGGACAATTAACCTCACACTCACCTCAACTGAATTCCCCAGCATCATAATTTTTTTTTTTTTTTTTTTTTTTTTTGGCCATGCCACGTGGCTTGTGGGATCTCAGTTCCCCGACCAGGGATTGAACCCGGGCCACAGTAGTGAAAGCCCAGAATCCTAACCACTAGGCCACCAGGGAGCTCCCTGGCATCATAATTTCTTCACTCGCCTCTCTGGCTACTGGTTGTCACCCACAGCCTCACTCCTCTTTCCCAGCCCCTGACAACTGTCCAGGTCTCTGCTTTATCACCACCTCAGGAATGGCCCCAGTCTCTGTCCCTACTGGGCAGACGGGTTGATGGCTCAGGTTGCCAGCTCTGCCACGCGGAGTGTCACAGGAGCTGCCAATAGGCAAGGTTACGAGGACACAAGGCCTGGGCCTGATTTCCCTGGGGGCATCGGCAGTGGTGTTTCCAGAGCCAAAGTAGCTGATGAGTGGCATCCTCTACTTTCAGAATTCCATCCGCCACAACCTCTCTCTCCACGACATGTTTGTCCGCGAGACGTCTGCCAACGGCAAGGTCTCCTTCTGGACCATCCACCCCAGTGCCAATCGCTACTTGACGCTGGACCAGGTGTTTAAGGTAAGCATCCAAATAAGGCCGGTGTTGGAGGTCATGAGATCCATCGCAAAAGGAAAGAAGTCCTCTTGGGATGAGCTCATCTGATCAGGGTAGAGTTAAAGGCCAGCCAGCCCGTAGGGGATGGTACACTTCTCTGCTAGACCAGGCCACAGAGAGGACTCTCTGATCCAAACCGGGACCTCCTGGGGCAGTGTTGCCCTGTGGCAAGAACTGCCTGGAACACTTGTTAAAATACAGCCTCCTGGGCCCCTCTCTTGGGGCTTCTGACTCAGTAGGCCTGGGATGGGCCCAGGAATATGTGTTTTTAGCAAGAATCTCAGGTGACTCTTACAGAGGAAGTCTGGGAAACCTGGTTTTTAAAAAGCCCTTCTTTAGGCCGGAGAGCAGAAACGAAGCGCCTGAATCTCTTGTCAGAAGCGACTGCTTTGGAGTTTCAGAGCGCCCACAAGGGCACCGCTAGATGCCCTCGTCCTCCCGGGAGGGACCGTTGTTGAGCGTGGCCCTCGGCGTCCATCAGGAATAGGTTTGCCCAGTCTGGTCAGCTTGACTGCACTGGTGGTAACTTCGTCTCGTTTCTCTCCCACGATGCCTGACCACCACCAGCCACTGGACCCAGGGTCTCCACAATCGCCCGAGCACTTGGAATCAGTAAGATTCTTTCCCTCCCGCTCGGGGCTCGGCCTTGCCTCCTTTCCACGCTCAGCATGGCTTCGGTGACAGGGACAAGACATTAGCAGGAAAGGGAGCCTGTGGCTGGGTGCCTGCCAGCCCTGAACGCAGAGCACCTGAGCTGCTGGGTGTTCAGGACACGTGACCTCCACCTCCTCCTGCTCCCATGGGCTCATCGCGGTGCCCCAAGCAGCGCGGCGCGTGGCAGGAGAACCCGCCATAGTCTCCCTGCAAGATGGTGACCACGGTGCATGGCATGGGCCTGGAGGGCGGCCGTCTTTGCTCTCACTTCTCTACCTGGCTTTTCTCTGCCCCTCATAGAGCTCCGTGCTTTGCATCCCGGGGGTGAGGACACCTGGATGAGGTGGTAGGACCGCCCACTGCCGTGTGTCTGTGCCACCACCTGCCCAGGGCCAGGCGGTCGGTTCGCTCCATGCCCGGTACCGGAGCAGCTGGTGGAGTCGCCTGCCTCGTCCCCCTGCGTCTCTGACCCGGTCTCTTTCTCCCCTTCTCTGCCCCAAACAGCAGCAGAAACGACCCAACCCTGAGCTCCGCCGGAACGTGGCCATCAAAACCGAACTCCCCCTGGGCGCACGTTAGTATGGGGGAGCCTGGTCCCGGGGGGCGCACCTGTAGGGAGCAGACTCGGGGGTCCCAGCCCAGGGAAGGAGAGCCAAGATCCCGTAGCCTGGAAGGGGCCTGTCGCTGGGTCCTGCTCCTGACCCCTCCCGGTCCCCCCAGGGCGGAAGATGAAGCCTCTGTTGCCGCGGGTCAGCTCGTACCTGGTGCCCATCCAGTTCCCAGTGAACCAGTCCCTGGTGCTGCAGCCCTCGGTCAAGGTGCCGCTGCCCCTGGCAGCCTCACTCATGAGCTCAGAGCTCGCCCGCCACAGCAAGCGAGTCCGCATCGCCCCCAAGGTCAGTGCCTCGGGTTCTCTCTGAGCAGAGACTCCAGTCAATTAGAGATTCTGCCAAGTGTCCCTTGAGAAGCTTATACGTCTAGTTGGTAGACAAGGCACCGATACATAGGAAAATGCAACAGCATTATAAGAGCTAAAAAGAAACCTGCCCTATGATGTAAGGGATGTTGGAAGGCCCACCCATGCCTGATGAGTTTATAAGAGTTCAGACAAGGGTGATTATAACAGATGGACTGGGACGGTTCAGGAAGTGTTCACAAGGGAAGGAGGTTTTACAAAGTAGATTTGGGCAGCAAACAGGTGTGGAGAGGGCCTTTTTTTTTCTTTTTTAAATTTTTATTTATTTATTTTTGGCTGCACTGCGCAGCCTGAGGGATCTTAGCTCCCTGACCAGGGATCGAACCCTCACCCGCTGCACTGGAAGCTGGAAGCGCGAAGACTCAACCACTGGACCGCCAGGGAGGTCCCTGGAGAGGGCTTTGTAATGGGCATGCCCTGGAGGCCCCCAGTAACAATGGTATAGTGATGGGCCAGTCTAGCTCTGGGTTTCTCAGCCTCCATACAGCTGACATTTAGGGCTGGATAATTCTTTGTTGGGGTTGGAGGGGTGCTGCCCTGTGCACTGAAGGGTGTTAGCAGCATCCCTAGTCTCTCCCCACTAGATGTCGGGGGCACCGCCTGGTGTGACAATTAAAATGTCTCCAGGTGTTGTCAGATGTCCCCTGGGGGGAGTTGCTCCTGGTTGAGCATCAGTGGTCTAGCCTCGAGGGCTGAGGACAGTGAGTTAGGACCATGCCGTGACGCAGAGAAGGATTTGCGAGCAGGAGCTGGCCTGTAACAAGTACAGGAAGGGCCCCTGTGCCCCTTTCTCTGAGATGGAAGTAGTGGGGGCTCCAGATAAAGAGCCTTGGGTTTGCTTTTGTTTTTTGTTTTTGTTTTGTTCTGTTGTTTTTGGTTTTTTGGTTTTGGGGGTTTTTTTGGCCGTACCACACAGCATGCGGGATCTTAGTTGCCGGACCAGGGATCAGACGCATGCCCCCTGCAGTGGAAGCATGGAGCCTTAACCACTAGACCGCCAGGGAAGTCCCTGTTTTTGCTTTTGTTTTTTTAATTTAAAAAATATCATTTTAGGGCTTCCTTGGTGGCGCAGTGGTTGAGAGTCCGCCTGCCGGTGCCTGGGACACGGGTTCGTGCCCCGGTCCGGGAAGATCCCACATGCTGCGGAGCAGCTGGGCCCGTGAGCCATGGCCACTGAGCCTGCGCGTCTGGAGCCTGTGCTCTGCACCAGGAGAGGCCACAACAGTGAGAGGCCCACATAACGCAAAAAATATATATATATATCATTTTAATATACATAAAAGTATACCTACCAGCATAGATAATTTTACATAAATGCATTCCTGTGATTGTAGCATGTACACTGTTTTTGTTTCAATGGAGTCTTTTACATCTCCTTTTCTTCTTTTTGCTTCCCCTCGCCTCACCTTCACCCATGTCACCCCTGCTTCCCGTGATAAGCCATGTTGACAGTTTAGCATGCTTTCTCCCATTTGTTCATGCTCTTAGTATACTCTGCATACACCGATCGCCACAGCCATGTTATACACGCACACACCACACACAGCGTTGAAAATGGGATCGTATTACACTTTTATTTTTTTTAATTTATTTTTGGCTGTGTTGGGTCTTTGCTGCTGTGTGCAGGCTTTCTCTAGTTGCGGCGAGCGGGGGCTACTCTTCATTGTGGTGCGCGGGCTTCTCATTGCAGTGGCTTCTCTTGTTGCAGAGCACGGACTCTAGGCGCGCGGGCTTCAGTAGTTGTGGCTCGCGGGCTCTAGAGCTCAGACTCAGTAGTTGTGGCTCACGGGCTTAGTTGTTCCGCGGCATGTGGGATCTTCCCGGACCAGGGCTCGAACCTGTGTCCACTGCATTGTCAGGCGGATTCTTAAACACTCTGCCACCAGGGAGGCCCTACACACACTTTCTGCCCCAGGGAAATTCTCCCAAGTCACTTGGCATCACTTTAATTTATTGTTTTTTGTTTTTTACTTTTTTGAGGGGTTTTTTTGTTTTTTAATTTTATTTTTTGGCCGTGGCAGGCAGCATGTGGGATCTCAGTTCCCCAACCAGGGATAGAACCCGTGCCCCCTGCAGTAGAAGCGCAGAGTCTCAACCACTGGACCACCAGGGAACTCCCTAATGCATTTTTTTAAATTTATTTATTTAACTTATTTATTTTTGGCTGCATTGGGTCTTTGTTGCTGCACGCGGGCTTTCTCTAGTTGTGGCGATCAGGGGCTACTCTTCGTTGCGGTGCGTGGGCTTCTCATAGTGGTGGCTTCTCTTGTTGCGGAGCTCGGGCTCTAGGTGCGTGGGCTTCAGTAGTTGTAGTACACTGGCTCAGTAGTTGTGGCTTGCAGGCTCTAGAGCGCAGGCTCAGTAGTTGTGGCGCATGGACTTAGTTGTTCCGCGGCATGTGGGATCTTCCCGGACCAGGGCTTGAACCCGTGTCCCCTGCATTGTCAGGCGGATTCTTGACCACTGCACCACCAGGGAAGCCCTGCATTGTTTTTTAATGGCTACATAATATTCCATGGTGTGGCTCTGCCGTACGTTTTCCAACCATTCCGCTTTCACGGGCACATTATGTTTCTAGGTCTTTTTGCCCTTTGGCGAACATTGCAATAAATATCTTTGCAAGTATCTTTCTTACTAGTGTTTTTATCTCTGTGGGAGAACCAGACATGAGATTGCTGAGTGAACAGTTATTTTAAAGTTTATTAAATATTGTAAGATTGGCTTCCAGAAAAATCTGTGATAATTCGCACATCCACCAACAAGACCTATGTTTGCCAGCCATGGGTGTTATCAGTCCTTTTAATATTTGCCCCCTGTGGTGTACGAAGGACAACTCCTTGTTTCATTCTATCGTCCTTTGCTTATCGGTAAGTCAGCACCTGCTCACTGCGTTTGGTCACTGGGAATTTTTCACTGTGAGACGATTATTTATGGACATGGCCCATCTTCCTATAGGGTTTTGCTAATAATTTGTGATTTCTTTGTTATTAAAATATTAACCTGTCTTTTAAGATTTTTTTTTTTTTTTTTTCTGTACGCGGGCCTCTCACCGTTGTGGCCTCTCCCGTTGCGGAGCACAGGCTCCGGACGCGCAGGCTCAGCGGCCATGGCTCACGGGCCCAGCCGCTCCGCGGCACGTGGAATCTTCCCGGACCGGGGCACAAACCCACGTCCCCTGCATCGGCAGGCGGACTCTCAACCACTGCGCCACCGGGGAAGCCCCGATTTTACATTTTTTATGGAGTCAAGTATGTCTCTCTTCTCTTTTACAGCCTCTGGGTTTCCAGTCTTGGTTAAGAAGTTCACCCCCCGCCCCTCAGACTGTACATGTAGTTTCCTAGATTCTCTTTCAGGATTTGTATGGTTTTAATTCTTCTGTTTAAGTCTTTGTATATGGTATGAAACAGCCATTTATTTTCTCTCAGATGGATACTAATTATGCCAGCACCATAGGAAACGCTCTGTCTTTTTTTTTTTTAATTTTATTATTATTTATTTAAGTTATTTATTTTTGGCTGCGTTGGGTCTTTGCTGCTGTGGGCGGGCTTTCTCTAGTTGCGGCGAGCGGGGGCTACTCTTCACTGCTGTGCGCGGGCTTCTCATTGTGGTGGCTTCTCTTGTTGCAGAGCACGGGCTTAGTTGCTCCGCAGCATGTGGGATCTTCCCGGACCAGGGCTCAAACCCGTGTCCCCTGCATTGGCAGGCGGATTCTTAACCACTGCGCCACCAGGGAAGCCCAGGAAACGCTCTGTCTCTTACCAAACTACCACCTTCATCATCTAGTCTCATGTCTAATAGTCTTGAAGACTTTAAAAAGACAAAAGAGGATCAGTACCCGCATGTCACTTGCCTTAGTCATGAACTTGTGTCCCACCTGCTGCCTGGTTGAATCTCCAGACCTGGCTTTCACCTTAACCTGCTTCCCTTGCAGGTGCTGCTCGCGGACGAGGGCGTTGCCCCTCTGCCCACGGCAGGACCAGTGAAAGAGGAGAAGCTCCTCCTTGGAGAAGGGCTGTCTCCTCTGCTTCCAGTCCAGTCCATCAAGGAGGAAGAAGTGCAGCCTGGGGAGGAAACGCCACACTTAGGGAGACCCATCAAAGTCGAGAGCCCGCCCCTGGAAGAGTGGCCCTCGCCCTGCCCATCTGTCAAGGAGGAATCGTCCCCCTCCTGGGAGGATTCGTCCCGCTCCCCCATCCCCAGGCCCAAGAAGTCCTACAGCGGGCCCAAGTCCCCAGCCCGCTGCGTCTCTGACCTGCTTGTCATCAAACGCAGGGAGAGGAGGGAGAGGAGCCGGTCTCGAAGGAAACAGCACCTCCTGCCACCCTGTCTGGACGAGCCGGAGCTGCTCTTCTCCGAGGGCCCCGGGACTTCCCGTCGAGCCACAGCAGGGTCCTCGCAGCCTGCCTCCCAGCTTGGCTCCTCCCAGGAGGAGGGCGGGCCTTTCAAGACACCCATCAAGGAGATGCTGCCCATCTCCTCCACCCCAAGCAAATCTGCCCTCCCCGTGACCCCCGAATCCTGGAGGCTCACGCCCCCGGCCAAAGCTGGGGGGCTCGATTTCAGCCCCGTACGAACCCCCCAGGGTGCCTTTGGGCCCCTGCCGGACTCGCTGGAGCTGGCGGATCTCAGCGCCACCCCGCTGAAGAGCGTCCCCCTCTTTGACTCCCCCCGAGAGCTCCTCAATTCCGAGCCCTTTGACATCACTGCTGACCCCTTCAGCGGCTGTCCCTCCTCAGATATGGAGGTCCCCAAGCCAGGCTCCTCCGAGCCGCAGGTTGCCGGCCTCTCGGCCAACCGTTCTCTAACAGAAGGCTTGGTCCTGGACACGATGAATGACAGCCTCAGCAAGATACTGCTGGACATCAGCTTCCCCGGCCTGGAGGAGGACCTGCTGGGCTCCGACGACGTCGGCTGGGCTCAGTTCATCCCCGAGCTGCGGTAGAGACAGGACCGCACCGCTCAAGCTGGCGGCTCTCCGGGCGCCCTGCGCCAGGACGGCAGGCGGGGGCCGTCTGCTCCTCCAGCCCACCTGGCCTGGTGACGCCAAGGCAGGTGTCACGCCAGAGCCGCCACTGGGCCTTCTGCAAGCCGCGAGGTGCTGGTGACCAGTCTCTGTGCCACCCACTCCCCAAGAGAATCTGATTCCTCCCTCCCTACTAGGAGCTGCGGGTAGGAACAGCAAAAACAAGGGTGAAAAGAGATGAGGAGCCCCCCCGCCCCCGACTGTTTGTGCCTGTGCCCAGCCACCCCCCACCTTCCCTGCTGCGGGCAGGGTGGCCCTTGTAAATGGTGTATATGTTCCTAATTATCCTCTAATTATAAATGTAAACCTATCTATCTCCTTAGATCATTATCTAGAGGCTGCCAGAAGGGGGTCACGATAACCACCAGGAGGTTCAGTTCGCTTCTGTTACTTGCTTTTGGTTCCTGCAGTAGGAAGGGCTGCAGTGCACAGTTCCTCCCAGGTCCCTCCCTCGAGGGTTCCTCACTGTAGGTGCCCCGATACGCGAGTCAGCCTGCCAGGATCCCTCCTACTGCCACTGCCTCCCACCTGCCCACGTTTCCAAGTCAGCTTTCCTGCAAGAAGAAATCCTGGTGAAAGGGTCTCTTATTATGGGTCAAGAGTGGGGCGGGGGCATGGAGGCACCTGGAGCAGAGTGGGTGCCCAGATGTGCCCGAGAGACGTTTCTCTGATAAGGTCCCTAATCATGCCAGAGAGACGAGTTAGGAGGCGGAGGCCGGCTGGCCTGTCTGCCTGCCTGTCTGAGCTGGCGCCGCAGCTTTACAGAGAACCCAGCTTTGCAGAGAGCCGCCCTGGGCCCCAGCTGACCGCGTGCACAGCCCCCAGCTCCAAAACACTACTGTAACTACCTACTCAATAAAGCCCAGGGGCACATGCCGGTCTGTGGCGCGCTGGTATCTGGTCCCTACGGTGTGAGGGGGGTTGGGAAGGAAAGTGGGTGACGATGAAAATGGCTGTGACAGGGAAGATGCAAGGCTTGAGGCCAACACGGAGGCCTGGAAGGAGAGTGCAAAGGGCTGTGGCCCGGTCACCTCCCTGCTCCGCCCTGGCACGTCCTCCCAACTCAGCAGTCAATTGGCAGTTTTCCCAGTGTGAGGCCTGCACAGCCAGCCTCTTTTGGGGACCTCTGAGCCTGCTGGGTCACTTAGGCCTTCCAGGGCTCCCTGAAGAAAGGCCCACTCAGGGGCACGCGCCCACCAACATTAGGGAAGGATGGGCCCAGTTACAGGCGCCTCATGACCACCTCCACCCCCAACCGGAGGCCTGGGAGCCAGCCCGCCCTGCTTTTCTGCCCCCCACCTCGAAGCAGCTCCTGTTACGAGCCCTATTCCCCACCTGCCTCACCTGAAAGGCAGCCAGGGCCCGAGGGACTGGTGAGCCCTCCCAGGGAGAGGTAAGGGTCTCCTCCCTGCGTCTCCACCCAGGAAGCATCACCATAGCAACCCCAGCAGCAAACAATGCTGGCAAGAAGGTCTTCCCTACAAAGCTGCCCCTCCTGCAGGGAAGCCCAGGAAAATGGCCAGCAACATGCAGAGATCGCCCAGGGGGCAGCGTGACCCGGCCCGCATCAGAGAACCTTTCCTGAAGGCGGTGGGCGGGGCCGCATCTCTGCAGCTGCCTTTCTGTACCACACTGGGTGAGGGGCTGTCCCCAGCCCCACCCCCCGCCTGCCCCCTGCCCGCCCTGGGGTGGGCCATGCTTTCTCCCGGGCAGCAGAGCTCCGGGCCCTCCTATGACCCTGTGAACACGAAGCTCAGGGCAGAGGAGAGGAAATGTCTGGTTATGACATCCAGACCCACCCCCGGGGTGTGCATGTAGACATGACTTAGGGGACTGGGCCCAAGCAACAGGTGAGTTTTGGGGATCAGAAAAGTCCTAGCGGCTTCCCTGGTGGCGCAGTGGTTGGGAATCCGCCTGCCGATGCAGGGGACACGGGTTCGTGCCCCAGTCCGGGAAGATCCCACATGCCGTGGAGCGGCTGGGCCCGTGAGCCATGGCCGCTGAGCCTGCGCGTCCGGAACCTGTGCTCCGCAACGGGAGAGGCCACAACAGTGAGAGGCCGGCGTACCGCAAAAAAAAAAAAAAAAGAAAAAAGAAAAGAAAAGTCCTAGTGGGAAGCAGAGGCATTTGGAGGAGCCTGGTGTCCTGAGTGGCACAGACTCGGTGCCAGCTCTGCTGCCCTCACTGTGTCGTGGGCAAGTTATTCACCCTCACGTGCCTTGCTTCTTGCATCTTTGAGATGCAACAAGAACACTTACTTGCAAGGTGTGAGGGTTAAATGAGATGAGGATAAGTATTTCGCAAAGTGTCAAGTATATATCTGCCACTGTCTATTTCACGGGGGGTGGAGGGGCGCCAGAAAGGAAAGGAACCCACAGCTGGATGCTTCCTACACGAGGGGGACGCACCAATGACAGAGCAGCGGGGGACGGGAGGGGCCGGGGCAGAAAAGCTCCAGCCCCATTCCCTGGAGAATGGTTTCCCTTCTGCACTCTGCTTGGAAGGGGCGTTTTCCCCCACACTACCTCAGGTCCAGTGTGCCTGGAGAGAAGCGCCAGACCCCAGGCAGGAACGGGGGCCCCAGGATGGGGGGATGGTGAAGGCAGGGTGAGGAGAGGGAAAATGTCAGCTGAGGAAAGAGCCTGGGAAAACACAACCTGACAGATGGACAGAGGACAGTCTATGAGGATGCGTGCAAATCATACCAAGTGGCCACGCACTCTGGGCAAGAACCGAGAAAACGTCCCGTCCCACCGCCCCCCCACTGCCCCCCGGCCACCTGGTCCTGATGAGAATCTGGGTCTGGAGGCCGCGGGCAGCTTGTCCGCTCCAGCCGAGGAGAGGCAGAGGGCTCCCAGGCTCCCTTGTCTCTCCCTAGATGGTCCACGCCCACGAGACCCTCCCGACGCCCCGCACGTGGGCTCAACGCGAGTTCGTCCTCCCCAGGGAGTCCTCGAAGCTGCCCGGCCTCACCCGGCAAGCCAACCACCAGCTGGCCCTGAAGCTGCCACCCTGCATGGAAATGAAGGCCAAGGTGCGTCATCGACTGGCCTGCCCCTGGAAGGATGCGGCCCAGCACACCTGGGGCTTCCACACGTGGCTGCATGTGGGACGTCTGCCGGCCACCTTCCCCGCCAGACCTGACAGGCCCTATGACAGCAACGTCTGGCACTGGTTGACGGATTCCAGGGCCCACCGCCACCCCCAGCAGAGCCCCCGGTGCCCCCTCCGTCCTGGATGAGTCAAAACAGCTTTCTGACCTTCATCTCCTGTACTCCTCTCTTTCTGGATGCACAGAGGAGGTACCAGGTGATTCTCAGGACAATGAAGGAGCTGAGAGAGGTGGGGAAGCTCACGCTGAGGAGTGAGGTCAGGGCATCCCTGCTCGATGCCAACGTCAATGTCCTGCCCCCGAAGAACTTCAAGAAGTAAGAGGAGCTCCCTCCTTGGGGAGCCCACCCAACCCACCCGTGCCCAGGGGACCCCTCCCTCTTTCCGATTCCTCTTTCTGACGTCTTACCGTCCCTCCTCTGGTCACCTGAAAACTCAACTCTGTCCAAATGCAGCTGGAGGGACCGGGTGGAGGCCAGGGAATGACAGGGGAGGGACTTGATTACTTAACGAAAATGTAGGGGAGACAACTGTGTATTGATACTTGATGCCTGCCAGGCCCCAGGGATACAGAGAAATGTCATTCAGTCCCTGCCCTCAAGGAGCTTCTGAAAGGCAGGTACCGACACACGTGCACAGAAAGACAGCTCTCAACACCAGCCCACGTGTGCCAAGTGCCCAAAGCGTGAGACAGACAACGGGTGTTGTGAGGACATCAATTATTAATAGAAAGAGCCGAGAGCCAGAGGCAGAAGCTTGGATTAAACTCCAGACTGTGTCACTTTGGCAAATTGCTTAGTTCTTCCAGACTCAGTTCCACGGTTGCTGAAAGATGGGTGGGGAAGGGGAAAGTGGTAAGTGCCGTGCCCACCTCACTGCGTGAAGATAAAGTGGGTGAATGGATACATAAAATCACCATACCAAACACAGACGTTATTACAGGAATTCAGAAGAGGGAGGGGTGGGTGTCATCTGGAGCACCGCCCCAGGAAGGCTTCGTGAGGCGGGCTAGAGGGGTAGAGGCTGGGAGGGGAGGAAGGCTTTGGAAGCGTCGAGAGGAGGGGTGGCTGGTGTGAGCAGAGGCAGGAGTGTGGAGGGACTCTCCCTCACTGCCCATCGTGGGCATGCACGGGTCGTCTCCACTCCGCTGCCCTCTAGGCTCTGGGCGTGGGTGGCAGGAAACAGGGAGAGGAATGCAAAGCGTGTCTCAAACTCCAATCCCATTGACAGAAGCCCCAAGGGACTGGAGTGGGAGGCTGCGGAGGTGTTTAATCTTTAAAAGAAAAAGCCAACAGTTGGTGATTTTGAGAGACGATTACTAGGACCTCGACTTCTCTCTGCTGTCTTGCAACGCTGACCACTGACAGCTACTCCGTACTAACTCTGGACACACGGACGTGGGGAAGACTCAGATCGCTGCTCAAACACCTCACAGCCAAATGGTTCTAATCACTTTACTATATTACTTAATCCTCCCACTACTCCCTGAATAGAAACTACTATTATCAACCCCCTTTTACAGATGGGGCATCTGAAACACAGAGAGGTCGAGTATCTTGCCCAAGTTTGCTCAGCCAGTAAGAGCAGAGCTGGGATTTGAACCCAGGGAGCACAGCTCCAGGGCTTCATTTTTTTTTTTTTTTTTTTTTTTTGCGGTACGCGGGCCTCTCACTGCTGTGACCTCTCCCATTGCGGAGCACAGGCTCCGGACACGCAGGCTCAGCGGCCATGGCTCACGGGCCTAGCTGCTCCACGGCATGTGGGATCTTCCCGCACCGGGGCACGAACCCATGTCCCCTGCATCGGCAGGCGGACTCCCAACCACTGCGCCACCAGGGATCCAGGGCTTCATTCTTAACCACCACACTCCACCTCCCCTCCTGTCGGACCCAGGAATCAGACAAGTTCACAGCCAACATAATGCTCTATAAAGGTAGCAGGAGAGAAATACAGTATCATCCACAGAGAGCTCAGCCCAGTGCTCGGTGCACAGGGAATATGTGTGTATGCTGGCAGAAGCAGCCAGGCCCTGGGAGTCGAACAGAACTAGGCTGGAATCTACCATCGCAAACTTGCGACACAACTTCAACATTCTTAAATTCCTTGAGCTTCACTTTCCCCAGGTGTGTATTGGAGATGTACCTGGTACCTTTCGGGGTATGGTGTCTGGCAGGGAGAAGGGGCTCAATAAATCATCTCTGTGCGAGAAGGTCCTGGTTTCGCTGGCTTGCTGCTGTAGCCCGCCCCTGGAGCAGGAATAAAGGAGGAGGTGGCATTGGAGCTGGACCTTGAAGGGCACGTGAAGTCCACCAGGTGGCAGCAAGAGAGAGAGGGGAGGCCCGCCCAGTCTTGTGGCCCCTGCGGAGCAGCTCTGGAGGGGCTTCAGATGAACCCCGTCTAGGAGATGAGACAGCACATTCTGAGCAAGAGGACCACACAAGGCTTCCAGACGCTCATGATCATGGGGAAGCAGGACATTTACCTGCAAACCCCGCCTCCCTCCAGTCCGACAGTACGTTAGAATCACCGGGCCCACTTCAGAAAAATGTTGAGGTTTGAGCCCCACCTGGGAGAGTCTCACTTGCTTGGCCTGGGGGAGACCCCAGGCACCAGTGTTTCTAAAAAGCTCCCCAGGGTGATTCTAACATGCAGCCAAGCCTGCGAACCTCTGATCAGCAAACGGGAGGATACCTGCTGGGCCAGGGCAAAGCACGTTGAACGATTTGCCAGTATTCAACCCTGTTGTACGAAAAGTGGACTTCCCAGTGTTGAACCAAATACCGCAGGTCTGCAGAAGATCGAGCCGTGAGACCGGTGTCGCAGGGCAGCAGGGCAGAGTAGGAAGGGCTCCTGGACTGCGTTTGTGGAGAAGGTGGGGCTTGGAGGACAGCTAGAATCTGGACGACCCCCTTACAGGCTGCGTGTCCGAAGGATGGAAGATTGACCCACCAGATAACATGATTTCACCAAGCCTAATGCCAAAACGCACACACAGGGTGCAGGCCGTTGGGCACAGGTCAGTATCCAGGTGGGGAGAAAGCTGGAAGGGGCCTCCACAGCCTGATGGCTGACAGCTGGTGGAAGGCAGCATCTCCTCCCCTTCCGCCCCCTCCATCATGCCTAGGTCTGTCCTTTGACCTCTGTCCTCTCCACACCCCTTCCCCCCCACCCCCCCGACAGGTACCGGCACATCTCAGCTGGTGGAAGGTGTGAGCCTGGAGGCCTCCAGCTCATGCCCAACCCACTTCCCAGTGATTTCGCCAGGAGCTGGCCCTGCCCAAACCCGCTGCCTCATTACCGGGAGAAGACGGTCAAGTTGGCCTTGCTGCCCAGGGCGCCTCTGAGTCAGGACCTGGTGAGGAGTCACCAGACCCTGCTAGTGGACCGGGTGGTCTTGCCCCTCCATTATCTCTCCAGGGCCCATCCTGGCAAAACCTTAGCGAGAAGGAGAAGACCTGGACACATCTAGAAGAGCCTCCAGATGGGTGGAGACCGCAGTGGGCATACAGACCCCCAAGCCCTTGTGTTCTCAACCAAGGTACCTTCAGCAAGAAGGCTTGGGTGGCTGAAGGGTGCGGGCTTCTGCAGAACCGAGCCTCTGCACCATCCTCCCAACTTCATCTGTACCCCAGGCTCCTGAAGATTCTACTGAAAGTCTAATTTGTTCTGTCACCCTTGGAGGACCCCTCGCGGCAGGTAGGAGCACGGGTGTGGTGGGGAGAGCAGAGGGGGATCCAGTTCCTGCAGACCTGCTGAGGAGTGGGGAGGGAGAAGGGGTGTGTGTGTGTGTGTGTGTGTGTGTGCGCGCGTGCGTGCATGAGTAGGTGTGGAGGGGGAGAGGCGCTGTAAGACATGTGGCTCTCGTAACCCATTTGGAATAAGACTGGGATTGGTCAGGATACAGGAAGCTTCTCCCTGGACAATTTGACGTCTGGACAAATCTCAGAAGCAAGTCTGCTGGGCTGCAGGTCCCACACAGGGTTTGGGGGAGCAGAGGTCAGGCCAAGGCTGTGCTGGAGGATGGAGAGTCAGGTCTGAGGAAGGCTGCCCAGGCCTCGGTGGAGGGACAGCAGCAAAGTGGAGACTCAAGGTAACGGTGGGAGCAGTCACCCCAGAGCATCATCTTGGACCTGGGCCTGTGCTGCTGCTGACCCCTCGTGCCGCAGCTTTGCACTGGGGGGTAGCGGCAGAGACACGTGGCCTCAAGTGGAGGCAGGTAAAGCGCGTGGGTCCGCAGGGTGCTGGCCGGCTGGGGCGGAGAGTGGAGGGGGAGGGGCAGCGGGGAGTGGCCAGAGAGGGAGAAGCTGCAGGTGGGGCCCACCTCACCTCCCCTGGCCCCTGGCCCACGCCATGTCGGTGACCTTCCCCATCGGGGCTTCTCTTGGCCTCTGCCCACTGCCCTCTTTGCCCACTTTCCTCAAGCTGTCAGCACCTGGGAGTCAAACACCACTGGGGCTCCAGCCCTGGCGTAACCACTAACCAGCTGTGTGCCCTTTGGGAGGGTCCTTTTTCCCCTCAAGCTCTCAGCTTCCTCCTCTGCACAGCGGGAGCCACTAGGGCAAAAATAAATGGAATAAATAAAAGAAACAAGTGACGCGCCTGCAAAGTGCCTGGCACAGCGTCGGCCCTCCGTACCTGCAGCTGTCAATCATTACCTGTAGAATAAAAGTAATAAGTGGGTGGGACACGATTCAGCCTTATGGAGGAGTGAAGCACTGACACACGCAAAAATGTGGAAGAACCTCGAAAACATGAGTGGACGACTCCAGACACAAAAGGGTGCATATCGTAGGATTGCATTTCTAGGAAAATTCCAGAGGAGGTGAATCCCTAGAGACAGAAGGTGAATCGGTGGTGGCCAGGCGCTGGGGAGGGGGATGGGGGCTGAGTGCTTCATGGGTACAGGGTTTTCTCTTGGGGCGGATGAAAATATTTTGGAGCTAGATAGAAGTGCTGCTTGCACAACATCATGAGTGAACAAGATGCCACTGGATTGTACAATTTAACATGGTAAATGCTGGACTTCCCTGGCGGTCCAGCGGTTAAGACGCCATGCTTCCAATGCAGAGGACGCGGGTTCGATCCCTGGTCGGGCAACTAAGATCCCACGTGCCACAGGGCAACTAAGCCCATGGGCCACAACTAGAGAGAAGCCTGTGCACTGCAACAAAGGACCCCACGTTGCCACAACTAAGACCCAATGTAGCCAAACATAAATAAATAAATATTTTTAAAAGGTAAAAAGATGGTAAATGTTATGTGAATTTCACCTCGATTAAAAATAATTATATAGGGCTTCCCTGGTGGCGCAGTGGTTGAGAGTCCGCCTGCCGATGCAGGGGACAAGGGTTCGTGTCCCTGTCCGGGAAGATCCCACATGCCATGGAGCGGCTGGGCCTGTGAGCCATGGCCGCTGAGCCTGCGCGTCCAGAGCCTGTGCTCCGCAACGGGAGAGGCCACAGCAGTGAGAGGCCTGCGTACCGCAAAAAAAAAAAAAAAAAAAAATTATATAAATAGGGTATGTATAGAGAATTTCCAAAATTCCTTCTAGTTCCAAATCTACAATTCCACCATGGTCCTTCTCCTGGCCGCCTCTTCCTGTGGTGGGGTGGCCCACAGCCAAGGGAGGAAGGAGAGTTTCCCAAGCTCTCCAGGGGAGGGTGGGGCTCGGGGAACGGGCGTTCTCCCTGCTCTGGATCAGGAGTGACGGTGGAAAGGAGGAGGTCCCTTGACTCTGATCCTGGCATGTCAGAGTGGGGAAGGCCTCTGGGAAACAAGCGTTTGGATGGTAAACCGAGGCCCAAGGCCGAGGCAATTTGCTCCGGGCCACAAAGCCAGGTTGTCCTTGCCCTCCTGGTACAGCCAGGGCTCCGGGGCCTGTGCTGTCATCCTGCTTCTCAGACTACTTGCCCATCATGCCTGGGTTTTGTCACCTCCAGCAAGAGAAGCCCAGGGCACACTTAGAGGGTTAATAGGAAGTTCTGGGGAGTGAGACAGAGGAGAAAGCCTCCCACTCTCTAGCCCGGAGCTGGGAGGGAGGGTAGGGGGGTGAGCTGCGCTTCCACAGACGCCTGCCATGCAGACCCAGACCTCCTCCCCCCGGCTGCTGGCCTCACGAGGGACTTCCGCCCCCGCCTCCACCCTCGGCTCTGCTCTCTGGGTGGCGGCCTCCTTCCTGCTGGCAGCACTGCCAGGGGCTCCCTTGTCCATCGCCAGCCAGAGATGCAGAAGCAGGATTCCTGGAATTCCTGAACTCCACCAGGCCATGGAGCTCTGGGGATAACAGCCTCCGTAGGTCCTCCTGGGCCTGGGGTCTTCAAGGCAACCCTCAGCCCAGCCTGCCCGCAGCCATGGGTATCACCCCTCCCCCATCTGCTCAGATATGGAGTCCTCGGAAGCCTCTGCGGGGGGCTGGGGGACCCCTGCAGCCTGGGCCCGCCTTCAGGACCTACTCTCTCACCGCAGCTTTCTCAAGCAGATCTGAGAGGGAAGCAGGGCTGGAGCCCGCTTGCCCCATGCCTCGCACCCCTCCCCAGGGCACCCCCGTGCTCTGCTGAATGACACCAGCTTCAGGACACGAATTGATCCCAGCACAGAGGTTTCAGAGCTGCTTCTGGGTCCTCCCCTCCCCTCTGCAGCCTCCCTCTCCCTTAGCCAGGCTCCGGCTGAGTGGGCAACTGAGACCAAGTCAGGTTGCTGAACCACTAGGGCCTCAGGAAGGGCTGGGGCCCATAAGGCTGGAAGCTGGGGGGCTGGGGGCCCCTGGGGGAGACGCAGAGACAGCCAATCATGACCTTCAGTCTCCATCTCACCCGCCCGACTGCAAAGCTGTCCCATCTAATTGCCATGCCTCAGAAAGCCCTGCCACTGGGGACTTCCCTGGTGGTCCAGCAGTTAAGACTCTGTGCTCCCAATGCAGGGGAGCCGGGTCTGATCCCTGGTGGGAGAACTAGATCCTGCGTGCTGCAACTAAAGGCCCGCATGCCGCAACTAAAGATCCTGCATGTCACAACCAAAGACCTGGCACAGCCAAATAAATAATATGAAAGAAAGGAAGGAAGGAAGGAAGGGGAGAAAGGAAGGAAGGAAGTCCCGCCGCTGCTCCGCGACGACAAGTCAGAGCACGATTCCCTGCCCAGGCCGCCCAGACCCACCTCTGGCCTCCCCGGGACGCACTGGCCTTTTGTTTCACCCCGCACTGACCCACCTGCTCAAGCCCTTTGCCTTGTTGCGTCTCTTCCACCGCTGAGCTTCTGCTGGTCGTGCTGTCCCCTGAGCCACATCACTTACTCTTTTCATTACACAGTATACATAATCGCTGTTGCCGGTTTATCGTTATATTTAGTGGTTCCTGTGGCTCTTCACGGAGTTGCCCATCTCATGTTAGTCTCAAGCCAACACACTGTCTGTGGGTCCCAGGGCAGAACCTCCCAAAGGCCCACCTGGAAGACACAGCTGCTGTATCCTGGCATTGTTCAAATTCCAAGGCAGGGTTTGGATGTGTGGCTTCCCCTAGGCCACCATGGTTTCCACTGGATGGTCACTGAGCACTGACATGAGACAGCATGACAGGCTTCCCGGACAACAGTCAGTAGCTTCTTTAGCAGGAGCATCACTAGAGAGTGGTGTCAGGGGTGCCCAGGGCAGGCCTGGGGCTTAGGCCAGGAGGAAAGGGAAACGGAGGTAGATGGAAGCAGGAAAGGAAGTCGCTAAACACAAGACGGGGGGAGAGAAATGCTGAGGCCAGAGGGAGGGCGAAGCAGGATCCCCGCTGGCACTCGACGTTCAGGATGTCTGGAAGCAGGTGGGCAGCTTTGCCAGAGTCCCGAGGGCACTTGCAGGATCAAGATTTGGGTGCAGGGCCCAGGGGTGGGGGTGAAGGGGGCTGGCAAATGAGTCCCATGGGTACCAGGGAAAGGGGAGGAGTAGAAAGGGGTCTGGAGTGACCACCTATGCCGTCAGCCGGATCCTGGAAAAATCAGGTGGGCGCTCACCAAGCTGGTCTAGTGTCTCAACACCTGAGTCGTTGGTGGTAATAGCGCGTTTCCTCTTGTGTGCTGGAATCCTGCTGGACAATTCAGCCAACGAACTTTGTGTATAAGAAGAGAGAGAAGGGAGCAAAAACAAGCAAACAAACAAGACCCTGCCCTTATAAAGCCTAAGACCCGGTGGGAAGATGGACAAGTCAACAATTTTAAATAGTGTGAGAAGTAAGGTAGGAGATGCCTGACCCAGGTGTACTATGAGAGCAGAGGGGAGAGGCAGCTAGGTCAGAGCCTGTGTGTGTGTATGTGTGTGTGCGCGCGTGTGCACACGCTCACGCAAGAACACTCCTGTATACGTGAATGTCAGCTCCCAGATAACAGCAGGCAGGCACCCGGGACACGCTGTGTGCTGGGCAAGGGGTTGCAAGCTCTTAATGAACCAGCCCGCCTAATCCCCCCAACACGATGAGGCCCCACGTGCTCTCCATTCTACAGACGAGTCAACTGAGGCCCCTAGAGCTCTTAACCAGCTTGCTGTTGGGCTTCTCATTCATACTTCACAGAGATTCTGCAGATGACACGTTATTTCAGTTTTACAGGTGAGAAAGTGGATTCCAAACGATTAAGCACTCCGCCCAAAGTCACCCAGCTAGTAAGTGAGCTGGGAAACGTGACCAAGCTTGTCCGAATCCAACGTCCTGCGTCTGGTCTGCTTTCATCAATAGACACAAGTGCTCCGCCGCCTTTCTGTGTCTTGGTGTTTTGTTCTGTTCTGTTTTTCGGTCACGCCACGCGGCTTACGGGATCTCCTTTCCCTGACCAGGGATTGAACCTGGGTTATGGCAGTGAAAGCCCGGAATCCTAACCACTAAGCCACTAGAGAACTCCCTGTGCCTTGGTTTTGCCACCCATGAAATAGGAGCAAAGCATCCTAGTCTCAAATGTAAAAAGTGGTCCTGGCGCAGGGCTTCCCTGGTGGCGCAGTGGTTGAGAGTCCGCCTGCCGATGCAGGGGACACGGGTTCGTGCCTCGGTCTGGGAAGATCCCACGTGCCGCGGAGCGGCTGGGCCCGTGAGCCATGGCCGCTGAGCCTGCGCATCCGGAGCCTGTGCTCCGCAACGGGAGAGGCCACAGCAGTGAGAGGCCCGCGTACCGCAAAAAAAAAAAAAAAAAAAAAAAAAGTGGTCCTAGCCTGGCAGTCTTTGGAAGGTCTACCTCTTTGGGGTGGAGGTAGGGTGAAAAATTTCAAAACTGGCCCTGGCCTTCTAGGACCCTTGCTGGAGAATTGTGGAAAACAGCTTCATTCCTGTCTTAAGCAGATCTGATAAGGCCAGAGGAGAAAGCCTGAAATAGAGCTGGCTGGCCTCACCCTCTGTGGGATCAAGGGTGCTGTTTGTCTAGCTGTGAATAACCCATTCTATGGGGAATATCCTGGGAATTTCCTTATGTGGCAGGGCTGGATGATTTCACTACATCAGATGAACTCTCCTCTCCGTCCCTAATATCAGTGACAAGAAATGGCACAATTTCACTTTCTTCTTAAAAAGAAAATGTGAAAGATATTTAAAGGCATGGAAGGTTATTACAAGGAAGGTGGGAACCAGTTCATCTCCATCTGTACTGAGGTTTGGACAAGAGGGCAGGGATTTTGAATACAGCGACAGGGGTTTAGATTAGACATAAAGAAGAACTTCCTGATGAGGTGGAGGGATGCTGGAATAGATTATGCCAGGTTCCAGGGAACAAGCTGTGAATCTATCTAGACCAGTGCTGTCCAAGAGAAGTATAATGGAGCCACACATGCAACTTTAAATTTTTTAGTTGCCATATTAAAAAAGTAAAATTAAACAGGTGATGTTAATTTTTATAATACATTTTCCCCCCAAAAAAGAAAAAGGGACTTCCCTGGTGGTCCGGTGGTTAAGAAAGACTCTGCGCCACCAATGTGGGGGGCACGGGTTCGATCCCTGGTCAGGGAGCTAAGATCCTGCATGTCACTGCCACACTGCATGGCCAAAACAAAAACAAAACAAGCAAAGAACCAAACAAAACAAAAAGCACGTTTTACTGAACCCAACAGATCCAAAATATTATCAATATAAATAATGTAATCAACATAAAAATAATTAATGAGATATTTCACGTTGCTTTTGGTATTGTTTTCAAAATCCAGTACGTATTTTACACCTATAGGACATCTCAGTTCAGACCGGCCACATTTCCACTGCTCAATAACCATGTGTGGCCAGTAGCCATGGCATCAGTCAGCACAAGCCTGGAATCACTAATGACTGACACCCCATGGCAGATATGAGATGTAGTCTGGTTTTACCTCAAGGCAGAAGGTTCTCCAGAAGACCTGAGGGCCTATGAGGGTGAAGGCCAAGAAAGCGGTATCTCCTGGAGCCCTCTCAGCCTTCCTTGTTGCTGGAAACACAAAGACCCGTCACCCTCTGACAGTTCCAAGAACCCACTAGGCAGGGCTCTGGGTTCCCTTTCAGTAGAGGAAACCCTGACCCCTCAGGTCTGTCAGATGCAGGGCTTGGTGACTTGTTAACCCCAGTGAGTTAACGCTGTCCGGGGGAGCAAGGAAAAGGGTTCCGTCCTGGGTGGATGAGTAGCTCTGTTCTCTCCACGTCTTGCTGGTGTGAATGACTGGTCATGGGGTGCGGGGGAGCCGGGCCGGACAGGGGGGATGGAGATCTACCCCGTCTGGGGTGCAGTGTGGGAACGTCAGCCCAGGCCCAGGCTAGCCCATCTTGCCCCCGTCCGCGGCATCTCCTCCAGGTACCAGCATGGCCCTCCACCTCACCTTGTTCTCATCCTGCACGATGTCATCTGTCCCCTCCCCCCACACTGCTCTCCCCTGCTCTGTCCCCCGGCACTCAGCACTACCCAACATCATAAATGGTCTAGAGTCTGCCTTTCTCTTTTGGATGTGAACTCCATGGGGGCAGAGGTTCCGTCCGACTCCCCACTGTACCCCCAGGGCCTCGCTCAGTGCCTGACACACACAGTAGGGGCTCCAAAAATATCTTTTGACTGACTGAAAGGAAAACTTGTTATAATTCAGAGGAGGACCAAAGCAGTGAGGGAGCCGTATCTCACACTTCCATTTTTTTCTCACAAAATTTCTCACTTTGGATCCATTCGCTTCAACATCGACGTGAACCGCAAGATGAAATAAACGAGAAAAGTTACAGATATTTCCCAAGTGTCTCGGAAAGGAAGACCTCCAGTCCTTCTCTTCCTAAGAATGCAGGTGGTTTAACCTTCCTGAATACCGTCCTGGGGAGTTTTCTCCCTACGTCTCACGATTAGAGCTCAGTGTAGTTATTCCTTGTGAACGAATCGGTTTGTTGAACTACACAACGGTTACGTTAGAAAACGATGAGGGGAAGGAAGAGAGGTGAGTTATTGGCAAAGACACAGACAATCCAGCCGAGGATATAAATGGGCCACAAAACATTCCCCGGCATTCTGACAAAGAAGAGGTCAGAGCTCTGTATTGCCAGAACGTTCCCCTCGCAAGAGCTCCCTGCAACTTGGGGGAAAGCACAGATTAACAAAGGAAGCAGCCAAGGAACACAAAAAGCAAGAGTCTCCTTACCCCTGAGCGTGTGGGATGATGAGACAGCAAGCGAGACAATATTAGTCTGAGTCACAGACACGGGGACCAGCTGGGCCTCTTCTGCAGTGCATTCCAGAGGATGGCATTTCCTGAGCACAGCTGGTTCCCAGGCCTTCTCAAACCCACTGGAAAAGAGGTGATGCTGTCCCCAAGCTCACCCCATCCAAACCGCAAACACCCAGGTCTCCCTTCTACACCATAGGAGCACCTGCTCTCCCCTTGGGCGCAGTCCACGTGCTGGGACACCCATCCGGGTGGTCAGCCCGGCCCGAGGCAACGTGGCTAAGTGGCCAAGAGTTGCTTCATTCTTGTTCACCGACAGCGGCACTCCTCCAGAGAGTGCATTAATAAAGGACTCTTGGAGATCTTGAAGACTTTTCAAACCTAAGGAATGGCTGGCTGAGAATAAGGTTGGAGGAGATGCCTTTTGGCATGGGGCCTGCCTGGCATCCTGGTACACAGGGCACTGGCTGATCGGGCAGCACACGTGGTTAATCCTACTGAAACAACCAGGGAACCCAGGACATGGCAGTGGGTCCTCTTCGACCTCTATCCCAGGCAAATACGCAGGTAATAGGTGTCAAGGCACAGGGGTGGAAGGGAGCTGGAATATTCCACTGAAACTGACTCTAAAGGAAGCCAGGATCAGGGGGTGCTGAGCTCGGTAAGTGGAATCACACTAGTGTTTGGTTTTCAGTCCACGTTTACCTTCTACATCGTGCTCTCGCTTCGGCATAACGGAGACCGAGCAGGACTCGGGAGACAGAACCGGAGGCTTTGATTCCTAGCTCTGCCACCCGATACCTGAATCTGGGGCGAGTTTTCTAAGTCTTGGTGTTTTCCCTTCCTGGGGCTGCTGTAAGAAAGCACCGCAACCTCGGCGGCTTAAACAAGACAAATGTGTTGTCTCACAGTTCCAGAAGCTGGAAGCCCAAGATCACGGTGAGGGCCGTGAGGCTGGATCTGTTCCAGACCTCTCTCCCGCCTGCTGGTGGTTTGCTGGTGACCTCTGACCCTCCTTGTCTTGAGAGGCACGGCCCCATCTTCAGCTTTCATGCTCACATGCTACTCTTCCTGCGTGCATCTCTCTCTGGGTCCAGATTTCCCCCTTTGATAGGGACACAGTCATGCTGGAGTAGGGCTACCCTGATGACCTCATCTTAACTTGATTATCTCTGTAAAGACCCCATCTCCAGATAAGGTCACGTTCTGAGGTCCTGGTGGTTGGGACGTTAACATATGAATTTGGGGGGAACACAACTGAACCCCTACCACTTAGCTAGTTTCCTCTTCTGTAAATGGGGATCATAATACAATTGCAGTGGTTGTAAAATGCCTCAAGAAGGCATGTGGTCCGCAGGAGGCCAGTGGATGTCTGCCTTGTCTGAATGTGCCGGCGCCTCCGAGCCTCCTGGATCAGACCGCGCCCCGGGGAGCAGGGCCCAGGTCAGGACTCACCCTGTGAGTGTCCAGCACATGTCAGCAGAACCGTGGCCAGTGCTTGCTGATGACGGTGAAGACGAAAGGCCGGAGTGAAAAATCTGATGGCAGACATGCCAGGGCTATGAAAATCTGATACCGAGTGTTGGCGAGGACATGGGGCTGAGGACCCCTGGACGCTGCTGGTGGAGTGCACGTTAGTACAAACACTTCGCAGGGCAAGTTGTGTTGAAAGGAAGAAGGTGCATACCTGATGCCCCAGCAATCCCACTCCGAGGTATACACTCTAGAGGAATGCTTACACGTGCGCCCCAGGAGATGGGTGCCAAAATGTGTACAGCAGCATTGTCTGTAAGAACAAAGCATGAAAAACAACCCGAATTTCCTAAATGTGTTGTATTCACTGGAGAAATACTACATTGCATCAAAGTGAACTAACCAGAGCTATGCGTAGCTCACGGGTGAATCTCACTAACAAAATATTGAGCAAAAAAGAGCAAATTGCAGAAGAATCTCTACAATGGGGCATGCAAGACGAAACGACACACTGCATAGAATACACACGTATGTATGTGCATAAAGAGAGGTATGAGGGAATTCTCTGGCGGTCCAGTGGTTAGGACTCTGAACTCTCACTGCTGAGGGCGCGGGGTCCATCCCTGGCTGGGGAACTGAAATCCCACAAGCCAAGCGGTGAGGCCAAAAAGAAAAAAAAAAAAAGAAAAAGATGTGAGAAATACCAGATTCAGGAGGGGATGTTAGCTGGCGGGGAGGGGCCCACAAGGAGCTTCAGTTATATTTGTAGCAGTTTTTTTTTTCTTTTCTAATGAAAAGAGAAAAAAAAAGTTATAACTTTCTGCATGCTTGAATTATAACTTTTTAAAAAGGAGCCAGGACTCAATGAGCCTTACATAAAGGAGAGGAGGAAGCTGGGGCCCCTAATTGCGGGGAGATTCAGAGCTGTTCTTAGCCAGCCCTGGAACCCAGAACCCAGTGTAAACAAGCAAAGGATGCTGAAAGGTTGAGGCCCAGGAAGGGGGGAGGCTCCTGCTGAGAGGGAGGAGAGGAGCGGGGACACTGTGATGCTGCCCCTCTCTGTTCTGAACCTAGTGTTGGCCTGTGTCCCAGCCCCGGGGCTGCGGAGAACCCCAGGTGGAGAGCACGGCGGGGCAGCCCAGGAGACACGCGCACAGAGATGCGCACCCTGCATCCCACACACGCCCCGAGCACGCGGGCTGCCACCTCTGCACACTGACACACACTCCCTCTCTAACAACCTGGCACAGACACCTTGACAGTTTACAGCACAGATACACCCACCCTCTCAGCCACACACACACACACACACACACACACACACACACACACACGCACTCCGCGGCCGCCCACTCCGGCCAGGACCCAGGAGCCTACCAGCTGCAGCCCTGCCAGCGCCCCCTCTCCTCCAGGGCTGGGTTTTTCCAGCCGGAGCCCCGCTCCCTCTACTGCAAGCTCTGGAAATTGGTGTCTGACGTCGCCGCTCCTGCACGTTATTTATTTACTTCCTCTTTTCTTCCCTCCGCTGAGGCCCTCCGGTTGGGAGAGCTGCAGACAGAAAGCTGCCGGGTGGAGGAAGCAGAGAGGACGGTGGGCAAGACCGCTCAGGAGCCCCCGGCCTGCCCGCGGGGGTCATGAGCGTCCAGCCGGACGCCCCGAGGGAGGAGGGAGATGCCGGGGACAGGGGACAGGAGGCAGAGCTGCGGGGCCGAGCCAGCAGCCGGCAGCGCCAGCACAGACAGGCCACCCGGTTCCTGCACAAGGACTCGGCCGACCTGCTCCCCCTGGACGGCCTCAAGAGGCTCGGCACCTCCAAAGACTGGGTGAGGCTGCCCTCCCCCTCCCCACCCCCGGGGGGGCCGGGGTCCCTTCTCTCCTCTGCTGGAGGGTGCAGACCCCAGCCTCCACCTGCCCCTCTCTGCCCACGGGGAGGGGAGAGGCAGCCCTGACTTGTGGGTTCACCTTGACCGTTCCTTGCTCTTCACTGGGGTGTTCCCACGGCTTGGTGGCTCTGGGGGACCCTATCTATTGCTCAGCTTCCCCAAAGAGCCCCAGGCTTGTCTTAGGGGGGCAGAGAGGAGCACTTTTTAGAGCAGAGGTTTGTGGGGCCCGGGAGCCCCCGGAGCAGTCGTTTACCACTGGGCCCGGCGGGTTCAAGGTCGCAATTCCCTCCTCTGCCTAAGCCACAGGTCCCCTCACACTGGGACTGGACCTTCGGTGCCCCCCGCCCCATCCTCGCCAGAACATCAGGGCTTCCCACGGCTTTTGCCTGGGCGTCGGGCCCCTGAGGGCCCCCTTGCTCCCTGCAGGTGCAGTGGCCCTTCCAGCCTCCTTTCCTTCCATCCCCCTGCAGCAGCGTTGCCTCCCGAGGGAACAGGGTCAGGGAGCGACACCGAGGGGTGGGTGAGTCAGGGGACAGCTGCATATACTCACTCCCCTCTGACAGAGGGAGGGGCTGAGAGAGTGGCCTTCCTCGGAGCCGGGATGCTTGGGTTCAGATCCTGGTTCTGGCACTTAGCGACTCAGCCAAGTCTCTTTATGTCTCTGAGCCTCAGTTTCTTCATGTGTTACATGAGGATAAAATTAACAGGATGTACATCACAGGGATGTAAGAGTTACATGAGCTAATACCTGTAAAGGACTTAGAAGAGTGCCTGGATAATTGGGAGCTCTGTCTAAAGGCTGTTGTCCCTCCAGCTACTCTTACTATTCCATTTAGCCTGAGAAAGTAAGATCCACAAGGTCCGGAGGAGATGCGATGGCTCTGGCCTCCGGCTCATAGAGGACGAGAGGGTTTCTGTAGAAAGGTTGCGGTGCTCTGTCCTCTCTCATCTCTTGGGCAGGGAGTCTGAGAGGAGGGACTCCTGCAACCTGAGGTGTATGGGGCCATTTCCAGGTTACTCTGGCAGCCCCCTCTCCCCGGAAACCTGGAGCCAGATGCAGCCCCTCACTGCATTTCCTGAAAGAGCCCTACCTTTCCACATTCCTCCCAGCCAAATGTTCACCCTCCAGGAGCCCGGCCCAGCAGCGCCGCAAGGGGAGAGGCGACAAGACTGAGACTTCAATTCAGAGAACCTCCTTGCAAACAGCCAGCAGAGCTGAGAAACAGATGGAGCAGGGAAGCAGGTTCTTTGGCTCTCAGTGGCTAGGAAATCACAGCCTCTGCCCTTTGCGGCCCATCCCTCATCTGTTCGGCCCTGGCGAAGAGGCTCTATTGACACTGCCGCCCCAGCCTGGCAGGTCCAGCCTTCTGCCCTCAGGACCTCCCGGACCGACATGGAGCAGTTACCTTGCATGGCTTTGGGAGTGAAGACACAGCATTCGGGGGCCTGAGCCTGCATCCCTCGTGGGACAGGTGGGAGGAGAGCTGGAAGCTACAGAGCTGCCCTTCCCAGCCGCTCCCAGAGCTCGCTGCTGCCCTTTTCCCAGAGCTAGGTCTCCTGCTGGCAGCCTGTTGGCGGGAGCGGCCTCAAGGGCCTCATTAAGCCAAGGGTAGAAAAACAATCCCAGGCTCCCAAGGAGAGAGGTCAGGTGGGGAAGCATGTGCGGAGCCTGGAGGCACACAGTCATTCTTCGGTGAGCATTTATGGAGTGCCTACTGTATGCTGAGCTGAGCCCTGTGATGCAAAGAGGAATGAGATACAGACCTGACCTCAAGGGCAGATAACAGCTTTGAGACGCGTGACAAAGGGCGCCATGGGACAGGATGCTGCCCCCGCCTGGTGTGTGGAGGGAAGAGTGGGAAGAAGTCAGACAGGGCTTCTTGGAGGAGGTGGACCCTGCGTGAATTACAGCATGCACTTGGAACCCCAGACTTAAAATAAAAGCCTCTGTCCAAATAAAGAGTAGTTCCTGAGCCAGTGGCCCAGTCTGGCCTAGAGAAGGGTGAGAAGAGGAGTTTCAGAAGGAGGGGTGTGCAGGAGCAGAGGCATGGAGGTGAAGGGCAGCCTGGTCCAGGTGGCCAGAGGGGGCGCTGGGGTCGATGAGCACAGCGGGGGTGGGGGGTGGGGGGAGATGAGGCAGTGGCCGGGTCACCTGGGCTGTTACCTCCACGTAAGCACGGTGGGGAGGGGAGGGCTCTGATGGATTTTAGGCAGGGGAGTGACAGGCTTAGTTTGACATGTCGCTTTGTGCTTCTCAAACTTTACTGTGCACACAGGTCATCTGGGCATCTTGTTAAAACAAGGTTCCAGTTCAATAGGTCACGATTCTGCACTTCTAAGGAGCTTTCTAGTGATGGTAAAGCTGCTGATCTGAGGACGGCACTTGGAGTAGCAAGAGTTTCAGAGACTCCCAGGCTTTGAGCAGGTGGATTTGAGAGACACGTCCTTATGGACTTAGGGAGGCGTCCCAGGGACTCAGGAGAGCTGTGCTGAGGTGTGAACGAAGCAGTAACAGAAAGAGAGGTGGACCGTAAATACAGGAGGCAAAGCTGGCAGAATTTAGAAGTGACTGGACGTGGCGGGGTGGCTTCAGGTGAAGGACAGTGAGGATGATGCCCAGCTTCCTAGGTTGTTTGTTTGGCCATGCCTCACAGCTTGCAGGATCTTAGATCACTGACCAGGGATGCAACCTGGGCCCCGGCAGTGACAGCACCAAGTCTTAACCACTGGACCACCAGGGAACTCCCCCAGCTTCCTAGTTTAGATTTGGACTTTTTTTTCTTTTTTGTTTGTTCTTGTTACTTTGACTTCTTTTCATCGCACCATCAACTCTGGGATCTGCATCCCACAGAAGGATGAGGTCAGAGGAAGAAAAAAAGAAAAAATGTCTCCAAGAATGTGTGTTGTAGACTTGAGACAGAATTCCCCCCCAGCATCACGCGAGTGCCTGAAATGTCCCGTCTGTCTAACCGAGGAGAGACCCTTCCCCCCTCCCCATCTCTCCATTACTGAGCAATACATTGGGGTCCTGGAAAACGGCATGATTTGATACTGGGACTAGCTCTGCTATAATGATCTGACTGCTGGGATCCTTGGGGAAGCTCTCACCCCTTCTTACTCCCAGGAGACTCAGGAGCGGGGCGGGGCTGGGGAGAACGGGCTGCGATTCGTAAAGTGAGGGAACTGAGCATCTGTACGTTTTGTGATGGAAGCAGCAACCGCACAACGTGGTCCAGAGGCGTCTGGTGGAGGGGAGCCCGAGCCGGCCTCAGGGGCAGCATCCCTTGGTGCCGGCCGCGATCCACGGCCAGGAGACCAGGAGGAAGACCAGCAAGACAGAGAGGCCAGCTCTTCTGGTCAACTGCAAGGTGAGACCCCCCCTCCCGGGCCTGCTCCCCTCACCCACTCTCCCTTCTGCCCCAGTGGTGAGGGAGGGATGGGGGAGCCCTCTCCCCAGGCTGGGCTACAGACTGGGATCCTCCATGTCCTTTGCTTCCCGCCCCTCGCCACCCCGTCTTTCCGAGGTGTACACGACTCCCTTTCCTTGAGCAAAGTATCATCTTTAAACGTGAGTGTGCTCCACAAACAAACGGTGCGCACGTGTGGATAACGCAGCCCTCCGGCGAAAGCTCACATGCTCCAGATCACAGCCTTGTCATCCCCAGAGCCAACGCCGAGCCGTTCCCTCCCTTCCGCCCATCTTTGCTCCATGCTTCCTCTGCCTGTCATCCTAGGTCCACGTTCTCCAATCCTTCCAGCCTCAGCTGTCACTGCCTCCGGGAAAGCTCCCCTGACTTTCCCGATGGAAGAGCCTTTCCTCCGGCTCAACATCTAAGGCTCTAGACTCACAACCCACAGCCTTAACACTCTCTCCCTGCACTGGTGACCCTCCAGTCCCCTGCATCCTGGGGAGCAGCCTCCCCTGCTGCCCCTTCCACGTGCCCACGCACAGCAGACCTCAGCAAACAGTGTGGAAGGAGAAAACAATGTGTTTTGCGGTATCCAAGTGCAAACCCAAACGTCTGTTTTTATCTAAAAGGAAGCGACCTTGTCTTCCTTCGCCTGCGGTGGCGAATCTGTTCCCCACATCTAATTTCCTAACGAGGTATCCCTCCTCATTCCCACCCCCGATTCCTCTAACGGGAGGCCCTCGGCACTACTGTTAACAAGCACAGGCGCAGGCCTACACTTCGGGGCGAATCCTCCCCAAAGTACGCTCTCACCGCCTGCGGCTTTACTTCCTTTCTTGATTCCGTATCTGACCCATTTCTGCTCAACTGTATGAGTCCCATAAAAAAACACCCTTAACGCACTTTTTGTGGCCGGGGGCCGCACTCAGCGGCTTGTGGGCTCTCAGTTCCCCAACCAGGGATTGAACCCATGCCCTTGGCAGTGAAAGCGTGGAGTCCTAACCACTGGACCACCAGGGAATTCCCAGCCCTTCACTCATTTCTGAAAGGGACCCATCAGGGGCTGGGAAAGGTGACAGAGCCAGTCCCAACCCTTTCTCCCCCCTACCCCCTAGGGACTCACAGCGTCCCCTCCCCTCCCCCTTTTCTCAGTGCCAGGACCAGGTTCTTCAGGTGGCCGTGGACACGGGCACCCACTACAATCAGATCTCCGCTGGATGCCTCAGCCGCCTGGGGTAAGACGGGGCCCAAAAGAATGGGTAGGGAGGGGCTTCTTTTTGGGGTGATGAGAATATTCTGAAATTACTGATGGTTGCAGAACTCTGTTGTCTACTTTATTTTTGGCTGCGTTGGGTCTTCGTTGCTGCATGCGGGCTGTCTCTAGTTGCGGCGAGCGGGGGCTTCTCTTCGTTGCGGTGCGCGGGCTTCTCATTGCGGTGGCTTCTCTTGTTGCGGAGCACGGGCTGTAGGCGTGCGGGCTTCAGTAGTTGTGGCACGTGGGCTCAGTAGCTGTGGCTTGTGGGCTCTAGAGCACAGGCTCAGTAGTTGTGGCACACGGGCTTAGTTGCTCCGCGGCGTGTGGGATCTTCCCGGTCCAGGGCTCGAACCCGTGTCCCCTGCATTGGCACGTGGATTCTTAATCACTGCACCACCAGGGAAGTCCCAGGCTGTTACTTTTTTGAAAAGAGGTGACAGGGGCTCTGGCAGAGAAGACAGGATTTAGACCCCACGTGGGTCCAGGGTGGGCTGCGAACCCAAAGCATGGCAGGGAGGGACATTAGCGGACTACCGGCATGGGGGGCTGTGGTGGCCATAAGCCTTGCTTCCCAACCACAGGTTAGGGAAGAGGGTCCTAAAAGCCCCAGCTGGGGACCTGGCGCCTGGGCCCCCAGCCCAGGTGGAGCAGCTGGAACTACAGCTGGGCCAGGCAACCGTGGCGTGCTCGGCCCAGGTGGTAGGTAAGTCCCCTCTCCGTCAGCATCCCCGCGTCTCTGCTCTTGCAGCTCTCCCTCCTGGGCGGGGCGAAGGCAGAGCCTCTCAGCTCCTGCCAGCACAGACAAGGTACCCCCAAAGATGCTCTGATTATCCCCAAGGTTCTCTGGCCTGGGGTGGTGGGGGGAGCAGAGAAGGGGCGAGTGCTGACAGGAGGACAGCAGCATTCTCAAATGGTTCCCGCAGATGTGGAGAGTCCTGAACTCTGCCTTGGGCTGCAGACTCTGCTCTCTCTCAAGGTAAGGAGGATGCTCGTGCTGACACCCACACCCAGGGCCTGACCCCGAGGGCTGGGAAAAAGAGGTAGGGGTCACGGGTGTGGAAGCATGGGCCAGGCTCCGATGAGAAGGACTTGGAGATGTGGAATTTCACCCTCGATCCTTAGAGGTTCCTTATTTTTGAAAAATATGGAGAACTGGGTCCCTCTGTGATAGTGGAGGAAACAGGGAGGAGAAAAGAGCAGGGTGCTCTGGGAAGGCGGAGGGGAACAAAGCAGCGTGGCTGGGAGAGGGGTTACCTGCCCAGGTGAGCTCATCGTCCCCCAACCCCACAGTGCTGCATTGACCTGGAGCACCGCGTGCTGCGGCTGAAAGCCCCCTTCCCTGAGCTGCCCTTCCTGCCTTTGCACCAAGAGCTGGACCAGTGACCGCTGCCCCGGATGGTCCCCAGGGGAAAGCTCCTTGCCGGAAGGGAAGAGCCATGGGGGGGATGGGGCATGACTAGAGACAGGTAGCTGGGACAGCTGGGTCTGTCCCTCTTGTCACCACCCTGGCCCCTTTCCCACTTCCCAGTCGGCCACACGGCTCTGCTCCTCAGCACCTGCCCCATCCCCCGGGAGGAGTGTTCCCTGGAGAGGGCCCGCGATCTCAGGGTTCTGGTTTCCCCGTTCTCTCTCATCAACCCCCGTCCCAAGAGCGGAGCTAAATCAGGACTGCAGAAAAGGACATCAGCAGAGCGGGGTCCTGGTTGGGCCCCTGGCACAGCACGGGGTGGCCCGAGTCCAAGGCTGCAGCCTGCTGCAGGCCCCTGCCTGCCCCGTCCACCCCGCACACCGTCGAGGCCTTGACTCCGCGTGGCTCGCCTCACAGCTAGCCCGCCCCCTCCCCGGCCCGGGCCCCTGGCCCTGCTGTGTCCACTTCTCTGATCTGCGCACAGCTGAGCGGGAGAGAAACGGTCGCCACAACAGTAGAGGAATGCCTGGCCCGCGAGGGCCGGGGGCTCCTTCATCGGCTGCCTCTTCTGGGGCTGCAAACGTCTGAAGCCAGTTATTATTTGATGCCCTGCGCAAACCTTGGGTAAACCTCTCCTATTTACTCCAAATACGTACCCTCCACCTGCTTCCTCACCCACTGGGCATGTGTGGAGAGCCCTGTGGGGAACTGCCCCCCAAGGCAGACAGGATGGTGGCGTTGCCAGGACCCAGACTTAACCTGACCAATATTCCTACTTATTTCTAGAACTATCCACTTCATTAGACCTTCTTCCCACCCCTCATCTCTGGCCTCCTGAGCTTGAGCTGGTTTTTTCTGGCATCAGTGGCTACCCAATCCCCCCGACCCGGCCCCGAGTCCAGCAAAGACACAAGGAGGCTTTGCTACCTTCCCTGTGAAGAGCCCAAACCTCAAAGGGCCAGGCCCCCGGGTGCCTTTCTGGCTGGTTTGTCTCTCATATGTTGGATTTAGGGGAGGGGAAGACAGTGGTGTAACTAACCCGACCAGGGGACTAGGACACTCGGGTCGGAGTCAAAACCCTGAGCCTGGAGTAGATTAGATCTGAGCAGAGCCAGGATCTGCCGTGAGCCCTGGCCATACCTTTCTCAGCTGAGTCCTCTGCACGCAGAGAGGAGAGGGGCTCACTGGCACAGGTGTGAGAGTGCGCTGGCCCCTCTGGCCGTGCTCCTCGACCCCTGCTCTCCCGGGCCTCTCCCTGTCCCCCTCCCTTCTGCCTCCTTTGCTTCTGCAATTGCAGACCCAGGCCCAAGGAGGCCCTCGGCTCAGTGGCTTCTCCATTTGAATAAACACCTGTTTGTCCTAGCTAGCGTCCTTCTCTGCTTCTCAGACACTGAATGATCACTCTGCCCTTGTTCCCTTACAGAAGGAAATGTGCAGGGGGACATTCCCTCGGGCTGACGCCTCTGGCTGGGGTCACTATAACTGACAGCAGGGGCTTTCCAACTCCTCTGAACACAGCTCGGCAGGAAGTGTATTCTACGTCGCACTCAGTACACACACGTGCACGGACACATACAAGTATAACAAGACAATCCTTCCCTACACGTGAGCAACATACTCCCATATTTTTTGTCCTACTTAGTCTATTCTATCTCATTTATTTAAAAAAATTGCCGACCACAACCCAACAAAGGATCGCAACCTACAATTCGAAAACCACCGATTCAGAGCACAGGAATCAAGAGAAGAAGGGATATAAACGGCCCAGGGTATCGTTCTGATCGTGGCCTGGACTGTAAACCCGCATCAGATTTTAAAATCATGAGGGTGAACAACCAATACACTGACAACCACCCTGTTTCTCACTTCCAGTGCAGTGTTCAGTTTATTACGTGAGATGTCCCTCGCTCTACTATAAAGTAGGCTTCGCGTTAGGTGACCTTGCCCAGCTAGAGGCTGATGTAAGTGTTCTGAGCACGTTTAACACAGGGTAGGCTAAGCTGTGACGTTCGGTAGGTGAGGTGTGGGAAATGCATTTTCAGTTTACAATATTTTCAACTTACGATGGATTTATGAGGGTGAAACCCATCATAAGTCAAAGATCTGCGGTTCGCCATTCGTGTAACAATCACTGACGTCAGTGACCTGGAGCCGAGCCACAGAAGATGGAACTTGGGGGTGGGTCCTCACTGCCATCGCGCCACTGGCCCCAAAGTCTGGCTGGGGAGCAGCGAGAGGTCTGTAGTCCCTCCTCACAAACAAGTCTGTTTCCCACACAACAAGAGTGGGGAGCTCTGGGGAGGGGGCAGTGCCTACCGGTGTGATGGGCGAGGCACACAAGGAAAGGGGCAGAGGAGCAACTCGTCTCCTCCTTCACCAGAAAGACCATGAGGTCTACAGTTCCCAGTCCCCCTAGGGTTGCCGCCATCCTTCCTCTATAATGTGCGCTCCCTGTCTTGCAAATACCATGGACAGCTTGCGGGGTGGGGAGGTTCAGAAGGGTCCCGTTCAGCCAAGACAGCCGGTCCAGCTAGGAGGGATCGCGGAGGCCTGGGGAGGCACACTGTGGCGGCCCATCCGGATGGTAGAGGGTTTGGTGAAGCAGGGCCCGGGCGGCGGGGAGGTCGTCAGGGTCTGCGGGCAAGAAGGGCTGGTGGGTCTGCTGGGACCTGGCCTCCCGCAGCAGCCCCGCCCCCAGGACTCCCCCACCCCCAGCTCCCGCAGCAGCCCCGCCCCCAGGACTCCCCCACCCCAGCTCCCGCAGCAGCCCCGCCCCCAGGACTCCCCCACCCCCAGCTCCCGCAGCAGCCCCGCCCCCAGGACTCCCCCACCCCCAGCTCCCGCAGCAGCCCCGCCCCCAGGACTCACCCACCCCCAGCTCCCGCAGCAGGCCGCAGAACTCCGGCTCAGCCTCTAGCACTTTGAGCAGGTTGGTGGACTCCATCCGCTCCAGCTGCACCTCCCAGTACACGTAGATCTTCTGATTGAAGGTGACGTACACGAGGCAGGGGCTGTTGCAGCCCCCTTTGCAGGCGTAGAGGCCTGGGGGAGGGGTGGCGGGGGTAGGAAAAAAAGGTCCGGGAGGTTCATGCCCGGCGCGGGCGGCATCCGTGTCAGCAGTTTCTACTCGCCCGTGGACGCCAAGCAGAAAACTAAAGGACCTCTTTCTATTTCTTCCTTGCTGGGAACTCAGTAAAGCAGGTAAAACGTAAAATATCTGGCCCATTCCAGATACGGAGAACCACAGTAACAAAGCCCAGGCAGGACAGTGTCCTAGGAGGTGACACGTGCTGGTTTCCCATCTCAGTGACAGCCCCAGGGTAACGCGGGGCGGCTTCTCCTGGGTGGTGATCCCTCTTCCCGGGTCACTGCAATGTGGCACCAGCGCGTCGTTCAAGTGTTACCATTTCAGTGACCAGAGACACCCCCAAAGGAGTTAACGCTGCTTCCCAAGGTCCCCGATTTGGAACTAAGAGAATGGAACTTGGAGAATAGTCTTCAGAGTCCTGACATGTTCAGATGGGGAGGAACTTTCCCATATCTCCACACAGCAGGCAGACAAGAACTCATCTGACTCTTTCTTTTTCTGACAACCCGCCCCCCATATCTGATCCTTTAAAATATCCAAAGATAGACACCTCACTGTCTTTTATCTCCTCTTAGTTAAGACTGTAAAGATGGCAATCTGGTGCCCACTCACACCCTCTAACGGAAGAGCTGAAGGACTCGTTTGTTTACGAAGACTTGTGTCAGGGGCTGCAGTGAGAGTGGAAGCAAGGGGGACAGGTGTGCTTAGCAAGGGGCGCAGGGCAGGGTCCCACCTGCACAGAAGGCGCGGACGTTCTCGTCCACCTGGAAGCGCACGACGGTGCGGTTGTGATCAATGATGTACGTCTGTCCATCCCAGGCACAGGCGACCACCTCCTCGTGCCCGTTGCCCTGAAAAAGGCCAGAGACAGGGATGCAGGGGTGGCCAGGAGCCGTTTTATTTTATTTTTATTTTTTCAATTTATTTATTTTTCACTGCGTTGTGTTTTTGTTGCTGCGCGCGTGCTTTTTCTCTAATTGCGGCGAGCGGGGGCTCCTCTTCATTGCGGTGCGCGGGCTTCTCATTGCGGTGGCTTCTCTTGTTGTGGAGCACAGGCTCTAGGCGCGCGGGCTTCAGTAGCTGTGGCTCGCGGGCTCTAGAGCGCAGGCTCAGTAGCTGTGGCGCATGGGCTTAGCTGCTCCACGGCACATGGGATCTTCCCAGACCAGGGCTCGAACCTGTGTCCCCGGCTTTGGCAGGCGGATTTCTAACCACTGCGCCACCAGGGAAGTCCCCAGGAGCTGTTTGAGAAAGGCTTCCTGACCGAGTGGATGAAAT